>NC_091992.1:105210930-105514763 GCF_044704955.1 Pristiophorus japonicus
CAACAAATTAAACTAAGAACAGCTCTTCAATACAGTCATTAACACATAGTATAAACTCTCATTACCAGCTACATAAATAAGTGACTTCAAGGTCTGCTTATAAATACATTCTCATTTTCAGCAAATCTACGGTCCGGAAAATCCAGAATGCACATCTGTCTACAGTTATTGCAGCATTTATGCAGCAAAGCTGGCAATAATTCTGTCCTTTATGATGTATAATATGGTCTTTAGAACGCTTCCCTGCAGACAGCTGCTTGAATAATTAACGTATAGATAACTGAATATATAAAATCTTACTTTCTGTTGTCAATTTTACTCATCATAAATTCCGTCTACATTTACAATGGAAACTGCATATGTAAAGTTGTTACATTGTTATATACATCCTTCCAGCAGTGTTGGTATTGTAGTGCTTAAGTTTTAGGTCTCCCAGCTCTCCAACCTGTACTGCCAAGAAACTCCTATGCTCCAACCAGTTTCCTTCTCTCTTTCCCAAATTGCCATAAGTTTTTCCATACAGCTATAAATAATAAGGTAAAATGAAATTATATTATATAAAAATAAGGACAGAATGCATGACTTCAAAATAGGGATTGAATTACATATGTACCCTGGTCCAATTATCTCCACCCTCAACTGAAAACTACACTTGGTCTTAACACCCAGTGTGCAATGCCATGGGTGATACATACATGCATGTGTGTGTGTGTATATATGCATACACTAGTCGATCTTCTGTGGCATTGCATGAGGTGAGTCAGAAAATATGGTCACTCTGTTACTTGTCTCTGATGTCTTTGTGTTGCTTTATATCCGTCTCTGTTTTTTTCTTCTCTTCTGCTTCCCTTCATCTAACTCGTTGTTCCCCTTTGCCCTTTTCTTTTCTTTTGGGTGGGAGGTGCTGGGTGGGCTGGCATGATGTGGCGGGGACAGGAGTCACCGACAGCTGCAAGCTGGGATGAAGTTGCAGGAAATATGTGGTCCTCAGAAACTTCCTTCCCATAATCACATGCTTCCTCCCACTCCCTTACTCCCACTGCATCCCCTACTCCTTCACTTTTACAATCTCTCTTCCCCTTCCTGCAACCCTTTCACTCTGATCACTACCCTACCTTGTCTCCTTCAAACTACATATGCAACCACTATATCCCCCCTCCCCTTTGCTCTGCTGCCACTGACCTCAACCATCATCTTCCTTAACATAAGAACATAAGAATTAGGAACAGGAGTAGGCCATCTAACCCCTCGAGCCTGCTCCGCCATTCAACAAGATCATGGCTGATCTGGCTGTGGACTCAGCTCCACTTACCTGCCCGCTCCCCGTAACCCTTAATTCCCTTATTGGTTAAAAATCTATCTATCTGTGATTTGAATACATTCAATGAGCTAGCCTCAACTGCTTCCTTAGGCAGAGAATTCCACAGATTCACAACCCTCTGGGAGAAGAAATTCCTTCTCAACTCGGTTTTAAATTGGCTCCCCTGTATTTGAGGCTGTGCCCCCTAGTTCTAGTCTCCCCGACCAGTGGAAACAACCTCTCTGCCTCTATCTTGTCTAACCCTTTCATTATTTTAAATGTTTCTATAAGATCACCCCTCATCCTTCTGAACTCCAACGAGTAAAGACCCAGTCTACTCAATCTATCATCATAAGGTAACCCCCTCATCTCCGGAATCAGCCGTGTGAATCGTCTCTGTACCCCTTCCAAAGCTAGTATATCCTTCCTCAAGAAAGATGACCAAAACTGCATGCAGTACTCCAGGTGCGGCCTCACCAATACCCTATACAGTTGCAGCAGGACCTCCCTGCTTTTGTACTCCATCCCTCTCGCAATGAAGGCCAACATTCCATTCGCCTTCCTGATTACCTGCTGCACCTGCAAACTAACTTTTTGGGATTCATGCACAAGGACCCCCAGGTCCCTCTGCACTGCAGCATGTTGTAATTTATCCCCATTCAAATAATATTCCCTTTTACTGTTTTTTTTTCCCCCCCAAGGTGGATGACCTCACATTTTCCAACATTGTATTCCATCTGCCAAATCTTAGCCCATTCGCTTAACCTATCTAAATCTCTTTGCAGCCTCTCTGTGTCCTCTACACAACCCGCTTTTCCACTAATCTTTGTGTTATCTGCAAATTTTGTTACACTACACTCTGTCCCTTCTTCCAGGTCATCTATGTATATTGCAAACAGTTGTGGTCCCAGCTCCGATCCCTGTGGCACACCACTAACCACCGATTTCCAACCCGAAAAGGACCCATTTATCCCGACTCTCTGCTTTCTGTTAGCTAGCCAATTCTCTATCCATGCTAGAGCATTTCCTCTGACTCCGCGTACCTTTATCTTCTGCAGTAACCTTTTGTGTGGCACCTTATCGAATGCCTCTTGGAAATCTAAATACACCACATCCATCGGTCCACCTCTATCCACCATGCTCGTTATATCCTCAAAGAATTCCAGTAAATTAGTTAGACATGATTTCCCCTTCATGAATCCATGTTGCGTCTGCTTGATTGCACTATTCCTATCTAGATGTCCCGCTATTTCTTCCTTAATGATAGCTTCAAGCATTTTCCCCACTACAGATGTTAAACTAACCGGCCTATAGTTACCTGCCTTTTGTCTGCCCCCTTTTTTAAACAGAGGCGTTACATTAGCTGCTTTCCAATCCGCTGGTACCTCCCCAGAGTCCAGCGAATTTTGGTAGATTATAACGAATGCATCTGCTATAACTTCCGCCATCTCTTTTAATACCCAAGGATGTATTTCATCAGGACCAGGGGACTTGTCTACCTTGAGTCCCATTAGCCTGTCCAGCACTACCCCCCTAGTGATCGTGATTATCTCAAGGTCCTCCCTTCCCACATTCCTGTGACCAGCATTTTTTGGCATTTTGTGTCTTCCACTGTGAAGACCGAAGCAAAATAATTGTTTAAGGTCTCAGTCATTTCCACATTTCCCATTATTAAATCCCCCTTCTCATCTTCTAAGGGACCAACATTTACTTTAGTCACTCTTTTCCGTTTTATATATCGGTAAAAGCTTTTACTATTTGTTTTTATGTTTTGCGCAAGTTTACTTTCGTAATCTATCTTTCCTTTCTTTATTGCTTTCTGAGTCATTCTTTGCTGTCGTTTAAAATTTTCCCAATCTTCTAGTTTCCCACTAATCTTGGCCACCTTATACGCATTGGTTTTTAATTTGATACTCTCCTTTATTTCCTTGGTTATCCACGGTTGGTTATCCCTTCTCTTACCGCCCTTCTTTTTCACTGGAATATATTTTTGTTGAGCACTATGAAAGAGCTCTTTAAAAGTCCTCCACTGTTCCTCAATTGTACTACCGTTTAGTCTGTGTTTCCAGTCTACTTTAGCCAACTCTGCCCTAATCCCACTGTAGTGCCCTTTGTTTAAGCATAGTACACTCGTTTGAGACACTACTTCCTCACCCTCAATCTGTATTACAAATTCAACCATACTGTGATCACTCATTCCGAGAGGATCTTTTACGAGGAGATCGTTTATTATTCCTGTCTCATTACACAGGACCAGATCTAAGATAGTTTGCTCCCTTGTAGGTCTGTAACATACTGTTGTAAGAAACAATCCCGTATGCATTCTCTGAATTCCTCCTCAAGGCTACCCCGTGCGATTTGATTTGACCAATCGATATGTAGGTTAAAATCCCCCGTGATTACAGCCGTTCCTTTTTCACATGCCTCCATTATTCCCTTGATTATTGTCCGCCCCACTGTGAAGTTATTATTTGGGGGCCTATAAACTATGCCCACCAGTGACTTTTTCCCCTTATTACCTCTAATCTCCACCCACAATGATTCAACATTTTGTTCATTAGAGCCAATATCGTCTCTCATAACTGCCCTGATATCATCCTTTATTAACAGAGCTACCCCACCTCCTTTCCCTTCTTGTCTATCTTTCCGAATTGTCAGATACCCCTGTATGTTTAATTCCCAGTCTTGGCCACCCTGCAACCTCGTTTCTGTAATGGCCACCAAATCATACCCATTTGTAATGATTTGTGCCGTCAACTCATTTACATTATTTCGAATGCTGCGTGCGTTTAGATAGTGTTTTAATACTAGTTTTTAAACCATGATTTTTAGTTTTGACCCCTCGTGCAGCCCCTTTATATTCATACATATTGTCCCTTCCTATCACCTTGTGGTTTACACTTACCCCAGTGCTACTCTGCTCTGTTGCCTCCTGCCTTTTGCATTCTTTCTTGGGGTCCTGTTCATCTGAGCTCTCACCCACTCTAATTAGCTCAGAGCCCTCTCCTGGGTTCCGAATACTCCTTCCACGCCAAATTCCCCCCCAAAGATGGGTGGCATGCACAACTGGCCCTCTCAGCCTCTTGCTTCCATTTTTTTCATGCAATCAGGCTTTGAAAATTCAACTTACTTAGAATCATAAAATCTTACAGCATAGGAGGTGGTCATACTGGAGAACTGCCCAATTTAGTCCCACCTTACAACTTAAAAAAAAAAAATCATAATGCTGCAAATTAAACCTCAAAGTAAAAAATGAGGTTTTAAAGAAAAATCTAACTAGAATGAGGAAAGATACTATCTGTCCACCTTGTTCTCTAATTGTACGCCTGTCCTTTCCTCGCTGTCTCACAAGTGTAAGTAATTAGTAGTATCTCTGTCTCACAGGCTAAAAAACTAGCAATTATCCTTGCCAACTGTCAGCAAAACACAGGTGGATAATTAAATGGCTTCAGAATTAAATTTTGTTTTAAAAAACTGAATTAACATGAAGTCTCTCTCGACTCCTGTTTTCTCTTTCTCTCGCTAACTCAGTATCTCTCTGCCCCAAAGCTTATTGCACTCTGCAGTTTATATAACATAAAACAAAATCTACAAAATGAATGGAATCAAAAGTATTTTTTCCTCATTTTCTCGCAACAGAGACAAAAAGTCAATATAAATTTTACCTCAATAAAGCTATTGACATTTGTCCTTTTGTTTTTCAAAATTATTTGAATAAAAGCTACTGAGTAGAAAATGCTCGAATCTAAAGAAAAATATTCTCTCAGTAGAGTTGAGTGAACAGTACTAATGCACCCGAGGAAATTCAGCACCCTTCATTGGCCCAAACTGTATAATCGGATTTCAGTTCACAGAATCTCAGCTCTGGGCAAAAATATAAAGTCCAAGCACAAGCTTTTGGGAAAGGCTGAGGCTTTCAAGAAAAATCTTTATTGGATACATTATAAGGCATAATTCAGTGAATATATTAGAATCATACTATTGGGAAATATGTAATTTTATGAATTTTCTATTTTGTTGAATTAGAAATTTCAATTAGAGAAAAAATAGCTCATGTAAAAAAAAAATCAGAAGCAATTTTGGTGAAAATGGGTGGCCAGATTGTGCAATCACACAAAATACTTTTGTCAGAATAGCAGCTATTGTATGTCACGCAGTGTGACACCTCAAACATTGAAAAGACCTATTACAGTGCCACCTACAGGACTAACAAGCACTGTAGGTACTTATGAATTTTCAATGAAACACGCGACCCATGCACTAAATTTGATAGACAATGGCCCTGAATGTATGATCGGAGGCTTCCCGCGAGGAAATGCCTCTGATCCGCAAAGAAGATCTGCGCCTAGGGATCCACGCCGACTTGCGCACCTGGGCCTCTCCAGGTACGCGCAGAATCCTCATAAGCATGAATGGGAATACCCAAAAGAAATACATGTACACATCAAATAAAATTTTTTAAAATGCACATTTAAAATTTATTAAAATGGCATTTAATGAAATATTTAAAACAAAAATTAAATTAAAAAAATAATAATTTAAGGGCTAGAAATTCAGTTCTCAGCGATAACGGTATTTTTCCGCCAAAATTACCATTATCGCTTCGCTATTGCACCAGAAATTCAAGTTTTAATTTGCGTAGCAGTAAAAACTGGCATTGCACGAGGATTCGCAGCGCAAACCGCAATCCTCGCCAACTTTAGTCCGAAGCCGATAACACTGCGAGTTGGGCTTAGGGAGGGTGGAAAAACACCGAAAAATAAATTGGATAACTAATAAAATAAACAAGAAATTTTCACAAAACATTTACAAGACACTTATCTATCGAATCACTGCAAAAGAATTTAAAAGTAAAAATTGTAACTTACCTTTTTTGCAGGTCTTCATACTTATCGCTGCTCCCAGGGCTGCAACACAGCTTTTTACCTGCCGGTATTTTTCACGCAAAATACGGGTGTGCACTGAGCCAAATTTTTGGCGAAAACGCTATTTCGGGTCTTGCATGGCGGCACTCCTCTCTCCAGCGGGACTTGTAAACCGCCGCCGCAAAACGTCACCAAATTTTCCGCCAACTGTTTTTTTGCCAAAAAAAGGTGAAATAGCACCAAAAACCCAGTTGCAAAATAGTCAAATTTCTAGCCCTATATGTTTTAAAGAGGCTAAAAAAATAACTTTACATTATTGTACAGGCTTTTTAATGTTTAAATGATTAAGTGAACATAAAAATATGTTTTTTTCAAACTCCTATGCTGGTAAAAGCAGACCTTGCGCCTGCTTTTACCAGGCATAAGAATTTCACGGGCAGAAGTTGGACAAATAGCCCAACTCTCCGACTGCAGTTGCACTTTTCCCAGGGATGCAATGGATCTATCAAGATGATGCTTGACAGATCGCAAGTTCCGGGTTTTTGCACGAGCTTCGCGTGCGAAAACCCGGAACCTGCACGACCCTTACGGGCACCACGTACGCATCCGCAGGGGCCTGAAAATATGGCCCAATAGATATATAAAAATCAGTTATACTCAAGGGATATGTATGTACATGCTGAAACGATATGTATATGCAGAGGAATCTTGTTGACTGTACAGGTACAACGTCCAAAATCCAGAATCCTCGGGACTAACTCCGTTCCAGTTTTGGGGTTTCTCTGGATTTCAGACAAGAAATTCAATAGTCTGAAATCCGGAATCCTTGACTGAATCCGTACCGGGTTTTGAACAGCGAGGTCTGAAATCCAGCAAAACCCAAAATCCGGCACTGATTAAGTAGAGGATCCCATATTTCAGACTTGATTTTCTTGTCTGAAATCCAGAATCCTCGACTGAATCCGTGCCGGATTTTGAGTTTGCCTCAAAATGTCCGGTTTTCGGAAAATAATTCCGGATTCGGGACGACTCCATCAGCTGTGCGTAAAATGTCTGGTTTTCGGACAATTGCGGTTTTCGGAGTTCCGGATTTGGGACGTTGCACCTGTAGCATAATATCCTGTTCACCCATGTGTATTTCAATATCTGAATAATCAAATCTCAACATAAATAAGGTACAAACCAGGAGTCCCCTGCTCATATACTATAGCTACCAGCCACTGAGAAGGCATTTTTTTCAACATTGATGCAGGAGAACTACATCATGGATATGTACAGAAATCTGAATTTTAAGTAGGGACTTGCAATACTTAAGAGGGATTCATGCATTCTCTTAACTAAAAGCTCTACAATGTTCTGTTAGTTATTCATTTGAGAACAAGTCATATTGACCACACATGCAAACATCAAAAATATGCCATTTTGAACTCAAACCTCCAATCAACTGTACAAGACAAACAACTGGGTCTGCTCAAACTGATGTCCATAAATAGTTCACAAGAGTTTAAAAATGTCAAAACTATGCCATTTCAGTTTGACAAGCAATGTATATTTAATCTGCAAATGACAAATCTACAAATCAAAAACTAATGTAACCATTAACTAACAGGCCTTCTAATTCCCATACTAAAACAGTAATTGCAGCATATTTTACTAACTATGTAATTAAGATGTTAAAATCAATCACATTATTAAAGGTTACACATTTTATGATTCAGTAGTGACACACAGTTGCTAAACCATTTACTATTATATGATTACTGTAAATTACGCATTGAACTGACTTCATTTGTGTATGTTGTCTAAATTGGAAACAGATGTTTGTAAAGCTCATCACAAATGAATTATTCCTTCTCACTAATGTATTTATATTTAAGACATTTGACAAATCATCAGCATGGTTTATTTGTTCTGATAAATGTTTACAAAACGTAACCAAACTTTACACTGACCTGACCAATAGAATGGTTCAAAAAGCATGTGACAAAAATTCCAGCTTCAACTTCAAAGCTCGATAAACATACGACTCCCTGCGTTCAATTTTATTATGCAAATTGCACCCTAAAATGATGATGCACTCAAGTGTGTGATTAATGCAATCAAAGAAATAGGCAAAATTATGGTTTATAGCCGTTCCCCATAGTTTGATAATTCAGCTCCAGGATTTTTAACCTCCCAGGCATTTACAGCTAGCCAAAACGTTGGTCCTAAGTTTCGGTTTCGCGCCCGAAAGTGCGCCTAAAAAATACCTGCAGATTCTCCGGCTCCTCGCAGGTCCTTTGCAGATCGTGCAGCGCAGCACGAGCTGTGGGGGGCGGAGCCAGGTCCCTGCGCTGAAATCAGTGCCGGGACCTCTGCACAGGCGCTACAGTGGGCGCGCATGTGCTGTAGCTCCAGGCGGCGAAACTGTGTGGGAGGGGCCTGAAGCACGCAGCCCCTAGCCCTGGCCAAATGGCCTCACTGGGGTTGCGTGGATCAGGCTGCACCTCCCTCGTCCAGCTCCTGCTCTGGCTCCAGCTGGCTCTCTCAACCGCACCCCCCCCCCCCCCAACTGCTCCCACTTCCCCTGGCCACCTACCTTTAACTCCATCTTGCTGGGGGCGGGCCCCGCCTGAAGTCTTGGGCCCGGCTTCTTTACATCAGCCGGGCTCGTTCAGCCTCCTCCCTCTCTTCTTCTCCCTCACCCCCCCTCCCTCCCTCCTCTCTCTTCTCCCCCCTCCCCTCGTCCCCACCTCCCCCCGCCCTCCCTCTCCCACTCCTCCTCCCTCCCTCTCCTCTCCCACCCCCCCTCCCTCCCTCTCCTCTCCCACCCCCCCTCCCTCCCTCTCCTCTCCTCTCCCACCCTCCCTCTCCTCTCCCACCCCCCTCCCTCTCTCTCCTCTCCCACCCCCCCTCCCTCTCTTCTCTTCTATCCTCTCCCACCCCCCCTCCCTCTCCTCTCCTCTCCTATCCTCTCCCACCCCCCCTCCCTCTCCTCTCCTCTCCCACCCCCCTCCCTCTACTCTCCCACCCCCCCTCCCTCTTCTCTCCTCTCCCACCCCCCTCCCTCTCTCTCCTCTCCCACCCCCCCCTCCCTTCTCTTCTCTTATCCTCTCCCACCCCCCCCTCCCTTCTCTTCTCTTATCCTCTCCCACCCCCCTCCCTCTTCTCTCCTCTCCTCTCCCACCCCCCTCCCTCTCTCTCCTCTCCCACCCCCCCCTCCCTTCTCTTCTCTTATCCTCTCCCACCCCCCCCTCCCTTCTCTTCTCTTATCCTCTCCCACCCCCCTCCCTCTTCTCTCCTCTCCTCTCCCACCCCCCCTCCCTCTCCTCTCCCACCCCCCCTCCCTCTCCTCTCCCACCCCCCCCTCCCTCTCCTCTCCCACCCCCCCTCCCTCTCCTCTCCCACCCCCCCCTCCCTCTCCTCTCCCACCCCCCCTCCCTCTCCTCTCCCACCCCCCCTCCCTCTCCTCTCCCACCCCCCCTCCCTCTCCTCTCCCACCCCCCCTCCCTCTCCTCTTCCACCCCCCCTCCTTTCCTCCCACACCCCCCCCTCTTCTTTCCTCTTCTCTCCTCTCCCACCCCACCTCCCTCTCCACCCACCCTCTCTTCTCTCCTCTCCCACCCCACCTCCCTCTTCTCTCCTCTCCCACCCCACCTCCCTCTTCTCTCCTCTCCCACCCCCACATCCCTCTTCTCTCTCTCCCACCCCCCCCTCCCTCTTCTCTCTTCTCCCACCCCCCCTCCTCTCCTCTGCTCTCCCACCCCCTCCCCTCCTCTCCCTCCCACCCCCCTCCCTCCTCTCCCACCCCCCCTCCCCTCTCCTACCCTCCTCTCCCACCCTCCTCCCTCCCTCTCCTCTCCCACCCCTCCTCCCTCCCTCCTCTCCCTCCCCTCCTTCCTCTCCCACCCCCTCCCTCCTCCCTCTCCTCTCCTCCTCCCTCCCTCCCTCTCCCACCTCCCTCCCTCCCTCTCCCACCTCCCTCCCTCCTCTCCCACCTCCCTCCCTCCTCTCCCACCCCCCTCCCTCCCTCCTCTCCCACCCCCTCCCTTTCTCTCCTCTCCCCCCCATCCCGCCTTTCCTCTCCCCCCCATCCCGCCATCTCCTCTCCCCACCATCCCGCCATCTCCTCTCCCCACCCCTCCCGCCAGCTCCTCTCACCACCCCTCCCTCTCCTCTCCCCCCTCCCTCCCTCTCTCTCCCCCTCCCTCCATCTCCTCTATCTCCTCTCATCTCCTACCCCCCCTACTTCCCCTCTCTCTCCCCCCCCTCCTCCACTCTCTCCTCCCCCCCCCTCCTTCCATCTCCTCCCCCCCACCTCCTTCCATCTCCTCTCCCCCCTCCTTACACTCCTCTCCCCCCTCCATCTCCTCTCACCGCCTCCCTCCACATCCTCTCACCGCCCTCCCTCCAACTCCTCTCACCGCCTCCCTCCAACTCCTCTCACCGCCTCCCTCTCCTCCCCCTCCCTCCATCTCCTCTCATCTCCTCCCCCCCCTTCCTCTCTCTCCTCCCCCCCCCTTCCATCATCTCCTCTCCTCCCCCCCTCCTTCCATCTCCTCTCCTCCCCCCTCCTTCCATCTCCCTCTCCTCCCCCCCCTCTTCCTCTTCTCCCCTCCATCTCCTCCCCACTCCATTTCCTCTCCCCCCACTTCTCCCTCTCCTCCCCCCACTTCCTCCCTCTCCTCTCCCCCCACTTCCTCCTCTCTCTCCCCCCACTTCCTCCCTCTCCTCTCCCCCCCACTTCCCTCTCCTCTCCCCCCCACTTCCTCCCTCTCTCCTCCCCCCCACTTCCTCCCTCCCCTCTCTCCCCCCACTTCCTCCCTCTCCTCCCCCCCCACTTCCTCCCTCTCCTCTCCCCCCACTTCCTCCCTCTCCTCTCCCTCCTCTCTCCCCCCCCATTTTCTCTCTCCTCCCCCTTGCTCCTCTCCTCCCCCCTCCTCCTCTCCCCCCCCCCTCCCACTCCTCTCCTCTCCCTCCATCTCCTTTCCCCCTTCCTCCTTCCCCTCTCCCCCCTTCCTCCTTCTCCTCTACCCCCCTTCCTCCTTCTCCTCTACCCCCCCTTCCTCCTCTCCTCTACCCCCCTTCCCTTCTTCTCCTCTACCCCCCTTCCTCCTTCTCCTCTACCCCCCTCCTCCCTCTCCTCTACCCCCCTCCTCCCTCTCCTCTACCCCCCCTCCTCCCTCTCCTCTACCCCCCCCCCTCCTCCCTCCCTCTCCTCTCCTACCCCTTCCTCCCCCCCTTTCTCCCTCTCCTCTCCCCCCCTTTCTCCCTCTCCTCTCCCCCCTTTCTCCCTCTCCTCTCCCCCCCCCCTTCCCCCTCTCCTCTCCCCCCCTCCCCTTGCTGTCTGAAATACAGACACTGATGGACAGAGAGAGTGACACTGACAGAGAGTGAGAGAGAGACACACAGACAGACAAAGAGAGAGAGAGACATACTGGGGGTGGGGGGCATCCCAGTACGCTGTTGGAGGGCTCCCGGTGCTGCAGTCAGTGAGTAGAAAATGTTTTATTTATTGATTTAAAAAATATATATATATTTTTATTAATTTTTTTGATTGATTTATTGGTTGATTTATTGATGTATTTATCATTTATTATTGATGATGGCTCTTTATTTGTAAAACTGAAGTGTTTAATGTTTGTAAACTTCCCTTTAAACCCCCCCTCCATTCCATACACCTGATTTGTAACCTACGCCTGATTTTCTAAGTGTAGGCAAGGTTTTTCTGAGCGTACAAAAATCTACACTTACTCCATTCTAAGTTAGTTTGGAGTAAGTTTTCACTGCCGAAACTTTCAAAACGGGCCAAAGTGGCCGGACACGCCCCCTTTTGAAAAAAAAAATCTGTTCCAAACTGAAACTGTTCCAACTGACTAGAACTGGAGCAAACTAAATGCCGAGAATTGCAATTTCTAAGATACTTCATTCTAAACCAGTTGCTCAAAAAAACAGGAGCAACTCAGGCCGAAACTTGGCCCCGTTATTCTATATAAATATACATTTTGGAACCACACTTAACGAGACAACTGAACAATGCTGATAAAACTTCCTCTGGCAAAAAAAAATGATGTAGGGGGTTTAGGAAAATCTCTTGAAATAAATAGGTTATCTCTTGAGATAAATTGAAAATATGGCATCGTAATAAAAAGTTGTGTGCAATATCATCAAAATCTTTGGCACCAAGTACTTTCACATATATTTCAATGTTTAATTTCCCTCTGTCCTATGGTTGTGATAGAAATTTTAAAACTTACAAATTTAGAAAAATTCTAAATATTATTGCTGGCCTTCATATTTTGCAACATCAATTATGCACATATGATATATCCTAGGCTGTACTTCACGGGGTGCAATTATTCTTAAAACTTAATAAAAACTGAAGATGTTGTAGTGAGAGGGGTGTTTCGAGATAGACTGAGTGACCTCCTTCATCTGTACTTTGAGAGAATTCTGCAGCACACAGACCTTTTCACAAATCACTGGCTGGATCAGCTAGCTGGCTCACATTACATAACAAGATGTAAGAAAATTAAAGGGTAAACTTGCTTGCATTCCAGTGTTTTACAGCTATCATATGACATAAATAATCATAAATCAATTGAAGAATTTGATAGTACTGTTACAAACAAGTTGGATACACACAGGAAGCCCCATGCTAGAGTCGGGTGCAACAGCTAGAGCATAAGGGGAAGCTAGATAACTTCATGACAAAGAAAGGAATAGAAGGATATAGTGATAGAGTGAGAAGATGGGAGGAGGTTCGTATGGAGCATAAACCTGTTGGGTTGAATGGCCTGTTTCTGTGCTGTAAATTCTATATAATTTTAACAAGATACCTGAACAAATCCATAATATTATTAAGTGTGTCTTGTTTTAGGGACACTTGGGAAAATGCCAACCAGGAATAGGAAGACTGGAAAAATGACAGGAGAGATGCCACATATGGGTGAGTGTAAGTGTTACAAAGCAGAATCATCTTAGTTGTAGCCCTGCATACAAGAATTTTGGAAATTTCCCTTGATCAAAAAATGCCTTTCATTGTTACTAAACACAGAAGCAAGTGAGGAAAACGTGTTACAAATTGACAGAATGATCAGGTGAACATAGCAATACAAATAGGCAGAAATGTATATGAAGGACAAAGAAGTCAAAAGGGGTGAAGAAGTGGGACTGCTGGGCACCTCATAGGGAGTTCCATAATAATGTCTCTGAAACCCAATGAACCCTCAATAAATAAATAAGTACTTAACCAAATGTTATTCAAATAGAAATATTAGTATGACTGTATAGTTACATTTTTGCTTCCATATTATCCTGTTTGGTATGATTGTATCAATAGGAAAAACAACAAAAACTGGCTTGAAAATGAATGGTAGAAAATGAAATGAAACTGAGCCCCACTAAAGCCACGTGCTTGACAGTTAATTCGTGAAAAATTAAAGTAACCTACCACGTATACACTTGTTTTATTTGAAATGTCTTTTGTGGGCCGGCCTATCCAAAGATGCTTGCGAACCGCATGTGCCCCTGGGATACGTGGGCCTGTACGCAGGCCCAGGACCGCAAAGATTCGGAGGCAACAGGTAGAATCATAGAAATTTACAGCACGGTAGGAGGCCATTTCAGCCCATTGTGTGCGGCCGGCAAAGAGCTATCCAGCCTAATCACACTTTCCACTCTTGGTCCGTAGCCCTGTAGATTATAGCACTTCAAATGCACATCCAAGTACTTTTTTAAAGTGGTGAGGGTTTCTGCCTCAACACCCTTGCAGGCAATGAGTTTCATACCCCCACCACCCTCTGGGTGGAGAAATGTCTCCTCATCTCCCCTCTAATCATTCTACCAATTACTTTAAATTTATGCCCCCTGGTTATTGACCCCTCTGCTAAGGGAAATGGGTCCTTCCTATCCACTCTATCGAGGCCCCTCATAATTTTAAACACCTCAATAAGGTCTCCCCTAGCCTCCTCTATTCCAAAGAAAACAAGCCCAGCCTTTCCAATCTTTCCTTATAGCTATAGTTCTCCAGTCCAGGCAACATCCTCGTAAATCTCCTCTGTACCCTCTCTAGTGCAATCACATATTTCCTGTAATGTGGTGACCAGAACTGCACGCAGTACTCTAGCTGTGGCCGAACTAGTGTTTTGTACAGTTCAAGCATAACCTCCCTGCTCTTGTATTCTATGCCTCGGCTAATAAAGGCATATATTCTGTATTCCTTCTTAACCACCTTATCCACCTGGCCTGCTACCTTCAGGGATCTGTGAACATGCACTCCAAGGTCCCCCTGTCCCTCGACACTTCGCAGTGTCCTACAATTTAATGTGTATTCCCTTGTCTTGTTAACTCTCCCCAAATGCATTACCTCACACTTCTCCAGATTGAATTT
The DNA here is from genome assembly GCF_044704955.1 of Pristiophorus japonicus. NCBI lineage: Eukaryota > Metazoa > Chordata > Chondrichthyes > Pristiophoridae > Pristiophorus > Pristiophorus japonicus. The sequence goes on from NC_091992.1 coordinate 105,225,467, forward strand.
CATTTGTCACTGTTCTGCCCACAGTTCATTGATATCTTCCAGCAGTCTACAGCTTTCTTCTTCATTATCAACCACACAGCCAATTTTTGTATCATCTGAAAACTTCTTAATCACAAAAAGCAAGGGACCTAGTACTGAGCCATGAGGTACGCCACGAGAAACAGCCTTTCAGTCACAAAAACACCCATCAACCATTACCCTTTGCTTCCTGCCTCTGAGCAAATTTTGGATCCAACTTGCCACTTTGCCCAGGAGCTTTTACTTTCATTATCAGTCGATCATGTGGGACCTTATCAAAAGCCTTGCTAAAATCCATATACACTACATCAAATGCACTAACCTCATCGAACCTCCTTGTTACCTCCTCAAAAAATTCAATCAAGTTAGTCAGACATGAGCTTCCCTTAACAAATCCATACTGACTGTCCTTGATTAATCCGTGTCTTTCTAAATGAAGATTTATCCTGTCCCTCAGAATTTTCTCCAATAATTTTCCCATCACTGAGGTTAGGCTAACTGGCCTATAATTACTCAGTCTATCCCTTTCTCCCTTTTTAAACAAAGGTAAACGTTTGCAATCCTCCAGTCCTCTGGCACCACACCTGTAGCCAAGGAGGATTGGAAAATAATGGTCAGAGCCTCTGTTATTTCCTCTTTTGTTTCTCTTAACAGCCTGGGATACATTTCATCCGGGCCTGGGGATTTATCCATTTTCAAAGCTGCTAAACCTCTTGATACTTCCTCTCCCACTACGTTTATTTCATCTCATATTTCACACGCCTCCACCCTGATTGCAATGTCTGCATCGCCCCTCTCCTTTGTGAAAACAGACGTTAAGTATTCATTAAGAATCATACCCACTTCCTCCACCTCCACATACAGATTACCTTTAAGTCTCTAATAAGCCCTACTCTTTCTTTAGTTATTCTCTTGCTCCTAATGTATTTATAAAAACATCTTTGGGTTTTCCTTGATTGTACTTGCCAAAATGTTTTCATTCCCTCTCTTTGCTTTCCTAATTTTCTTTTTAATTTCACCCCTGCACTTTCTATATTCCTCTAGGGTTTCTGCAGTATTGAGCCCTCGGTATCTGTCATAAGCCTCCCTTCTTCTCTTTATCCTACCCTGCATGCCCTTGACATCCAGGGGGCTCTCGATTTGTTAGTCCCACCCTTTTTCTTTAAGGGAACATACTTGCTCTGAATCCTCAAGATCTCCTTCTGGAATGCCTCCCACTGCTCTGTCACTGAGTTACCTTCCAGTATTTGTTTCCAGTCCACCTTGGCTAACTCACATCTCAGCTTAGTAAAATTGGCTTTCCCCCAATTGAGAATTTTTATTCCTGGCCTATCTTTGTCCTTTTCCATAACTACCCTAAATCTAACTGAATTATGATCAAAATAGTACAAAAATGCTCTTCCACTGATACCCTTTCCACCGACCCAGCTTCATTCCCTAAACTAAATCCAGAACCACCCTCTCCTTTGTTGGGCTTGCTACATACTGGCTAAAAAGTTCTCCTGAATGCATTTTAGGAATTCTGCACCCTCTATACCTTTCACACTTCTTCTATCCCAGTTAATATTAGGGTGGTTGAAATCCCCTACTATTACTGCCCTATAGTTTTTGCACTTCTCAGAAATTTGCCTACATATTTCCTCTTCTATCTCCCTCTGACTGTTTGGGATCTATAGTACACTCCCCAACAGTGTGATCGCCCCTTTTTTCAATTCAATTCAACCCATATGGCCTCATTTGATGATCCTTTTAATATATCATCCCTCTTCACAGCTGTAATTGTTTCTTTAATTAATACTGCAACCCTCTCTATCTTGTCTGAAAACTCTGTAACCAGGAATGTTGAGTTGCCATACCTGCCCTTCTTTCAGCCATGTCTCAGTAATAGCTATAATATCATACTCCCAGGTGTCTATCTATGCTCTCAGCTCATCTGTCTTCTTCCTGAGACCCCTTGCATTGAAGTATATACCATTTAGCCAAACTCCCCTGTTGCCTATTTTCTCTGTTTCCTTTGCCTTCCAAATTCACTTTCTAATTTTCTGCTTTCCAATTCCAGCTTTGCTTCTCTCCCTTCTGAATCTACTCTCAGGTTCCCATCCCCCTGCCAAGCTATTTTAAACCCTCCCCAACAGTGCTAGCAACCCTCCTCCCCCCCACGAGGATATTGGTCCCGGCTCTGTTGAGGTGTAACCCGTCCGGCTTGTACAGGTCCCACTTCCCCCAGAAATGGTCCCAATGCCTCAGGAATCTAAAGCCCTCCCTCCTGCACCATTTCTCAAGCCACGCATTCATCTACTCTTTCCTCCTATTTCTGTACTCACTAACATGTAGCACCGGGAGTAATCCAGAGATTACCACCTTTGAGGTTCTACTTTTGAATCTCTCTCCAGCCTGATGGACCTCATCTCTCTATCTACCTATGTTATTGGTACTGATATGGACCATGACCTCTGGCTGTTCACCCTCCCCCCCTCATAATTTCCTGCAGCTGCTCAGTGACATCCTTGACCCTGGCACCAGAAAGGTGACATACCATCCTGGAGTCACGTCTGCTCCCTGAACTATCAAATCCCCTACCACTATTGTTCTTCCACACTCCTTCCTCCCCCTCTGTTCAGTTGAGCCACCCTTGCTGCTGTGGACTTGGCTCTGGCTGCACTCCCCAGAGGAACCAGTACTCAGAACAGAATACTGGTTAGAGAGCGAGATGCACTCAGGAGACTCCTGCATTACCTGCCTGTTCTTCCTCTTCTGTCTGGCGTCACCCATTCTCTCCCTGCCTGCACACTTTTAAGTTACGGGGAGACCACTTCCTGAAACGTGCTATCCACGAAGCTCTATGCCTCGTGGATGCACTGCAGTGACTCCAGCTGCCGCTCAAGCTCCGAAACACGGAACTCGAGCTTCTCTCGCGGACGGCCCTTCCCGCACACGTGGTCATCCAGGCCATGAGAAGCGTCCAGGACCTTCCCACATGGCACAGGATGTGTATTCCACGGGACTAAGCTGCCCTGCCGTGCCTCTATTTAATAGATTAAGAACTAACTTACCAGAAAGAAACTTAAAACTTTTTTAAAAAACACTCACCAGCTACTCACCAATCAGCTCCTTCCTTTGTGCCTATGTCACTTTTTTTTTTACTCTGACGTCACTTTAGAATTTTGCCTCTCAGGTCCCGCTGCCGCTCCCACTCAAGTCCGCCTCCTCCGATCTCGGGCCTCCTCTGCCGCACTCCTTTTATGGCCGCTCCACCTTCGCTCAGGTCCTGCTGCCGCTCCCACACAGGTCCGCATCCTCGGGTCCGTACTTTTTTTGCAGACTTGAGGCATTCACCCGTGGGCAGTCTCGGACTGCAATTTCACGTCCAATATATTCAGTTGGTGGGATGTCGGAAGGAAAGTCAGACATAATTCAGAGAGCTACAGGAAGACATCAGCAGAGAATCTCAAAAGATAATGATGATACAATACAAGTCTGGAATCCTGGCTACAGGAAGCGAGACTGTCATACAAGATTGATATAAAATAAAAGAAAAAGAAAACCAACGTGTCCATTAGTGCAGTACAATGCATACCATTGATGTTTATTTTTTTCAAATCAAAAACCATGCTGGCTGCTGAAGCTTCAAAATTAATGCCATCTTTCCTACTAGTTGCAAGGAAATCAATACTTTCTTCCTGGAACAGTACTGCTGAGACTAACTTTGGTCGATGGATGAATGGCATTGTGGAAATCTTACAATTCAAACATATACTTATAAAGCATCATCATCATCATAGGCAGTGCCTCAGAATCGAAGAAAACTTGCTTCCACTCTTAAATATTAGTCCTTCGGTTGCTGAACAGTCCAATACGAGAACCACAGTCCCTGTCACAGGTGGGACAGATAGTTGTTGAAGGAAAGGGAGGTTGGGACAGGTTTGCCGCACGCTCTTTCCGCTGCCTGCGCTTGATTTCTGCACGCTCTCGGCGATGAGACTTGAGATGCTCGGCGCCCTCCCGGATGCACTTCCTCCACTTAGGGCGGTCTTTGGCCAGGGACTCCAAGGTGTCAGTGGGGATGTTGCACTTTTTCAGGGAGGCTTTCAGGGTGTCCCTGTAATGTTTCCTCTGCCCACCTTTGGCTCATTTGCCGTGAAGGAGTTCTGAGTCGAGTGCTTGCTTTGGGGGTCTTGTGTCTGGCATGCGAGCGATGTGGCCTGGCCCAGCGGAGCTGGTCCAAGTGTGGTCAGTGCTTCAATGCTGAGGATTTGGCCTGATCGAGGACGCTAATGTTGGTGCATCTGTCCACCCGGGGGATTTGTAGGATCTTGCGGAGGCATCGTTGGTGGTATTTCTCCAGCGACTTGAGGTGTCTACTGTACATGGTGCATATCTCTGAGCCATACAGGAGGGCGGGTATCACTACAGCCCTGTAGACTGTGAGCTTGGTGGCAGTTTTGAGGGCCTGGTCTTCAAACACACTTTTCCTCAGGCGGCCGAAGGCTGCACTGGAGCATTGGAGGCGGTGTTGAGTCTTGTCGTCAATGTCTGCTCTTGTTGATAAGAGGCTCCCGAGGTATGGGAAGAGTAATAACAGATACCAAAATAAGTGCCAGAGTTCTTTTTTGAGGGCAATTCAGAGGCAGTCACTACACACTGGATTATTCTGGAATTGTATCTCCAGAACTGGACTGAGCACGACAGATTCTTGGTTGACAGCTGATATCCATGGGACTAGCTGTTTTCATGTGCAGATGATAACACTGCAGAATGCTAGTGTTTCTATCACTCTGTAATGCACGTCTTTCCAGCCCCACCCTCCAGCAATAGAAGAAAAACGACTGCAGCTCAAACACCATCTAAGATTTTAAAACAATGAAAGTAATCAAAAATGTGGATATTGAGAGATATTTTACACAACACCAGGCCAGCAAGAGAATCAAAGGACATGAAGAAATTTGGGAGAAATGCAGAGTCATTGAATGACAGTCCAAGTATTAATTGAAACCAGCAGGTTATGTGAGAATATCGAAAACACTGAACCACATTTCAGATTCCACTCATTAAATCTGAGACATACCAAATCTACCAGAGACTCGAGACTCTCAATAAGAATGCAGCAGGCATGCTGGCATCTAAGACACAGACTACACATTGCAAGAAACAACTGCTGAAAACTCAATGGCCTTTAAAACAAGTGGCAAAAAATGAATATCAAATGCCAGTTATTGAGCAACTTATAAAGAGAGTAGATTTGTTCCAATTGGAAGAGGACTACAGGCAACATATGCTACTATGATGGTGGAAAGCTAGCCAACAAATCCAGTTTACTTAGGAATTATGGAAAACATTTTGCATTGCAGAAGGGGCATAAAAGTCATCCAACTAAGACAAAGTGGACAGAGGTGGCAAACTGGATATTGTCAATATTCATTTTTAAATTACAAGTTTTAAATGACTTTTCATACAGTCATTTTGAATATGTATGTGTATTATACAACAAAAATCCGAATTGAAACAACCCAATTTTTCAAATCTAAAGGGTGTTCAATCCAGGTAATGACCTTAATACATCTAACCACGATTAAACTGATTAGTTTACACCAATGGCTGTTGTGTGACTAGCAGTGGTGGGTAGAAATTAATTGGATTCAACTTAGAAGATGGAATTAAACCTAACATAGTAAATGACCATTTTAATACAACACTAAAAGTATAATTCCTGCTTCTCATATTCACTTCACAAAAATGTCACATAGTAAAACATTATGCAGTTAAACATAACTGCTTCTGCAGTTAATTGAATAAAAATCATATTTAAATACAAATAGCAAGCTAAGACAACTGGTTCTGATAGAATGCAAAACCAAGTCAGTACATGGCTGTACTGTGAAATATGCAGGTTCAAAGCAACCTATGTCTATGATAATGTTAATACTTATAACCTGCAACACTGAAGCAAATTAATATTAAAAGTTACCTGGAATGTTAATTAATATGAAAAAGATCAATTTCTAACTTTGAAAATACAGTATTGATAAAGGAAAATTATTTGAATTACAGGATCAATGCAAGTCTGGAGCATTAACCACATTGCACAAATTAACCATTTTATAAAAAACTTTTCCAGTAACAGTCATTTTACATTATTCGAGTGATATATATTTTGCATTTCGCTACAATGCATCTTCAAGGGGAACCGGTTGGTGTACTGAGTTGGAAATTGGCTTTTTATCTCTCAGGCCTGCATTCAAACCCAACTCAGGATCACTGGATGCAAGTCTTCTTTCGCTGCTGGCAGTAGATGAAGTGATTTTGGGCAATCTTAACCCCGTTCCTAATGGGTTGGCGACAGGATTCTGCATGGCTGATATAAACGCCAGACCACCAGCAAATAACAGGAGATTTACTCATGAAAAGCAGAATAGTTTTCCTCTATTCCAAGACAAAGTGGCTTACTGTAGGAAAGAATGAGGAATAAAATGGCTTTGTTGGCTCTGAGAAGCACAGGAAAGGGCTCACTTTATCTGACTTGGTACTACATGATGAATCAGTTCGGTACAAGGATGAGAGGAGGCTGCACTCCTCACCACTGTTGTCCCTATCCTTGGAGAGTGCTCACAAAATAAATAAATCGGAATCTTACCAACTTTTACAGTATCAGCTGTGGCTCAGTGTGTAGCACTCTTGCCTCTGAGTCAAAAGGTTGTGGATTCAAATTCCACTCCAGGGACTTGAGCACAAAGATCTAGGCTGACACTCCAGTACAGCGCTGAGGGAACGCTGCACTGTTGGAGGTGCCATCTTTCGGATGAGATGTTAACCCGAGGCCGTCTGCTCTCTCAAGTGGACGTAAAAGATCCCATGGCACTATTTTGAAGAAGAGCAGGGGAGATATCCCCGATGTCTTGGCCAATATTTATCCCTATTATCTGATCATTATCACATTGTTGTTTGTGGGAGCTTGCTGGTGCGCAAATTGGCTGCTGCGTTTCCTACATTACAAATTGGCTGCTGCGTTTCCTACATTACAAATTGGCTGCTGCGTTTCCTACATTACAAATTGGCTGCTGCGTTTCCTACATTACAAATTGGCTGCTGCGTTTCCTACATTACAAATTGGCTGCTGCGTTTCCTACATTACAATTACTGCGCAGCCCCCGGCCTGCGAGCATCATCGGAGCAGGCCGAGGAGTGGAAGGAGCAGCGTGGCCGCCTGGCCTAGCAGTCTGCGCAGCCCCTGGCCTGCGAGCACCATCGGAGCAGGCCGGGGAGGAGGAGTAGCAGCACGTGCTGGAGCAGGAGGGCAATGGCAGTGAAAAGGGACGTCATCAAGGTCCAGGTCAGTGATTGGAGCGTGGGCAGGTCCTGCAGCAGCGGCGAGATCAGGGCGAAGGAGCGGCGAGAGATTGTAGAGGGATGTGATCGGGGCCCAGGAGAGGCATGAGTTCGGGTCCCAGAAGAGGCGAAGGCCCAGGGGCAGCACGGGCCAGCCCACACTGCGAGATGTGTGTGCACTGGGTCCGTGCAGCAGAGCTGGTCTCTAGTCATCTTGGTTAACCCTTGCTACTGGACCAAGTCCTTGCTCTGTCAAGCCCGTGTGGTGGCTGGTATGCAACGGTCAACACATGTTACAAAAATCCATGCACAGGCATCTTCCACCCTTCAACATATAATTCGGGACCTGGAATATTAGGTCTTTCATTGAAACACCTTGTGAACCTTTTGACGTGGAAGCCAGTCATCCTCGATTCGAGGGACTGCCTATGATGATGATGACAACATTGGCTGTAAAACGCTTTGGTCATCTGGTGGCTATGAAAGATGCTATATAAATCCAAGTCTGCCTTTCTTTTCAACCCAAAAGCAAAGCAAAAAAAAAAAAAACAATTTACAGGAAAAAGCAATATAATTTTACATAACAAGGGAAGAGTTATGCTATTTTTGAGTCAAAGGCTTTAAAATTCCTGTACCTTCAGTCACTTCCAATTGCTTCATAAACTGTTCTTTGTGCAGTCCTAAAGCTGCACTATGTATGAGTTTACATTGAAGCAGGGGAAAAGGAATGGTAGAATATAAATTGATATTGTTTCAGTGCAAAATATGACTTGCAATGTATTGTTTTACTAACTAATGCTTTCCATACTTATAGTACACTCTAACTCAGACAACATAGTTCTGATGAAACTCTACTGAAAAGGAAATGGCTTGTATTTTTTAATAATTATATGAATCTAATTTTACATCTGTTTTAATGAAGCATGAGAATTTTTTTTTTTTTACCAGTTTTGGCATACATCTCAAAAAGCAAATTTTCTTTGCAAATTACCTCATTACTCACAAATATTAGGAAAAACACAGATGGCCTGTTGCTCAGCAACAAAACAATAATTAACAATGGACAATGCTTTAGCCCCTAATAGAACACAATAAACAGGTTAATGAAACTGTGCCAATGTGAAATTTCAAGAATAGAACAAAATCAGGGTTATTGCTAAACTGAAGCAGTTCACCAGCCCTGGGTGTTTGTGATCGGCAATGACATCATACTAGGAAACAAAGATTCTGCCAGATTCTAAACCAACTCATTTATTTCCTGAAAGTTAATCTCTACATACAGTGTCTCAATGGATTTGGCATTTGCAAATGTCTGGCTATGTCAATTAGGGTCTTATACATGCAAATGTCTGGCTTTCATTATATTCGTCGCATTTGCCTGCAAACAACAATCTTGAACATATTCGAAGGTTTTACTCAACTTGCATGTCAATACATGGGCTCTGCCCAAACTAAGGGTTCTAAATTTGTTCGAAAGGAAATATCGGCAGAAATCAAGTAAACAGAGCTTGTAAAATGTCTACACTGGTTTATGTAACAGGCATAATTAATAATAATTAGCATGCAGTTCTCGACACTTGGATTCAAACAGCTCTTTAAATAATTTGGCAGAAGTAGAGTCCAAATAGAATTAATATTACAACAGTAAAGCTCATGATTTAATCACTTTATTTTTTTTAATAGAAACATAGAAACATAGAAAATAGGTGCAGGAGTAGGCCATTCGGCCCTTCTAGCCTGCACCACCATTCAATGAGTTCATGGCTGAACATGCAACTTCAGTACCCACTTCCTGCTTTCTCGCCATACCCCTTGATCCCCCTAGTAGTAAGGACTTCATCTAACTCCCTTTTGAATATATTTAGTGAATTGGCCTCAACAACTTCCTGTGGTAGAGAATTCCACTCTCTGGGTGAAGAAGTTTCTCCTCATCTCGGTCCTAAATGGCTTACCCCTTATCCTTAGACTGTGACCCCTGGTTCTGGACTTCCCCAACATTGGGAACATTCTTCCTGCATCTAACCTGTCTAAACCCGTCAGAATTTTAAACGTTTCTATGAGGTCCCCTCTCATTCTTCTGAACTCCAGCGAATACAAGCCCAGTTGATCCAGTCTTTCTTGATAGGTCAGTCCCACCATCCCGGGAATCAGTCTGGTGAATCTTCGCTGCACTCCCTCAATAGCAAGAATGTCCTTCCTTAAGTTAGGAGACCAAAACTGTACACAATACTCCAGGTGTGGCCTCACCAAGGCCCTGTACAACTGTATAACACCGCCCTGCCCCTGTACTCAAATCCCCTCGCTATGAAGGCCAACATGCCATTTGCTTTCTTAACCGCCTGCTGTACCTGCATGCCAACCTTCAATGACTGATGTACCATGACACCCAGGTCTCGTTGCACCTCCCCTTTTCCTAATCTGTCACCATTCAGATAATAGTCTGTCTCTCTGTTTTTACCACCAAAGTGGATAACCTCACATTTATCCACATTATACTTCATCTGCCATGCAGTTGCCCACTCACCTAACCTATCCAAGTCACTCTGCAGCCTCATAGCATCCTCCTCGCAGCTCACACTGCCACCCAACTTAATGTCATCCGCAAATTTGGAGATAATACATTTAATCCCCTCGTCTAAATCATTAATGTACAATGTAAACAGCTGGGGCCCCAGCACAGAACCTTGCGGTACCCCACTAGTCACTGCCTGCCATTCTGAAAAGTACCCATTTACTCCTGTCTGACAACTAGTTCTCAATCCACGTTAGCACACTACCCCCAATCCCATGTGCTTTAACTTTGCACATTAATCTCTTGTGTGGGACCTTGTCGAAAGCCTTCTGAAAGTCGAAATATACCACATCAACTGGTTCTCCTTTGTCCACTTTACTGGAAACATCCTCAAAAAATGAGGTGCAAGAGCACCTCAGCTGAATCCACTCCCCTGCACCTTTCCCTGTAGCCCTGCAGAACAACTTTCTTTCAGGTCCTTATCCATCTCCCTTTTGAAAGCCATGATTGAATCTGTTTCCACTACCATGGCAGAATTTTATTATTCATGTTATATTAACATACAATAGCAAATGTTTATGTCCACCAAAAAAAACTGTCTTTTCTATCCATTGACTATAAATAGGTGAAAACCCAGGCTCTCTGCTCAATATGTGGAGAACATAGCCTAGCAATACTTTGCAATAGCAACCACACTGAAATACTGCTAGGACTTCATTTTTTAATGAACTTTTATTGTTTTTTGAACAAGTACTGGAATAGTGCTGTACATTTCTAAAGTGGTGCTTACCAGTTGCGCATTGAATCATAGAATGGTTACAGCATGGAAGGCCATTCGGCCCATCGAGCCCATGCCAGCTCTCTGCAAGAGCACCTCAGCTGAACCCACTCCCCTGCACCTTTCCCTGTAGCCCTGCAGAACAACTTTCTTTCAGGTCCTTATCCATCTCCCTTTTGAAAGCCATGATTGAATCTGTTTCCACTACCATGGTAGAATTTTATTATTCATGTTATATTAACATACAATAGCAAGATGTTGTTGGCACTACTCATGGGAATGGAAGGATATGCCACATAGAATATACCTGTATTACAGGGGTCACAGATTAACGGCCAAATTGAATTTTTATTTAATTGTATATTGCGGAAGTGATGATTATTTTAAAGGTTCAAATTATAGAACTATGACCTTATTTTTCTGAACATTGTAAATCAGTGACCTTGATGATTATTGTATTGTTTGTAGCAATGCACTCAATGTTATCCCTTACTTTAAAAAATGTGTCCAGTATACACAGCAAAATGGTAGGAAAGATATCTGCAGTTGCAGTTAAATAGGAGAAATGTAGCAGTACCAGGAAGCCGGGAGGGTGGTCATTGGTTTGACAGTGTTGGGAAAGTAGACCTGCAAGCACTGGGAGGCATCTGGCAATAGTAGGAGGGGAATGCTTGGTGTGGCAATTATGGAAGTGTGGCATTAGCGTGCCAGAGCAGAGGAAAGTGGATCCCAGGGTTTGATACCATAGAAAAGGGTCTGAGAGCATTCTGGGAGAGAGGGTGTCATGAGATATGGAAATAATGGAAGGGTCTGTCAGGGTGTGGAAGCATTGGAATGGTGCGTTGAGGATTTGAGAGCAATGGGAGGGAAATGGTAGGGTTTGGAACCAGCAGATAGTATGCCGAAGTCTAATATAATTGGTGAAGGGAGGGTTACTGGGTGTGATGGGTACTGGGAGGGGTCATGGAGACTGGGACCATTGGCAAGGGACCTGGGGTGCATCAGTACTGGGAAGGAGGGATCGAGAGTCTGGGAAGATTGGGGAGATATGTTTCGGAAGATTTGGGGTGGGGTGGGGTGGGGTGGGGTGGGGGGGGGGGGTGTTGGAAACTATCTTGGGAGGGAAGGTCTGAGGTCTGACAATGTTGCAGAAGAGAGGTAGTAAACCTTTATGAAATCACCCCCCCACTCCCCCAAAAAATTTTCCAGTCGTTTCAGTGCTGAGGTGACAACCAATTCTTCGTTGTTGTAAGCCTACAGAATGGCAACTGCACCTTAGTGAATCGACAACAGTGCCACCTAGTGGCAGAATGTCTCACAGGGAATTATATAAGGATGTTTACATACAGATTTTCATTACAAATGTTTGCACAGGATTTTCAATGTTGAATGTTAACATAAAAGGTGTGACTCAGAACTGTGACAAAGGTTTTGGAGACAAAGTGTTTGCCCTATTCAAGATTTGTAACAATTATCGTCATCTACGGTTATAAACTAGATGCTCTTCAAAACATTGGCCCAGATTTTACGTGCGAAAACTCGGGACTTGCGATCTTTCAGGTTTCTGCTGCACAGATCATACGCATACGCTGAAAATTGACATTCGCTGGCACAGAAACTACTGCCCAACGAATACCCACCAAACCCTTACACCTGGTAAAAGCAGGCGTAAGGCCTTCTTTTACCAGCGTAAGGATTTAAATAAATGTTAAAATAAAACATTTTCAATCATTTAATCATTCCCTTACATTTAAAATTAGTTTAGATTAGTTTAAATTTAGTTTTCAAAAAAATTACATTTTTATTTTGTGTTTAATTAAATGGTATTCTAATTCATTTTGAACCTGTGATAATTTATTTTTCTTTCAGTGTTGTGAAAATGTATTTTTTTAGGGGATTCCTGTTATGCTTATGGGGATTCTGTACGTAAATGGAATCCCAAGCATAATAGGAATCCCCTTTTGTCATTGGTTGGCCTGGCCCATGTGATCCAAGGGACGCTTGCGAACCACATGCGTCCCTGGGTTACGTGGGTCTGTCCCATATGCCTGTAGGCCCAGTAGCACAAGTGTTCGAAGGTCTGGAGCCATCAGGTATGTGCAGAGTTTCACTGCGGTTCGGAGGGGTTCACCTGCCACAAGAGATCGACCGCAATTTCCACCCCAGTAAGGCTGCCATTATACACCTTTCTGAGTAGCCTTTACATATCATATGAAGGGGGTTATTTTAGCATGTTGATGCAGTCTGATAGAACTCCAACATGCTGTGCCATTGAGTGGTATGTCGCAGTAAGATGTCCAAGACCCCTAATATAGGACGTCCCCAAATTCAACCTTAAATGAGGAGACTGGAAGCTTTCCTATAAAGAGGAAAAGGAATTAGAAACAGAGCGCAAGATATCCTAGGCTCTTCTTGAGAACTTCATGAAAAAGGTGTCCAGAAACGTTCCTGGTATGGTGAGACAATGAACAAAAGCTTTAAAGATAATATATCAAAAACAAGAGTACAATATAATGACGGTAGTCATCATGAATGGTGCAACACAACAAGAATGGACTGACCAGCCAAAGCAAGTTACCCAGATTTACATAACAAGGCATATATTAGAATAACACAAATGTACCATCTCCTACAATAAAAAAGTCTTACCATTTTGTTCTTCTAGTTCATTTCCTATATCTTGACCCATTTGTTTCTGTCTGGCTATCACTGTTACCAGAGCATCCAGTCCTGCATCTTGCTCTGAATTTAGAAAAAGGAAAATAAAAGCAAAGTAAATTAACTCATCAACAGGGGAAATAGACTGAACATTTTGTTCTCCCAGAATTCTGCTTAGAGTTTGTTTTTGTTCATATTTAATAATTAAAAAAAAAGAAATCACATTTTTAGTTTTTGCCCAACAGGACCTCCCACGCCTTTAACTGTCAAGGCAGTCAGCATTACCGACTTCACAATCTTTGACCAAATGTGACAAGTCATTACAGACCAGGTCCTCTCTCTACCTTCCACACCTCTGGAGCCCAAAGACTGAACGATCACTGTCCTGAGACTCTTTGTACAATGCTCAATCCTGAGATAACAAAATTCATTAAAGCAACAGCCAAGCTCTGGCATGCAAACCTTGTTAAGCCAGTGCTGCAAGCAGAAAGCAAAAGATAATCTATATTTAATGCATTGCTAACTGTCAATATTGTCTCTATTTCACACTTTCAATGTATATATCTAATAGAAAATATATAAAATGGCTATTCAAACTGATGTGGTTTTTAATTAAAAAATAATGACAAACCATTTCTGTATTAAAAATAAATTTATAATAATCAGGTTTCTTTTTGACTCATCAATGGCACCAGAGTTCTGAATGTTAGAATTCTTCATTCCACAGCTCTTGTATTTTGGACTACATTATCAAGGCACTCATTAGTACAGATTTTGACTGTATTGTTATATTTTGGCTTTGATGTTAATGACAGGCTTGAATGTTTCCAGTGAGACATAGCTGCTGAAGTGTAGTTATTGAAAAAAAACACTATTAAGGCTCTTCACCAATGTTCCCTCTAATTTTTTTTTCCAAGCGCGGGCCCTTTAACTGGCTGCGCAGCCCATTCAAATTTTCACGCATGCACAATTATTCCCATTGAAAAGCCGTTGAACGGCCTGCTCGGGACCTCCAGACCGCTGCCTGACCGCACAGCTTAGCAGGAACATTGCTCCTCACATTTATTAACCACATTGTTAAATCCTGAAATGGACATCTCGTACAACAACTCTATCAAACAGTACACTACATTAAATAAAATGGACAAACTGGAAAACATTATGACAAATAAAACTCTGGATTAAGTGCCATCAGCAATTCTATTGTGAATAGCTGCATAGTTCTACTGTGTCTACAGGTGTGACACCAGTATGAGCCTGAATGTAGTATAAGTTGGCAGCACCAACTTATATTGCCTGCTCCACACTGGCTTGAAATCCAAGAACAGTATAGCTCTGTACATGCATTTTAAACACAAGCACAGAGCTGTGCAATATCCAACTGTGACTAATATTTTTAATGTTGGTAAAGAGTGGATAGGAGATCCAGCTTATTTCTAACATTAAAACTTTAAATACGGTTTTGCAGAGTGCCTGAACACATTTTAAGATTTTAATTTTGATATATTAAAGTTAGTTTCCCATGGGTTGAAGTTATACTGCAATTGGTGTGGCGCCAATGCACTGAGACTACCTCAATTAGTCTTATTCGCAACACTAAATTACAAACTGACATTTGGCTGCAGTTATGCTGTACATTTTGCATTTCTGTGTGCTATGAATGTCCTCAAATGGTCATTACTTCAGCTTAGTTGTTCTCGGTATCTATCTAGATGCAAGATACTTGCACCTTCCAGATAATCCAATCTAAATGCATTAGGGCGATGAAATCTAATTGTTCAGCTTCTTTGGGAACAGCTGCCACCTAGTGAGTCATTACAGAACGTCAGATCTAAGATCTGCAAAAGCTCATCATTATGAATTACTTCATTATTCTTGCAAATGAGTCAAATAGTCTGGAAACTAATTTTCCAAATGGTTTCCTTCAATTGTAATTAGTTTACCTAGATCAGATTAAAACCTAAATCAGCTCCGGTAGTTATTAGCATTTATTCTTTGTGACATATTCAAATTGTGCATTGCATACTTCTGCAGTGACATGCCTACTAAATGAATTTAGAACTCATGTCAGGTCAAAACACATAACCTATTGCTGCATATTTATAGTTTACAATCAACATATGGCTTGAAAATATATTGGACTTATAATGTAGGACATCACGATATAGTGGGCATGATTTTACAAGATTAATTTAACAAAGGATAACAGGAAAAATCATTATCTTGTACTATTCAACATGTGTGTGTTCCCCTGGCCTCATTACTTTCAAAAGTAAGGCCACAAATACTCATTCTTTAGATTTTAACAGGAACCTCAAAATGAGTTTTAAATAAATGTCATTTTCTTGTATTACTGAGAGTTTATCATTTAAATTAATGTTCAGTTTATAATTTTTAATGTATAACCTATTACCATTTACATTTTTATTGTAATGTTTTATTTCACCTCATGAGTGATTATAGAGTAAAAGTCATAAAATATTAAAATGATTTCTTGGATGTCTTCTGTTAAAAGCATTACAACTTCAAAATTATCTTTATTCAAGCTGTATTTCATTAAAACTAATGGGAAACTTCACGCTGACTAATATCTTTAATATTCGTAGTGACCAAATATGCAAGGAGGGCTTGGTATATCTTCAGAACTTCTTCAAGCAAAACACTCAATTTAAGAACATGACCTTGCATGAAGATGGGTTTTACCTTGTATGATCCTCTGTTGTTGATGTTTGATCTCACCAAAATCAAGCCCCTTAGTCTCTTCTGGTTCCTCCATTAACCAAGGATTGGTGGGACCAGTCCTTGAATCCCCACTCATAAGGCTGGACCTGAAAGTTAAAAGCTTCATTGATTATTTTAACTTTGTAATGCAAGGATCGAAGTATTGAAGCATTTTATATTGCTTGCAACTAATTGCATGCAGTACAAAATGTATAACTTCCAACAAAGACAATAGTGAGTTAATATCTTCCTCACAAGTGAATGTAAATTCTGTATTCCAGATTCAAATTAAGTACTTAAAATGTCAAAGTATATTGTGCGAAACATTTTTTTTCAGGGAATGACACACAGTGATAGGAAAACAAAACACAGACGAGAGAGAAAACAGTTTGGAACAAAAACTGAGTGTAAACTTAAAAAGAATGCCATATGGCTAATACAAGAAATGCCATAAATAGCACTACAAAGGGTATGAGAAAATGCAATGAAGAAAACATGATGACTGAAACTGTAAAAGAGCAAAGACACAGCCAGTATTCAGGTCACACACAAGTTGGCCATTTGTTAGATACAACAGTAATTTCAATTTCAAGTAAGGTCTCATCTAAGGAATTAACTTAATTTGGTTATTCAAACATAGAAGATCTAGTCACTATTTAATCATGCTAAGAGTTCTTATTTATTGAACAGCCAAAAGTGAATCGAGGTTCAGTGAGAGTGATGGCAGGTATTATAGGCCAATGCATTAAACCAAATGTTTTTCAAATTATCGAAAGAGTACTGATAATCTTTGGAGAACAATTTACATCAACGAATGGTTCATCTTGTTTACATAAAAATCTTCACAGTTTGGCATGTGCATCAAAGAATTTTGGTGCTGACAAGAAATCTTAAACTCGATCTGTAAGCAAACCTAGTGGCAACGTAAGTAGAAAATTCCCAGTAATTCATGTTCAGTGAATGACTGATTTCTGTTAGTTGTTTTTAAATGTAATAACATGCCCGTCGGCTGGTTAAATGTGAGTATTCCACAACGACGATAGAATATTGTGGAAAATGACTTGTAGATGATTCAATTCACAGGCAGAAACTATAAACAGGATTAAGTTTAGTATTTAAAGCAATCACCTATACAAGCAAAATTTGAATACGAGGTCCATTCAGTGAAAGTGCCCATTGCTTAGAGATTTCACTCTACATCACAGCAAAGAGAATTTTTAAAATGCCTTTCTTACAAACTTTACTCCAGTTTCTGCAGTTTGTCTGGTACTTGGTGCTTCAGCAGAAAAAGGCAAGATTGCAAAATGTATAAACGATGAGTAAGTTAAATAGGTAAAGTACAACAATTCAAAGTGCTGATAAGCATGTGCAATGGCTTCTTGTTCCCATATATCTCGGAAAAACCCTAACAATATATACAGTCAATTTCAAGTTAAGGACTGCATATTATAATGAAAGCAATTAGCAGCAATCTGCATCACTGTCTTTTCCCTAACAACCTGTTAGAAATCCATCTAAAGTCATGACAAATATCACCTGATAACAGTAATCCTTATGACATGTTTGGTAACTGTTCTGCAGTAAACACCATTCTACTTCCTTTTTTCTCTCTGATCTTACTAGGCTTTGCTTTAGCAGTGTAAAGATTAAAGCTTATCCAATTAGCCTCCCGCTGATTTTGCCATGTTAATCACCTAAATCTTTGGAATGGTCACAGAGCAGTGGAGTGTGTAGATGATTTCTGATTTTTTTTTGTGATCAGCTTTAACTAATTATAAGGCTTTGAGATTTGCTCAAACAGAAAAGACGAGAGGAATGGAATCAGAGAGCTGTGTCGCTGTCTAATAACTAGCAGCTAATCTTCCATGGACTATTGTTTCACTGCAAATTCTTTCCAGAAAAAAAAACTTTCCAAGTGTCTCTGATAACTCAACCGCAGCTTTTTTCTGACACAGGCCACATATTAAGTTTTACTGTTGCTTTACGAGATAAAAGTCAGCAAGACTGACTGCATCACAACTGCCTAATCATATGACAGCATTTGGCATAATTACCAAATGGAATTCTTTATAAAAGTTGCTCTATATATGAAAAAAAATGTGAACAGCTATTTTAAGTGGCAATAGCACGCAAGAATTTTTCGGAAGCGGATATAAGCTCAGTGAACAGTAGTAAAATGTAAACTATGAGTCATTATATCACCTCCAGGACTTGCTGATTTTCACAACAGTTGCTGCTAAATTCGTGATTAATTGAACAAAAAGTTCTACTAAATGAAATATTTGAGCTTCTGCCAGTTTTAACCAGAATGAATTAATCTCCTATAGTTTAATTTATTAGTTTAACTTTTGACAAATCTCCAGATGTTCACCACATTCAGCGAAAAACCCCAGAACAAATTTCCAATTGGTACACTCTATTTGGCTGACCTAAGATTGGCTGTGTTTCTCCAATTGTCCTTTGCCACCGAGTAAATTACACAGCATATTAAATAAATAAATCTGCTCATTAATATTACAGCATTCTTTGCGGAAGGCTGCATAACTTCAGGATAAGCATAATTACCCTTCACAACGGTCATTCAACAGCAATCAGGAGTGGGATTGCTTCTTGATTAGGTATCAAAATAGATGAACAGACTCAATCTTGAGTCAACAATTTGGAATGTCCTGATTTGAACATTAAAGATTTCACTATCCCATCTTCAGGAAAACATTATCCAAAATAACGGGCCATTACTGATCTATCTTGAGTAAAACAAGGATATAAGGGACTCCACTATCAAAGCACAGCTACAATAAGATTAGACCACATGAGTACTTCACTAATGTACCATGAAACTAGTTCAGTAAAAGCTATTGACCGAGTAGTGCGATAGGTTAGACCTGGACCTTTCACCTCTGGGATATGGGTTCAAATCCAGTCCAGAATGATGGGATAAGTTTCCTCTCTCTAAGTTGTGAGGGTAACTCTGTGAAATGAGATTGGGCAATGTCAATCCAGTCCATAGCAGACATGGGTTTATAGCACAACACTGCCCCTAATTCCTGGCTAATTAGCAAACTTACTCACACTACAGCATGGTTGGTAAAGCACTTTGGTGCAGTAGGGGGTGTTCTTCTGAGGACTCCATCAGTTTTTACTCTACATCTAACCTGTTACATCTAATGTGGGAGTACTTGATATCAAGACTGGGTGTATGACATTGAACACAAAAATAGCTATTATCAATAACCAGAGACTTCTTAGAGAAATTCCAATCTGTTACCATTATGATAACTTGCTGAAACAAAGCTATCATTTAATTAACATTTCCAGTCACTCAAACACACTCGTCCATTAGTCTAAAAATGTTCTTCATTGTTGGATTGAAAGAACTCAGATGCTACAAATCCTGTTCCTTTTTCTTTAAAGTGCTAACATAAATCTTTGTGAAACACAATGGGGTAAGATGTCCCTCGTGCACATGTAAAAAAATCAAACAGGTTCTTTATAAGTACATTATGATTTTGTTACACATAAATGCCCAAAGCAAATCTTCCCTTAATAATGCAGCATCTCATCCAATGCAGCATCCTGTACTATCCTTCTGTCACTAACACAATCAAGAACACTTGTTTAGATCAAAATGGCATGAGACCAGTTGACATCCTCATATCTCAATTGGGCAGTCAACAAAAGCAAGCAACAATTCTTGCTACATGCGGACATAGACAAGAGAGGAGTGGGGGAGAAGAAATAGTATAAATATGCATGTCCATGTTCATATATTAATAGCACCTTTGATTAATAGCACTGATGGTTCTTTCTTTGATAATTAAAATTCAAAACAAAGATTATTTAACCCTAGCTGGAAGAATAATTTGAATTATTGGATTTATCCTGATTGGTTGCTGTTTATGTCGATCGCAGCCCCATCCCTCATCAGTGAGGCTTCAAATTCCGTTAAAATGTTTCTGTTGTGAAAAAAGTGAACCATACTTGGGATTTAAAGGACTGTTTTTGAATAAAATCTTGGAAATTGCATAAACAATGAACTTTGAAATATTTTTTGTTTATTTTTGTTTGTGGAAATTTATGTTTATTCTAAGTTAGCAAACATAATAATAGTTGCCTAAGGCAGGAGCTTGATGATGAGAGGGAAAGTGGTGGGGGTGGCGTCTGTTGAAAGTGTCTGTGAACTGGTCAATATGAGGGACACCGATTGTGCTGAGCACAGTTCGGTGCCATTCTCCTTCAAGGTTGCTGGAACCTGCTCCCCCCACCCTCCCCCCAGCCCCCATACACACTTTCCCAGCACCTCTTCCCTAGACCACAGGTGCCTTGCTCCAAGACACACTAACAAAACTCCACCTTGCAGACTGCCCTCCCAGTGCTCACAATTCCCGAGACCACCCTCCCAATGATTCCACACCTCAGGATCCTCCCTTTACAAAGTTCGGAGTTCTTTTGAGTGTGCTCCCAGTGATCCCAGCACCTATCCCACTGCTTCCTGAATGCTATCGACAATGCTTCTAGACCTCCATCCTCTCGTATGGTGCCCTCAGAACCAATTACTTTCCTTCTAGATCCGATTGGACCCTTTCCCTGTGCTCCCAGATTCTAATGTGCCCCAATCTTGATAAATCAGTATCCTTTATAACACTACTTGGCGTAACACCTCTGTTCTCACAAAACCTCAAACTTATCATGAACAACACCATGGAAATTCAGCTAGTATAGCTATACATTAAAAATCTTATGTGTGCACTTCTTGTCTGCAAAATCTTATTTTATATTGCCATATTTTTGTCACACGTCAGTTTTTTGCATTATAAATTTATATTTCCGTAATTATAATCGAGGTCCCCTATGGAAGCCAATAATGTTGTAAAAGCTTTACAGATGCACTCACTTCCTGTCTAGTACAAGCTTTAAGTCATCCCTCTTAATATCTCCTTCTTTGGCTTGGCATCCATTTTTGTCTGACCACGCTTCTGTGAAGTGTCTTGGCACGTCTTTCTATGTTAAAGGTATTATATAAGTGCAATTTATTATTGTTGAAATTACATTTTCATTTCAATGTGTACGTGGGCTGCACCACGATTCCATTTTCTACACGATCCCATTTTCTACACGATCCTTTCTTGTGGCTCTTTATAATGAGATTGAAATTCAGTGTCAATTAGTGTTTAGTTATGGCCATTTTTCTTCTGTTGATTAATAGCCTGTTAAAAGAGGAATGAGGCTGCACAGACTCATTTGACTTTCACATTAGTCTTGGCTGACTTTGAACACAAAGTAAAAAGATGTGTTCTATCCCATGAATCACCCAATCTCCTTTCACTTACATATGTGCTCATAAAGAGGTTAATGTCGGATAACAAAGACAAATAACAAACTCTTTGTTTTGTTGTTTTCTAATAAGTTAAATATGCATCATTGGATCAGATCTAAACATGCAGGTTAATGTTCCAAATTTCCCAAAGGATTCACATCAAAGCAACTTAACAAAACGAATGATGGAATATTCAAATCCCGCAGGTGATGTTTGTACACAGTATAACAATATCTTTATAGCCACTCCATATATTGAGCACTCTCAGCCTCAGAATCCGTAGAACTTTGCAGTCAAGCATCAGGCCCCTGACCACACTAATTCATATCACATTCACGATTTCCAAAGAGACAACAGAACTGGAGAATATATTAAATTTCAGGTTGGCTCAATGGAAGCATTTTCACCTTTTTTAAAATTCGTTCCGGGATGTGGGCGTCGTTAGCAAGGCCAGCATTTATTGCCCATCCCTGATTGCCCTAGAGAAGCTGGTGGTGAGCTGCCATCTTGAACCGCTGCAGTCCTTGTAGTGAAGGTACTCCCACAGTGCTGTTAGTAAGGGAGTTCCAGGATTTTGACCCAGCGACAATGAAGGAACCATGATATATTTCCAAGTCAGGATGGTGTGTGACTTTGAGGGGAACTTGCAAGTGATGGTGTTCCCAGGTGCTTGTTGCCCTTGTCCCTCTAGGTGGTAGAGGTCGCGGGTTTGGGAGGTGCTGCCGAAGAAGCCGCGGAGAATTGGTGCAGTGTATCTTGTAGATGATACACACTGCAGCCACGGTGCGCCAGTGGCGGAGGGAGTGAATGTTGAAGGTGGTGGATGGGGTGCCAATCAATTGGGCTGCTTGCTTTGTCCTGGATAGTGTCGAGCCTCTTGAGTGTTGTTGGAGCTGCACTCATCCAGACAAGTGGAGAGTATTCCATCACACTCCTGACTTGTGACTTGTAGATGGTGGAAAGGTTTTGGGAGTCTGGAGGTGAGACACTCACCACAGAATACCCAGCCTCTGACCCGTTCTTGTTGCCACAGTATTTATGTGGCTGGTCCAGTTACGTTTCTGGTCAATGGTGACCCCCAGGATGTTGATGGTGGGGGATTCGGCAATGGTAATGGCGTCCAAAATCAAGGGGAGGTGGTTAAACTCTTGCTTGTTGGAGAGGCAAAAGGTTGTGGGGTCAAGCCCCACCCCATGACTTGAGCACATAATCTAGACTGACACTTCAGTACAACTCTGAAGGAGTGCTGTACTGCATGAGACACCGTCTTTCAAAGGAGATGTTAAACTGAGGCCCCAAATGTCTTTACAGGTGGACATTAAAGATCCCATGATACTATTTGAAGATGGCTCCAACAGCTCTTCTGGTGTTCTGGCCAACATTTATTCCTCCTTCAACACCACGATAAAAAGATTAACCAGTTATTTATCCAATTGATATTTGTGGACCTAGCTGTTGGCAAACTGGCTGCTGCATTTGCCGACATAATTACATAGATTTAACAGTACAGAAGCAGGCCATTCGGCCAAACAGGTCAATGTCTGTGTTTATGCTCCACACGAGCCGCCTTCAACTTATTTCACCTAATCCTATCACCATATCCTTCTATTCCTTTCTCCCTCCTGTACTTATCTAGCTTCCCCTTAAATACATCTATACTATTCACCTCAACTAATCCCTTTGATAGCAGGTTCCATATTTTAACCACTCTGAGTAAAGAAGGAAATAACAGTAACTACACTTCAAATGTAATTTATTGGCAATGAAGCAGTTTGGGATGTTTGGGATGTTCGGAGGACATAAACTGCAATATATGAATTGAAAGTCTTTCTTTTCATTCTGAAACGAAGCACTGATTCCTCTAGGTTCTGCACACCAAGCTCTGTACTAGCCAGATGCTACAAAGGATCAGTTACGACAGGTATCAAAATATTACTCGGTATCTTAGTAAAAGGACAAAACTATTTAACTACATTTGTACAATAGCAAAAGTTTTCAAAAAAAAAAACTTGATAATACTGCAGCAAATCCAAACAGAAAATACTGTGCTTGAAATTGAGGTCGGAGGCTTCCTTCGTATGAACGCCTCCGACCCCCAAAAAAATCTACGAATCTACCTGTTGGTCTTCGAGAAATGCAAGATCCAGCTCAGAGGCCTAGATTCGCTGCGCAGTGCATGGCGACCTGTCTTCGAGATACGCAAGTCCAAGTTGGAGTCATGTGGGTCTGGACAACCAATCACAATGCAGTATTCTCAATGATAATAATGGGAACTCCATTTGTACAAGTTACCATTACTATCAATGAGGAAAAACCCCAAAAACACCCAAACACAGCATAATAAATAAATAAAACAGTTCATATATTTAAAATTAATTGAAATTAAATGTAATTAAATGTTTTAGAAAAAAGAAGTCTTTTTTGGAATTTTTTTAATGTGTTTTAATAGTTCAAAATAAACTTGCCTTAATGGAGAGGGTTTTTACTATAAAAATGTGTATTTAAATGTATTAAAACTCTTACACTGGTAAAAGTAGCCTATGCATCTGCTTTCACCAGGCGTAAAAGTTTGAAGGACATTTGCTGGGCATGAGTTGGGCAAATAGCCCAATCTCTCCCGTGCAGATGTCCTTCTCCCAGGGATGCGGAGGATCTGTCAAGAGAAATCTTGACAGATCGGAAAAGCTGGTTTTCGACGCATGTGCATCACGCCCTGAAAATCGGCCTTGCGAGGCCTCACCGGGTCCATCTGCACTTCATACGGAGTTGGCGAGGCAGGAATTTTAGCCCCATTGTGTTCTGCAACTTAAAAGTTTTCAAATTAAAGAACGTTCAATGTAAATCATACCTCATCACATCAGGCTCTGTGCCATCCTTCTTGAAGGATGTTTGAAGCTGTCGCTCTCTTGTTAACAAATCGTCCACCAAATTTTGACGCCTGTCTGCTTCAAGCTGTGTACTGAATATGAATTATTAAAGAAGTTTCTTGATTTTGTACTCTATGCCCCTCTGTTTATAAAGCCATGGAACCCGTATACTTTAAAAAAAAATATCAGCCTTCTCAACTTGTCATGCTTCCTTCACAGATTTATGTACATATACCTCCCAGGCCTCTCTGTTCCTGCACCCCCTTTAAAATTGTACCATTTATAAATGCATTATATCAGGCAAGTTTAAATTTTGCATTGTGCAGATTACTTGTCCTTCAATTAGTGGTCAAGATTTTTGTGGCCAATATTCAAAGCAAGTTGTGAATATGCACAATCCACTAGATACAAAGTTTCACTTTGGGCATGTGAGTTTTGTACTCATGCAATCTAATTCTATAATCACATTTTAATTAACTTGCTCACATCTAAATTATCCTTGCCTTTTAGAATTTGAAAGATCTGTATACATCCCACTATTTTTTTGATTAAATGAAAGCCAAAACCCAAGCAAATGTATATAGCAGTTGCACAGTCTCACAGTTTATTATGTCTTCTGTGCTTCTCAAACATATTTTCCTTCTGAGTATCAGTTATTTTTATATTAACCCACAAACTTAGTTTTGTATTTTAGCTATATTTGTAATATAAACAAGTTTCCTTAAAGGGATTAGATTTCAGCTGGTATGATGTGCATACAACTCACTAACTTTCCTGTAGCTTCTCCACCAGCATACAAACAAAGCCTATAGTTAGACAGCACTCATTTCAGTTCCTGTATTATACTATTTAGAAAAGGCAGAGATAGTGCACTTCAAGTACATTTCACCACAATATCTTTCACAGCATTTCTTTTAGTAAAAGATCTGCTCAAATTATACAATCATCATCTTTTGCCACATTTTCAATAGAGACAGTGCATATATATATATTTTATGTATTGAATATATATATTTCAGTTTATCTAATAACTTGTAACAACTTGGGCCTGCACAACCATGAAAAAAGAAAAGGTTTTAAAAGGATACATCTGGCGTATTGACAAATTTCGCAACAAAGAATCCTTCAGCTGGCTAATCTGTTCCTGGAGCCTCTGTAAAGATGTCCGAATTGTCACATTCAGCTGGAGGGGGGAAAGGGACAAAATAAAGTATTGCTTTCGAATCCACACATCCATATTTCACCAAACATGATCACGTAAAAAAAAAACACAGTAACTGAAAAAAACCTTCAAAAAATCTTTGTGTTTTGAGTGAAATACATTCCACTACTAAGTATTTTTGCCATTTGGCACCGACTAAGTAGGAGACCAAAATAAACAAATGAGAAATTTGAATAATCTTTTCAAAATTTAACGAACCTACACAACTAGTCAATACATTGCTCAACCTTTCAACTATTCCAGATTGTTTTTTTGGCAATCAGTGATGTCAAGGAGTTACGTCAATAACCCATCCCCCGACATTGCCATTGACTCACGACAGAAGTGCAATGGGGCAGAGAAAATTACACCTTAAGCTCAGCCAGAATAACATTCATGTTCATATACTCCTATGTTTCCCACAGGAGAACAAAGTAATAACACAAGTCACCCAATAAATGAAGAGTCTTCAACATCAAGGCCCCAAGTTTCATCCCGCGGCGAAAACGGCGCACCTCCGAACTGGGCGCCTGTTTTTTGCGCCGAAAACTGAGCTTAAAAAACAAGTCCGATATTCTCGAGCTCCCTGGAGCTCGATGTCTGCTTGGCGCGGCGCGCTCTTCGCAGCAGGGGGCGGAGCCTAACACTTGCGCCGATTTTCTAAGTAGCAGGGGGCAGGTACAATTTAAATTAGCCTTCATGGTGCCGGCAACCCTGCGCGTGCGCGTTGGAGCGTGCGCGCAAGCGCAGTCTCACACAAACATTGGCACTTGCCCATTTTTAAAAGGACTGCAGAAAAAGTGAAGATTTGTTTCTTGGACCCCTGCAAAGGCTTGTAATTTAATTTTTTTTTGATATTTCTGTGTGTGAGGGAGTGCTTTTAGCAGCACTGCTGAATAAATCACCTGCTGAAATCAGTGAGTTCAGCTTTTCACTGCTAAACTTGCAGAACCGGTGCTGCATTGGTGAATGCAAATTAAGGACTGTGTGTTTGGAGAAATAAGAGTGCCAATTCAACTTTGCAAATTTAAATATAAAACTGTCGATGTGGCTGCCTCTCCCTGTCCAAATGGCCTCAGTCCCCCTCACAGCTCGAAGGCTGCTGCTGTATCTTCGGCTGCCGTCGAGCCACTGACGCCGCCCCTAAAGCGTGACCGAATGGCCTCAAGCACCATAAAGAGCTGCGTGTCAGGTGTTGATTCTTCGGCTGCCGGCCAGCCACTGAAACCGCTGATATCCTGTGGCCGAATGGCCTCACGTCGGTCCGCTGCTGATTCTTCGGCTGCCGGCCAGCCACTGACGCCGCTCCCCCCCCCAGACCTTGAAATGCAAAAGGTCTAACAATTTGGACAACAAAGACCTGTTTTAGAAAAACAAATGTTAATAAAAAGATGTAAAGTTATGTGCATGATCCGCAAGAGATTAATGGCTCAAAATAATTTGTAACCTACGCCTGATTTTCTAAAGTGTAGACAAGGTTTTTTCGAGCGTACAAAAATCTTCACTTACTCCATTCTAAGTTAGTTTGGAGTAAGTTTTCACTGACGAAACTTTGAAATCAGGCGTAAGTGGCCGGACACGCCCCCTTTTGAAAAAAAAATTCTGTTCCAAAGTGAAACTGTTCTCACTGACTAGAACTGGAGCAAACTAAATGTCGAGAATTCCGATTTCTAAGATACTCCATTCTACACCAGTTGCTCCTAAAAATCAGGAGCAAATCATGTCGAAACTTGGGGCCCAAATGAGCACTTGAAGAAATAAATCAATTTAAGCAACACACAAAAAATACCATAATTGAGATGCAATATTCTGGATGAAAATATGAAATTTTTCACTTAATGTTGCAACAATACATTCAAGTCAATAAACAATATTTTTTTTTTCTCTTTATTGATGCATGTGTTTGAGATTAATCTGAATTTTTGTGGTTTCTCAATTTGAAAATGAAATCAAATTTCACTAACATGAAATGTAAAAGGTCTAACAATTTGGACAACAAAGACCTGTTTTAGAAAAACAAATGTTAATAAAAAGATGTAAAGTTATGTGCATGATCCACAAGAGATTAATGGCTCAAAATACATTTGCTTAGTGCCACCCGTTAGCACCCGAGAGGGGCGCTAATGGGCCGATAAGCACTTACTGCCCGAGCGCCTCGCTATCAGTGCCTCCCGCGAACTTCAGTGGAGGTTTAGCGGCGCGCTAACAGTTAGCACTGTGCGTTCTAGCATCACCCACTTGGTGACGTCAAGGGTGTGCAATGTCCCTGTAGCGCCGCGGTCGCAAAGGTGACTGCTTTTGCCTGCCGCAGCGCCTGCCGCTACTTTCGACAGGGAAAGCAAGCGTTACAAAGAAGCTGCCGGGACAGTATGTCTGAGGGGGAGCAAGTGGGCAGTTAAAATAATTTTTTTTCCCATTAATGCATCTCTCCTAAATGCTGGACACTGGTCTTTAGCTGCCTTGACTTTTCTTTTAATTTTTCGAGTGGTCTAGCTGACCTCCCTTTTAGGCACTAGGATGCCGGTTTCCGAGTGCTAGAACTGCAGCAGCGCTCCCGCGGTTGCGCCCCAGGAATCAGGGTTAGCACAAAAAGAGGAGCGTAGAACGTTTCCCTTAGCGCTCCACTCCCCTCTTGGGGCGCTAAAAGTGAATATCCCGGTTGGAGGCGGTGAACATCAGCTGGCGCTAAAGTTAGCAACCAGGTAGTGTCACCGCCTCAAACTGGGCTACACTGAATTTTGAGCCCTAAATGTCCTCTGAACAGAAACAATAGAATAAGCAATGTAACTCAATGTTTTCATCTCAGAAACAGTCGGCAGAATGAGTTGTGAGACAATCTGGGTAATGTGTACAAATCACAGGTCGCATGACTACATCAGTTTAGGGTGTGGAACACTTTCATACTTTGAACCAAATTTAAATTTTAAAGTTGTCTTAAAAAGAAAGGCAGCTCTGCCAGTCAGTATTACCAATGGTAAATAACTACTCATTAATTTCCTTCCTGTGTTTTTCAATTTTTCTTTTTCTTAAATTATCTTCGTTTACAGAACTCCTCTGTGAAGCCCAATCTAGTTTTTGCAGCGGAGAATGGAGCAGAGAATTGGAGGAATACAAGCAAAGAGGTCTCCTTCATTATGTGTATTCAACAGCATTCTTCTTTCCATGTCACACCTGAGGAATAAACTTGGTGTTCATTCAAATCTCACCAAATTTAGGCCTCTACTAAGAGACTGAGGAAAAGAAATAACACCCTGACCAGCCACTAATGAGACTGCTAAGTGAAAACCCCAATTTTTATCGAGAACAGTTCTTAGCTATAAGTTATGCTTCCTCTTTAACAAGTCTTCATTGAATGGAATCCCAGCACCACTTGATATGAAGTTATACTGACCCCTGGTGTATTTTGATCTTCATCAGTAGTTTACCAGTTCCACACTACTTTTTTTTCCTCCCTCTGCTATAGCATTCATTAAATACTACTTTATCGAGTCTACTTAAAAAGACTTTGCCTAGACCGTTTATCTATTTATAATATATATAATCCAGCATCCGCAGTATTTTGCTTTTGTATTACCGTTTATCTATTTAACAGGCCTGCTGCATTGTGCTTAAAGCTCATAACAGAAAGAACTGTATACATCTGAACATCTGCTTTGCATATCAAGTATTTCTGTTCCAAATGAGTATAGAACAAATATTTGGGCATAAAATTGGCCCAGATTTTGCTGCAGCAGGACATCTAACAGGCTCAGTTCAAAACAGTTTTGTCCACTAAATTGCTGAAAATGTGAGTTGAATATGGAAACAGGACATCTGGAACCTGAATGAACAGGGCAACCAACAGGTATCTCCTTAAGCAATCCGATTTAAGGATTGGTATATAAACAGCAGAATGACTGAGAAGGGTTTCTAGGCAGGAATTTTCACCTGTTCCGAACAGGCAACAATGATTATTTTCCTACCGGATTCTAAACTAAATTGCAACTTGAAATGATTATTAAAGAGTTATTACGGCCCCAAAAACAAACACAGAGATGAGAATTGTTCATTTAGTTGTCTGCCTTGGTGTCATATTTGACCCTGAAATTAGCTTTTGACCACATATTCACAGCATAACTAAGACCGCCTATTTCCACCTCTGTAACATCGCCCGTCTCCGCCCTTGCCTCAGCTCATCCGCTGCTGAAGCCCTCATCCATACCCTTGTTATCTCTAGACTTGACTATTCCAATGCACTCCTGGCAGGTCTCCCACATTCTACCCTACATAAGCTAGAGGTGATCCAAAACTCAGCTGCCCATGTCCTAACTCGCACCAAGTCCCGCTCACCCATCACCCCTGTGCTCGCTGACCTACAGCAGCTTCTGGTTAAGCAACTCAATTTCAAAATTCTCATCCTTATTTTCAAATCTCTTCATGACCTCGCCCCTTATCTCTGTAATCTCCTTCAGCCCCCCACCCGCCCCCCCCTCCCCGCGAGATGTCTGCGCTCCTCTAATTCTGCCCTCCTGTGCATCCCTGATTATAATCGCTCTTTTGCCTAGGCCCCAAGCTCTGGAACTCACTGCCTAAACCTCGTCGCCTCTCTACCTCTCTTTCCTCCTTCAAGACACTCCTTAAAACCTACATCTTTGACCAAGCTTTTGGTCGCCTGCGCTAATTTCTACTTATGCTGCTCAGTGTCAAATCTTTTATCTCATAATACTCCTGTGAAGCGCTTTGGGACGTTTCACTACATAAAAAGGTGCTATATAAACATACATTGTTGTTGTTGCTGTCGTCTACGAACATAATTTATAAAATCTTGGCAGATTTCTACTAATCCTAGTGGATAAGTTTCAAGATGATGCACAGCCAGATTTAACAACATCAAGCTGCAGGGATGGAAAGCTGCTTCTGCAGAATATGCCATCAAGTTAAGCAACTGCAAAAATAAGTGGCTGCATATGATCTTGTATGGATGTGTACAAGGACATCTAGTGCCCATGACTGGGAAGGCAGGCCTGGTTAGACTAAAGGAAAAAATCCTTTTCATGACATGGTGCTCAAAATTTGGATGGAGACCGGCTTTTAGAACTGGATTAAATTCTTCTCCACATGAAACATCTGCTATGCATTTCCACCATTCTACTGAGTCATGTTAATTAAGAGGTCTTTAAAATTATGAAGGGGTTCAACAGGGTAGATGTAGAGAAGATGATGCCACTTACGGGGAGTCCAAAACTAGGGGCCATAAATATAAGATAGCCACCAATAAATCCAATAATGAATTCAGGAGAAACTTATTTGCCCAGGCAGTGGTTAGAATGTGGAACCTGTTACCACATGGGAGTAGTTGAGGCGAACATAGATGCATTTAAGGGGAACCTAGATAACTACATGACGGAGGAAGGATTAGGATATGTTGATAGGGTGAGATGAAGTAAGGTGGGAGGAGGCTCGTGTGGAGCATAATATCCAACACGGACCTGTTGGGCCGAATGGCCTGTTTCTGTGCTGTAAATACTATGTAATTTTATGTAAAAAGACTATACACATTGGATTAAAGACAAATTAATTTTTCTTAACTCCTTTGCATGAAGAGAATTATTTATTTTAAGTTGAATAGTAACCCTAAGTAATGTGACACATTAAGACTGGCTTGTGGTTATTGTGAGTTGAAGTTATTGAGGAAATAGTAAAAAGCAGTAAGATATAGGGTTAGGGTTATACTAACAGGGACTAGAATTATCTTAGTCTTAAAAGACATCTGTCTAAAAATTACACACATTCATCAGTTTATGGTGACATTTATCCTGCTTTGCATAGAGTTGATCTCACATCCTCACTCAATGAATACTTAAAATGAAAAAGCGAAATAGAATCTTTGCAAGATCAAAATTATGTGAGGAATATGGTACGGTGTGGTTACTGTTTTCAATAGACCAAGAAGATAGTCAGTTTTTTGCAACTCAAAATATAGAGATGAAAAGAGTCAAAGATTACTTCATAACAGATGTGGCAACCAAGTTTGAGGTTTGAGTTTAAAGTTCCAGTAAGTACTCTGAAGATTTTTTTGTAAAATCATTCTCGGGATATGGGCATTGCTGGCAAGGTCAGTAACTTATTGCTCATCCCCAGCTGCCCTCGAGGTGGTGGTGGTCAGCTTTCTTCTGCTGAAATCCATGTGGTGAAGGGGCAGCACAGATTCACCAGATGATACTGGGGCTAAAAAGGTTACATTTTGGAGGGAAAGTTTAATAGTCTAGGCTTGTATTCCTTTGAGTATAGACGATTAAGAGGTGATCTCATTGAGGTGTTTAAGATGATTACAGAATTTCTAGGGTAGATGAAGAGAAACTACTTCGTCTAGTGGAGTTGTCCAGAAGAAGGAGGCACAACTTTAAAATTAGAGCTCGGCCGTTCAGGGGTGGTGTGAAAAAGCACTTCTTCACACAATGGGTAGTGGAAATCTGGAACTCCCTCGCCGAAAAAGCTCTTGAGGTTAGGTTAATTGAACAAGTGAAAACTGAGATGGACAGATTTTTGGTAGGCAAGGGTATTCAGGTACATGGAAGCAAGGTGGGTAAATGATCTAACAGGCTCGAGGGGCTGAATGGCTTACTCATATTCCTATTTTCCCAAGATACTCCCACAATGCTGCTTGGTAGGGAGTTCCAATATTTTGACCCAGCCATCATGAGATAATGGTAATTTATGTCCAAGTTGTGATGGTGTGTGAATTGTAGGTGATGGTGTTGCCATGCACCACTACCCTTCTTGATGGTGGAGATCGTGGCGTTGGGAGGTGCTACCAAAGAAGTCCAATGTTCATATAGTGTAGAGAAACATTAAAGTGTACACTTTTTTAAGACACCCATGTCAATTTTATGCTCCACCAACTATTGCATTATCAATTCACAACAATTGAAGCTCTATTTATGCTGCATGTTCACACTGCAGTGAAACAGAGATAGGCAAAGTTCTGCACAACCATACGCAAACACGTGTACAGACCATTGCTTATGGGCCTCAGAGTGCCAATGACAGTCTTAATCTTTGAAAAGAGCTGGCAAGCTAGTCCATTCTTCTCAATTACTAAAATGTGAATAATGACACAGCAGCCAACTACAGTGTATTTTCCCTTTTAAATAAAATTATTGGCAGGGCTTCAGACTAATGCTTTCATACTGATGCCCACATCCACTTCCAGGTGGTCTTATTAGCAGCATGCCAACATGGTTTGTCTGTTTTCTACTGCATTTTTAATGCTTGATTGGCACCCAAGAGGATATTGCACTGACGCTGAAGGCTCATTGTGAAAGTAGCATCACTGAGGTGCAGCATTGGTGGTTCAGTTCTGGAGAGACATCAAGAATTTAATAGCTTGAAGAACTGAGGGAAGTGCTGTGGAAGTGATGGCTAGAACGACAGTAATTTCAGCACAAGATCTCCCTGCAGTTGCCTCAGCTACTCTGCTAGACTAGCCAGCCCAAAACCACAAATTTGGTCTCACAGCAGGTAGGAATTTTTCAGTGTGGCGACACACTTTGTATATCATGGGAGAGGGGAAGAAATCATTGCGCAGGCAATTTGAGTCTTATGCAATGCAATTCAGGGATATAATTAATCAACATTTTCCTGATTTTTACAGGAAACTTCCATAACTTCTTCCAATTCTTACTAGAACATTCTAAGACTTAAGAAAAATGACTGGCCCATTTTTTTTAACCAAAAAACAGAACTACAGCAAATGTATCACAAGCACAGTAAAAATCAAGTCCATAAATCATATCTTCACAAACCTAGAAGTTAAACCTAACTGCCATTCATCCATCTGGCATAATCAGCCTGGGTACAAATTACGCCAATTCAGACTATACGTAAGTTTTTTTTTAAATAGCTGGTCAATATCATATTTTATTTTAGTGAAGTATGTGGATTCGGCTATGTACAAATTCTCTAAATTACAGTCCCTGCTACCTCATTATCCCTTTATGGGCACACTGCAATAAGATGGCAATGAAAAAATGATTAAAATCTAAAATTACCTCAATTCTGTCCTAGTTTCTGAACAGTAAAGACCCAATGTGAAATATTTCAGAACAAATATAACTCTGTTATCCTTACAGTGCTGCCTGGCATAAACAAAATTAAAGTTTAGGCATTAGGTTTGAAAAGCAAATTCAATTTGAATAGGTGATTGAGAAGGAACATGCATTGGGATGTACGTGAAGCACTGGTAACCTTCCAAAAAGAGAATCAGTGGCAACTTCAAAAGGTGATCGTGCTACCATCCTGGAGATAAAAGCAGTAGCCCAAAGTCAAGACTGAATGTAAGGAAATGCACACACTATTGCAACCTGATCAGATTAAGACCAAGTGTAAAAACATTAGCAGAATGCATACTGAAGTGGTGCATGAGAGTTTCACTGCAATGCAGACCTCTCTCGGGTTAGAATTTGCACTATGGTGTTTATCATCACATCAAGTGTAGTTACTGAAGTGAAATTAGCACCTGTCTTGACCAAATGTGCTGTGCACCATTGCACTAACCTGCTTCAGTTTACTGTCCCTTGAAAAAAATCTAAGATAACAATGGCTTATTATAGTTTGAATAAGAAACGCAATAGTCATTCATATGCATTTGACTTGACCAGGTGACCACTGCCCTTGGAATAATGGTGACAGAGCACTTTCATCTGCAAGAAATCTTATAAAGTTGATCACCCTTGTTGCTCTTCTTGAAGTTAATTTGACACAAGCTTAGTGTTTGAATGGGTTTGAATTGAAGCCATGCCAACAAAAGTAACCTACTTTCCAACATATGAGGCCGGAAGTTTCGGGTGGGGCCTAGAACGGCGCAGCCCCGACCTGGATGTCCCTTTTTCGCGCCAAAAAGT
The DNA here is from genome assembly GCF_044704955.1 of Pristiophorus japonicus. Classification (NCBI taxonomy): domain Eukaryota; kingdom Metazoa; phylum Chordata; class Chondrichthyes; family Pristiophoridae; genus Pristiophorus; species Pristiophorus japonicus. The sequence goes on from NC_091992.1 coordinate 105,259,744, forward strand.
GCGCCTAAAAAATATTTACTGATTCTCCGGCTCCCTGCAGGTCCTCTGGAGTTGGGCGCGGCGCAGCACAAGCTGTGGGGGGCGGAGCCAGGTCCCTGCGCTGAAAACAGTGTTGGGACCTCTGCACAGGCGCGCTACAGTGGGCGCGCATCTGCAGCAGTTCCAACCGCCCAAAACTGTGTGGGAGGGGCCCTAAGCACGCAGCCCCTAGCCCTGGCCGAATGGCCTCACTGGGGCTGCGTGCAATTCCCACTCCGAGTTCCTGCTTCCTCCCGACCCCCCCGCCACTCCCGGACCCGACCCCAGACCCAACCCCCGCCCTCGGACCAGACGAGACTCGACTCCCGCTTCCCCTCCCCCCGCCCAGACCCAGGACCAGACCCGACTCGACTCCCGTTTCCCCTCCCCCCGCCCCCGGACCAGACCCCTCCCCATACCGGACCTGACCTCCGCTCTCCCCCCCAGCCCCCGGACCTGACCCAACTCCCGCTCCCACCCACCTCCCCACCCCCGGACCCGACCCCACCCCGGCCGGACCCGACCCCGACCCCCCGGACCGGGCCCCGGACCCGACCCACTCCCCCGACCACCTAACTGTAAATCCAGTGCTGGGCCCGAAGTCTTGCGTCCGGCCGGGCCGGGCTCGGCCCATTCAGCCTCCCTCTCCTCTCTCCCGCCCTCCCTCCTCTCCCTTCCCCTTCCCCTCCCTTTTTCCCCTCTTCTCCCTCGCTGTCAGAAACACAGACACTGACAGAGTGAGAGAGTGACAGAGAGATAGACACTGATAGACACACACTTTGGGGGGGGGGGGCCATCCCAGCACGCTGTTGGAGGGCTCCCGGTACTGCAGTCGGTAAGTAGAAAATGTTTTATTTTTTGATTTTTAAATATTTGATTAATTTTTTTTGATTGATTTATTGGTTGATTTATTGATGCATTTATCATTTATTATTGATGATGGCTCTTTATTTGTAAAATTGAAGTGTTTAATGTTTGTAAACTTCCCTTTAAACCCCCCCCCCCATTCCCTATGCCTGATTTGTAACCTACGCCTGATTTTCTAAGTGTAGGCAAGGTTTTTCTGAGCGTACAAAAATCTACACTTACTCCATTCTAAGTTAGTTTGGAGTAAGTTTTCACTGCCTAAACTTTCAAATCGGGCGTAAGTGGCCGGACACGCCTCCTTTTCAAAAAAAAAATCTGTTCCAAACTGAAACTGTTCTAACTGACGAGAACTGGAGCAAACTAAATGCCGAGAATTGCAATTTCTAAGATACTCCATTCTAAACCAGTTGCTCCAAAAAAACAGGAGCAACTCAGGCCAAAACTTGGCCCCATGGTTACTTTAGTAAGGTGCATCAAATCTCCAATTAACTGTAGCATTGGATGAAAGTTCCAGATTTATTGAGGGATTATGCTCTGTATGTAGGAAAACATATAGAAATGATTCACCAACTGAGAAAGTTAACTGTTTTGACAAATAATGTTTGATCAGCTGCCTTGACCGGTTTAGCCAGTGTGCGTGCCATGTTGTATTATTCCTGGAACCACTCAGTTGCCATATACATAAAAATCCTTCGCTATTAAGCTCTACATGGTTTTAATATTTGGCAGCACCGCAGCAAACTCCAATACAAGATGGTTATGTCTGGAAAGCATCCGTCTACAGTTTCTACCAGATGGATTCAAAGGCCTTTTTTAAACAAACAGAGAATGCAATAGATACTTCCAGCTATGGAGTAAGATGTCAATGGTGTAACACTCATGGAACTGAAAATCTGCACATAATTTTTCCCTCTGTCTTCTATATAGCAGACATATGATTGCATGTGAACTGCAGAACAATACAGTTTGTGCTCGTGTTTCGTGGTGAAAGGATAATCCTAGTGTTCCCTGCCAGAGATTACATTTGTTTAGTCAACTAAAAACAGACTGCACCTGCTTAGTACATGTCTCCAAGTCACAACAATCTCACACATGCTGCAAAGCTATGAATGAAAAACTAGAGTTCGTGGCTTTCAGTACAATTATCCACTTAAAAAATGCAACCAAAATATATAAAGGCTTAAAATGTGTATGCAAGCAAATCTTTGGCACTCACAATAAACCTTCCTGCTCCTTTCAGCTAAGAGATTTAACAATAATGCGTCAGCATTGAAGGAAGAAATGAAACTAGTCTCTAGCATTTGTCATCAATAGTTTTAATCAATAGTTCATTTCAAACTGAACTCACCTTATTGGCCTTTGGCTCAGCCCAGCTCATACTACATTTCAAAGGACCCTGGGAATGAAACAATGATATGCAACATATTCCAAGCACTAGTTTAATGGAATAACTATTGCCATACACATACTGCAAGCAGCAATAAATGTCTCAGCCATCATTTCCAACGAACTTTAGTGGCTGAAATCCCAGAAAATGCCAAGAAGTATGATTAAACCCATCTCACGGCAGTTGTCTGGGAAGGGGGAAGATTTCTCAGAAAATGGAACGTTCCCCTTTTTAGTGCAATCATGGTCGTCAGCTACATAAGGAAACATTCAAATCGCAATAAAACACTTCCAGATGAATTGGTTAATAATGAGCACTGTTTTCTTTTACAGCAGACTGAATGATAATCATGGAGGCACCAAAGTAGGATATCAAACTAGCGCACAAATGTATTGGGCTATAATCTGCTGTGGCTGGGCATCTAACGCCGTCTGCCTTTAGTTAGACATGCCATTGCATGGTTAGGTTTTTAAATTTGTTGTGTGGCATGATGCTGAAAATGCGAGTAGCAGAACGTCATAGTGAGGGTAACAGGGCATCTGGGATCTGAGTGAACAGGGAAAGCAACTGTCTATGTCCTTAACCAATCAGATTGAAGGATTGTGAAAGTAACAGCACAATGACTGAGAAGGAAGCATGAATTAGAGTGGGTGAACTCAAATGTCAAATCAGATACAGAAAGAGAAATAAAGAGAGCGAAATAAAGATTGGATTAAGCAAGAGGGAAAAAAAGAGACAGAAAGGAAAACTACAATTTTTTAAATTTTACATTTTTTTTAAACTCCAACAACTAAAAGCTGAAGGAATGAGACTCCATATTTTTAATCGTTAATTGTCAGTGCCAGAGGTTGACTGGCAATAATTAACACTTATCATGTCGTTATAAGGGTACTTAGACTTGAAATGACTCGACTTAACTTAGAATTATAAAACAAGGAAAAAGTAATTTTGCCCACCTAACCCATTTCTTCCAGTAGCCCATGAATTATGCTATCATGGTATAAGAGTGCAACTGACAGATGCCCAAGATTAAATTGCCTTGAACCATCTTGGCAAGGCAGTACAACAGTTTGAATCAAAAAAAAATCTATAAATGGAAATTTAAAACTATAATTGCATCACAAAGCAAATCAGTTTATCATCATTTCATTCTTAATTTAATACTTAATGTATGGAGGAGGAAAATTGAGTTCTCGTAATGAATTCCAGTATATAACCTGCATGTTCATACATTATTTTCTGCTTTCTGATGAATTATTTACTTAGCCACAATTAAAGAGGATCCCTTCCTGATTGAATTATGCTTCTTTCCTCAACGTTATTTCTTCAAACAATATTAGAAAGACCATTATGTTCAAATAAAAGGAATTGCAAAATAATGGCAACCACCACAGAATCTACCTTTGAAGGATTACCTCCCGTTCTCTTCTGTCTGTTACGTTCATGGATATTTTCAGCTACTTCTTGTGCTAGATGGCAGGTGGAATCATACTTCATCAACCTACAGATTGCAGGGAAAAGACTATGAAAGATGCCCAATCATTGATAAGACCAAAATGCTTCAATTGTGATATTTAAATATATTTAGCAAGATTACATCAAACATTTACTCATGACTTAGTTGCTAGCCCTCTTGCCTCCGAGTCAAAAGGCTGTAGTCTCAAAGCCTATTCCAGAACTTATGCACTAGAACTAGGCTGACAGTTTAGTGCAGCACTATGAGATACTGGGCCCAAGTTTTCGCCCTCTGGAAAAACGGCGTATCTGGAATAGAAAGGGCGCCGAAAACTCACCTTGTGATTCTCCGGTCTCCTCAGGACATCTTCGTGCTCGGCATGGCGCAGCACAAGGGGCCGGGGGCGGAGCCAGGTCCTGGCACTGGAAACAATGCCGGGACCTCTGCACATGCACGCTAGAGTGTGCGCGCATGTGCAGTAACTCCAGGCCCCCGAGGCTGCGTGGAAGGGGCCCAACACCAGCCCTGGCCGAATGGGCTCCCCGGGCGAAGATCGGGACTCGGACCTCCCTCCCGTTCAGCTCCCTCCCGTTCAGTCTCCCCCCCCCCCCCCCCCCCCGGGACCCGCCCGCCCGGCATGTCGCTGGGGGCGGGCCCCGCCCAAAGTGTCGACAGCAGCAGCGGCCCTGCCCGTTCAGCCTCCCCCCCCTCCTCCCTCTCTCCCACCCCCTCCTCCCTCGCTGTCAGAAACACAGAGACACAGAGAGAGAGACACTGACAGAGACAGAGACAGAGAGAGAGAGACATGAGGGGGGGGGGGGGGGGGGGGCGGAGAGGGGCATCCCAGCACGCTGCAGTCGGTGAGTAGAAATATTTTTTTATTTATTGATTGATTTTTTTTTTGGACTGATTTATTGGTTGATTTATTGATTTATTTTATCATTTATTATTGATGATGGCTCTTTATTTGTAAAAGTGAAGTGTTTAATGTTTGTAAACACCCCTCCCCCCCCACCCTCGCTCCCTACGCCTGATTTATGTGTAGGCAAGGTTTTTCTGAGCGTACAAAAATCTACACTTACTTCATTCTAAGTTAGTTTGGAGTAAGTTTTCGCTGCCTAAACTTGCAAAACATGCGTAGGTGGCTGGATAAGCCCCCTTTTGAAAACAAAAATCTGTTCTAAAATTAAACTATTCTAACTCACTTGAACTGGAGCAAACTAAATGCCGAGGACTGCAATTTCTAAGATGCTCCATTCTAAACTAGTTGCTCCAAAAAGATAGGTGCAACTCAGGCCGAAACTTGAGCCTAATTATACCCAGTCCCCATCTGCCCGTTCCTGTGATTCAAGTGCATGGTAATGATCGTATGGCACTATTTGAAGATGATCAGTGAGTTCTCCCAGTGTCCTGGCCAATCGACATGACCAAAACAAGTTAACTGGTCATCCACCTCACTGCTGTTTATGGGATCTTGCTGTGTTTAAATCAGCAACACCAATTCAAAATATGGCACGTGCTTTGAGTCATTTGAGAGATGTGATATTTCAAGCTGCAGAATAGCAAATTGACAGCAGCAGCAATTATTCTCTGAAATGGTCTACAAATTGAAATTGCACCATATTCAGGAAAAACTCTGTTGTTTGGACAGCACCACATGCTGAAATGCAATGTAGTGTTACTTACATGTGATGCCATTGTGGCAAAAATGAAACTTTTCTACATTTTAGCTTGCTACGATCTGCTTTAATTCTGTCATGGTCCTTAAAACCTCTAAACAGTATTAGTTAAACCAGTTAAATTGCAGAGAACTTAAAAAGATCTATGTTTCAGGGTCCTTATAATTGTTTTAGCACTAGAATTGTAATGTATTCATTTTATATTACACAAGCCAGTGAAGTTTAACAACGATGGTATAGTTCTGCTATTATTTATTTGTTTAATAAATTTGTTTGGAAATTAAAGCCAAAGCAAGGTTCAGTGTAATGTTATTCTGCCGCATTTGACGATACGGAAGATTCCTTTGAGGCACGGAAACACCAATAATCTAAAAAAGAATTCTCGATTCATTATCCTGGGTATGCTACAATAATGGTGCCGAAATAACAGGTTAAGTGAAAGGATATAGGATGTAAGCTGGCAAGGGCTTAACTATGAGAAGCACAGATACCAAAAATATCTAGAATAAAAATCATAAATAAACATAAACACATAACAGCTGCCATGGTGAAATGGAAAGGAAGTGTTTCGCTTTCTCACTCAACAGATCATGTAAATTTTAGCTACTATGCCGACAGGAATCTGTTTTGGTTTTGAGATTCTACAAGAGCATTTTTAATGCTCTTTATAGACAGTATAGAGAAAGTCATAAACATCTGAGGGTGATTAATGGACAGAAATCTGATCAAGAGCTCAGATGGCAGCAGCAATTTATAATTCTCGTCTTAACCTTGAGAGGAGGTAAAAACCTTGAAATTACAGCCCTTTTTAAATGATGCCAGGTGACCTCATGTGATGCTGCTTACAACTTTTTTTAATGTAACAGTTGATTTATTATATTATTTCAGCTGCTGTCCTGTGGCATTGCTCATGGTGAGTCTATGCTTTATAAGAACAAGGATGCTATGCAAGGTAATACCATCAAGAACACTGATTATCGTCATTGCATTGGGCAATGAGTCTAGAGGCATTTTGAAGAGGATTACAGAGATTGGGAGCACTATGGCAAAGCGTTCTGGGAGCATTTGGCCAGGCCCTAGGAATTGGAATTACTGGGAGAGGGTTCCTGTAACTTGTGAGGAAGGATGCCAAGATTTGGTAGTATTGGGAAAAGACATTCCCAGGGAAGGAATCACTAAACATGGGGCCCGGCGTGTAGCAGCACAGCAGATAGGGATTCTGAGGAGAAGCAGACAAGTCCCAAACCGGGAGTGCTGGGAGAAGCCCAGGAACATTGGAGCAACCCTGATCTCTGGGAGGGTGGTCTAGGGTTTTCTGAGCACTGGAAGGATCTGTAATCCGGGGGGGGGGGAAAGCAAATTGAGGCTGTGGGAGAAGATTTGCAGGACCCCTTTCTGACGATTACCTCACTGTGTTCCCATCTATCAACCTTCCCTATAACCCATTCGTGGCCCCCTGAGCTTTCAGCCATCAAGTACTTTACCCATCATTAGCCAGCTGCTACCTTTACATTCCTACTTTAAAACACTTCATACACTATTAATGTTTTTGCCAACTTCCGCATTCTTTAATAAACAGAGTCACCGCATAAAAGGTTCAAATGTTCATTATGTGTGCAGTTTCCAAGTTTTAAGACAAAAAGAATCATCTTTAAATCCCCAAAATAGATTGCTCTCATTCTAATATTTTTTTTAATTGAATTGGGAGTCAAAATGAAAATGGGAGGGAGGGCCCTCTCATCATCAATATGGGCAGCATCCAACCATGAGAACCCAAGCATTCAAATTCATCTTCCAGTTGGGTATAAATCATACAAGTTAAAAACAAGTTAAATCCTCTTCAACTTTTACACTGAGAAAAATAAATATATTTGTTTTTTAATTTGTACTTGGGATATGGATGATTCTGGCAAGGCTACATTTGGAAGGCTGACCTTCCCTCGTTGCCTACTCTTTGAACTGCTGCAGTCCTTGTGGTGATGGTGCTCCCATAATACCATAAGGTTGGGAATTGCAGGATATTGACCCAGCAATGATGAAGGAATGGTGATACATGTTCAAGTCAGGATGGCCTGGTAGAGAAACATAGAGGGGATGATGTTCCCATAACATTGCAGCTTTTGTCCTTCTTGATGGTAGTGGTCGCAGGGCGGAGCGGTGCTGTAGAAGGAGGGGGGGGGGGGGGGGGGGGATGTGGCCAGGGCCATAGGCTGTCTTTGGTTTGAGTCACAGAGCAGAAATGGAAAGCAAAGTGAAAGGATAGCACTCCACCCCCTTGCCCCATGTCTGCTGCCCCACACCCCTTACCCTCTCTTCCCACTGCTGTCCTCTCATCAGTATATAAAAATACTATTTTAACAGTTTTCCAAATGTAAATAAATGTGTCTTCACTGAACTATTAGATAGAAAGAAGGTGTTACATTGAAGTCCTGCTGTCGTTTCCGGTGGGTTCGAGTAGAAAGTAAAGATTAGTGTCCATTTAAAAAATGACTATTCTGGGGCTTCTCCCCTGGCTCTCTTGGTTCTATTTGAAAAGTAAGCTGCTCAACAACAACAATAATTTGTATTTATATTGTGTCTTTAATGCAGTAAAACGTCCCAAGGCACTTCACAGGAGTGTTATCAATCGAAATTTGACACTGAGCTATATAAGGAGAAATTAGGACAGAGTAGGTATTAAGGAGTGCCTTAAAGGATGAAAGATAGGTGGGGAGGTTTAGGGAGGGAACTCCAGAGCTTAGGGCCTAGACAGCTGAAAGCACAGTCACCAATGGTGGAGCAATTAAAATAGGGGATACACAAGATATAAGAGCAGAGAGGTTATGCTTGAACTGTATAAAACACTAGTTAGGCTGCAGCTAGAGTATTGTGTACAGTTCTGGTCACCACATTACAGGAAAGATGTGGTTGGACTCGAGAGGGTACAAAGGCGATATATGAAAATGTTGCCAGGTCTGGGAATTTTAGCTTTGAGGAAATAAAATACTATTATATCTGGCTATACAACAAGAAAGACGACACTTCCAAAGTAATTCACTGAGTGAAGTACAGTGAGCATTTCAATACAAGTGTTATATAAAATCCTAGGACTGTACTGCTATTTGTAATCAAAGGAACTGGGGGAGGGCATCCAAAATTAGAAGAATAATAGAGGGAACTTTAGTATATTTGTGCTTTTGATCAAACACTCAGTGCAATTACTAGATATGTTTACAGGTGTATGTGGGGTGTATACCACAATCACCAGAAGAGAACAATATGGATGTAGGACGTTCCCAACATTCACAGTTGTAATGAAAGTTTTAAATAGGCCCTATAGTTGCAATGCTTGGAGAAGGAACACTGCTTCAAACGAGTTAAAAGAAAATTTTGTGCTGATGTCAGGAAGTTCTTCTTCACATGGTGATGAACACATGGAAAGAACTTCCAGGTAAAATGTTGCAGGCCAAAGCCATGGGAGAAACACCTGGATGTTGTCATGGGAGACTGTTGGTCTTTCTCAAGCCTTCATTATCCATATCTGTTTTGTGAATAGAAGACTTTTACTGCCATTGCAGATGCTGCCTCGCTTTCATCAACACGCCAGTGAGACCAAGGGAAAAAAAGCTTGCAAATCCCTCAGCCAGGTGGGCAGTGAACAGTAAAAGGCATAAAAATAAAGACAGGTAAAACAAAATAAGAGAAGGGAAAATACATTAATGCTGTTTGACCTTCCCTTAAATCCACACGACAGACACAAAGTGCCTCTTGTATGATTTGTCCAATGTTGACAGCTTTGATATATATCAGTCAAAAGATGCACATATAATAACTAATCACCGTATAACTCCGTATACACACATCAATGTACTAAATCTCTTGCAGGCACACACCGCACTGCATGTGTCCCTTATAAAAGATCTGTGTCACACAAGCTGCACAGTATATATATATATACCCCTTACAAATAGTCTGTCACACGGCACTGTATATATCCAACAATGTGTATTTATATAGTGCCTTTAACATAGCAAAAGTCCCAAGGCAGGAGTGTTATCGAACAAATGTCAGATGTCATCTGCTTGCAGAAAATGTCATTTATTGCCACTGCTACAGTGGAACCCAAGTGCCTAATGACAATAATGTACCCTGTTCTGTAAGCAGGATAAAGAAGATCCGTATTAGAGGGTTTGCATGTGACTTACTGTACCACTAGAGTGTTAACATCGCAGATTTGCTTCTTGCAATGTGAAAGGCCTGCCTTATACTGTTAAGAATGTGTATATGCATGGATGTGACATTGGCACTATATTCAAGGTCTGAACTTGCACATGCAAAATCCACAAATTTCTGAATAGCATCCACATGGCTAGGCCAAGATAGCCAACTGCAAACAGCAGTGTGTATTTATATAGCGTCTTTAATGGAGTAAAACATTTCAGGAGCATTATCAAACAAAATTTGACATCAAGCCACATAAGGAGATATTACGGCGGATGAGGTAGATTTTAAGGAGCATCTTAAAGGGGAAAAGGTAGAGAGGCAAAGAGGTTTAGGGAGGCTATTCCAGAGCATGGCCACTAATAGCGGAGGAAATTGGGGATGTGCAAGAAGCCAGAATTGGAGAAGCACAGACATCTAGGAGGACTACACTTCAAAAGTACATCATTGGCTGTAAAGCACTTTGAGACATTTGGTGGTTGTGAAAGGTACTATATAAATAAGACTGACTTTATTTTATAAAGGATGTGTCACACTACACTGTACATATCCCTAATAAAGGATGTGTCCCACACTACATTGTATCATCATCATAGGCGGTCCCTCGAAACGAGGATGACTTGCTTCCACGCCAAAAAGGATGAGTTCACAGGTGTTTTGAAAGAAGAACCCGAACTACATCCTCAAGGATGGAAGATGCCTGTGCGTGGTTTTTTTTAGCGTGTGGTGGCCGTTGCACACCAGCCACCACACAGGCTTGATAGAGCTAGGTCTTGGTCCAGTGGCAAAGATTACCCAGGACAACTGGAGACCTGCTCTGCTGCACGGGCCCAGTGCGCACACATATCACAGTGTGGGCTGGCCTGTGCTGCCCTTGGGCCCCTGGCCCCGAACTCAAGCCTCTCCTGGTAGTGGCCTGGGAGTGGCATGGAGGCCCCGACCTGCAAGAGACCATCAGCGGCAGGTCGGGGCCATAAAAGGAGCGGTGGCCTGGGAGTGGCGTGGAGGCATGCAACTCCAGCGAGCAGCACGAGCTGGTGCAGGAGGGCAACAGCAGCAAAGAGTGATGTCAGGAAGATTCAGGTTGCTGCACTGTATCTATCCCAAATAAAGGATGTCACACTGCATTGTATATATCCCTAATAAAGGATGTCACACTGCATTGTATATATCCCTAATAAAGGAAGTCACACTACATTGTATATATCCCTAATAAAGGATGTCACACTGCATTGTATACATCCCGAAAAAAGGATGTCACACTGCATTGTATATATCCCTAATAAAGGATGTCACACTGCATTGTATATATCCCTAATAAAGGAAGTCACACTACATTGTATATATCCATAATAAAGGAAGTCACGCTTCATTGTATATATATCCCTAATAAAGGATGTCACACTGCATTGTATATATCCCTAATAAAGTCACACTGCATTGTATATATCCCTAATAAAGGAAGTCACACTGCATTGTATATATCCCTAATAAAGGAAGTCACACTGCATTGTATATATCCCTAATAAAGGAAGTCACACTACATTGTATATATCCCTAATAAAGGATGTCACAGTGCACTGAGTGCGGGCCTGTTGTGTGTACACACACGGGCCCGGGTTGTTCCCGGTCACCGGCCCATCGGCACCGTAAGCTGATGTGAAAGCGGCCCGTGACCCTGCCCCAGGCCCCCGCGGACCCTACCCCTACCCCAGGCCCCCGCGGACCCTACCCCTACCCCAGGCCCCCGCGGACCCTACCCCTACCCCAGGCCCCCGCCGCTCCTCACCAGGGTTCTCGAGCCATCGCTTTGCTCCTGCTCCTCTCTACTTCCTGTTTGTTGTCCATCTCGCATTTCGGTCGCAAACGCGATAAAGTTCCCTGAACATTAGTTCCGCCCGAGATTTCTGATTGTTGGTTATGAATTAGATTATTGCATCGTATCTCCAGAGCCAAGTGATGTCAAATTGCAATTTGTTTTTGCACAGTATATTTTTTAAACCTTTGTAAATATGTTGCATTCATTATCTGCTGCCACATTCCAACCTACACATGTTCAAGTTGAGTTCTCTTTGGTTACCGCAATTTTCCTCTTTTTTACATAAAAGCCAAATCACAAGTGAATAATTCAACCTTTGAAACAGTTTCCAATGTACTAAGATGTAATGATTTTGTGACTGCTGTGGCTCAGTAGGCAACACACTCGCCTCTGAGTCACAAAGTTGTGGGTTCAAGTCCTACTCCAGAAACTTGAGCACTTAAATCTAGGCTGACACTCCTGTGCAGTGCTGAGGAGTGCTGCACTGTCGGTGTTATATATGCGGACTAGAGAGATACTCACTGTATAGTTGCATAAGATGGAGAATTGTTTACCTGATGCACTATCAATAAGGTTTACACTGTGTATATACATGCTGGCACCACTAGAGGGTGCAACTGGTGGAGACCAGGGTTTCCTGGCAGGGGCTGTATAAAAGGGCAGCCGCTCACTCTTGAGTTTGGAATAAAGGACCAAGGTCACTACAGTTTGAGTACAACACATTGCCTCGTGGAGTCATTCATAAGTACATAACAACTGGCGACGAGACTACAGACTTTCATGCGATTATGGCTACCTTTGGCACACTAAAAGACTTTGCAGAAGGTGATGATTAGGATGCCTTCACGGAAAGGCTCGAGCCATATTTTGTGGCAAATGACCTGGCAGGGGAGATCGGCAGAGAAGCACAAGGCTATACTGTTGACCAGTTGTGGGCCCGAGGTCTACCACCTCGTCAGGGACTTGCTGGCACCCACGAAGGCCAAGGATAAGACATACAATGAGCTGACTGAACTAATTCGCGACCAACTAAAACCAAAAGAGAGCATCCTCACGGCCAGGCACAGATTCTACACACACTGCAGACCTGAGGGCCAGGAGATTGCAAAATATGCCGCCAACTTCAGGAGACTTGTGGCACCGTATGATTTTGGCATGCACCTCAAGGAAGCATTGCGAGACATCTTCGTTATAGGAATTGGCCATAAGGGCCTCCTTCACAAGCTATTATCTGCTGACACCACAGTCAACCTGCAGAGGGCCATCAGCATCAGTCAGGCGTTCATGACCTCGACCTGCAGCACCAAGCAAATTATTCATTCTGTGGACTCAAACCCAGCAAGTACTGTACACAGAATGGTGCCTTTCACAGGCAAGACTGTAGAATGCGGCTCTGTCCAGGGCAGAGAGCACAGACCTCAGGATTCCAGAACTCCGAGTCCGCCGAGGGGTGCTAATCAAGTAGCACTATGCTGGCGTTGTGGAGGAAACCATAGGGCTCACCGGTGTCGGTTTGCTGAGTACATATGCAAAACCTGTAACACAAAGGGCCACCTCCAGCATATGTATAAAAGAAATACGACTCACCGTCTAGCAGAGGAGTCTGTAGATGACTTTGAATCCAGCGGGGAGTATGATGATTTGGCCAGAGAGGCAGTTCAGCCCCAAGAAGAAATGTATGGAGTGTATACCTGCACCACCGATTGTCCTCCAGTGAAGATGGAAGTCAAGATAAATGGCGTTCCAGTCTTCATGGAAGTGGACACGAGAGCGAGCCAGTCAGTGATGAGCCAGGATGCCTTTGAGGGGCTATGGAGCGAGAAACGACCCAAGCTGGTTCCAGTACAGGAAAAGTTGCGCACCAACACCAAGGAGCTGATCCCAGTCCTTGGTGGATCGGATGTAAGTGTAATCCATAATGGCGTGGTGCACAAGTTACCTCTGTGGATTGTTGCAGGTGATGGTCTAATGCTAGTCGAAAGAAGGTGGATGGGGAAGATCCAGTGGAAATGAGAAGACCTCTTCACTCCAGCAATCAATGTCCCCCGTGCTCAGAGGCAGAGCAAAACTTCACCTTCGCTTGGGCCAGGCACTAGAGAAGAGACCAGTGCAGCACCTGAAGCACAGACCGTCCATCATAACTGCATGGCAATGATCCGACTGGACCGACCTAAAAGTACCTTCCCAGCTCCAGAAGACTCCTGGGGAGGAAGATAGAATTCACAGGCACTCTTCCAGCTTTTGTGGCAGAATCGCGGGAGAGAAGGATCAAGGCAATCGACCTCGAGGTGCAGCGTGGCTGAAAAAAAAGATGGCGTGGCAATACCACGAGGTGCAATGCTGAGGGACCAACACATGGTGTCCAACAAAGGATTTGATTGGGGTAAAGCCAGCAGGGTTCTCTTAAAGGAGACCTGCAACCAACTGAACTTAAAGAGACATTGTCTGCATGGCAATCAATGTAACGAACCAATTAATACTGTGAACAAAATGTTGTTGCGAGATGTCGGGAAAGAGTGTCCTCAAAAGTAGCAAACGAGAGAATTCTGGAAGTTAAAGGCACGGATCCTGATGCCCTGCCCCAGGTGTCCCTACAAGTTATAGGCCAGCGACCTCAGGAGGGTGAAGGCACTGATCCTGATACCCTGCCCCAGGTCTATCCCACGCTGCAGGCACCCGATGGCACCATTCGCCACGGACCAGGGTGGAGACGGCGCAGCCCCCAGACCCAGTCGCTACCTCGGCCATGTCTGGGAGCGAAAGGTCAGAACCAACGTGTTTCCCAAACGGGACCTGGAACAGCCAGGTTTCCAACACCGTTAGAGAGCAGGCAGAAGATTCTGCAGCCCTCAAAGGAGGACAGGGAGGACACACACATCTGTGGCTCTGCCCACCACTAGGCAACGGCAAAGGCCCTGAGTCCTGGCTAGGTGAGCGAACCAAGCACACCCCGCTAGCAGGGGGTGCAGTGCCGCCATCAGACGACTAGGACCCCGACCGGTTGCTCTGGAACTAGCATCCTCGCATACCTGTACTGCTACCACAGTACTGACCATGACTGAACCATGAATGCAATCTACCCAATCCTGGCGCACGACCGTAAAACGTAACAAATGTAAGTCACTGAACCAAGGTGTCACGATACAAACTGTAAAAAAAAAATGCTTTTCTTCCTTTCTTTGTACTTGCACTGTGTCTGATCCTGTATGTTAATGTAACAGGCCAGCTGCATGATCTTGCTGTGGGGGGAGGGGGTGGCGGGGGGAAATGGATGCATGTAGCCATGGACACACAAATGGATCACACCCAGAACCCACTGGAACCTCCACTGCATCATCGAACCATTCAAACTGGTAACCACTACCCAACGTTGTGGCAAAAGGACTTGGGGGGTTAACAGGGAGATAGCCAAGCCAAAGCACAGCCAAGGTGCAAGGGCTATTGGCACTTAAGTCTGGGGAGAGCTAAGCCAGAGCACATAATGCAAAGGTAATTGACACAAAGGACATGGGGGAGGGTGATGTTATATATGCAGACTATAGATATACTCTCTGTGTCGTCACTGTACAGTTGCATAATACTATCAATAAGGTTTACACTGTGTATATACACGCTGGCACCACTAGAGAGTGCAACTGATGGAGACCGGGGTTTCTTGCCCTGGTGGCAGGGGCTGTATAAAAGGAGAGCCACCATGTGGTTGCCACACTCTGGAGTTATGAGTAAAGGACCAAGGTCACTACAGTTTGAGTACAACACATTGCCTTGAGGAGTCATTCATAAGTACACTAATACCCCCAGCCTCTCTCTCTCTCTCTCTCTCTCTCTCTCTCTCTCTCGCCCCAGCCTCTCTCTCTCCCTCTCTCCCCAGCCTCTCTCTCTCTCTCTCTCTCTCCCTCTCCCCCAGCCCCTCTCTCTCCCCCACCGCCCACCCCCCCCACCAAGCCTCTCTCTCCCTCTCGGCCCTCCACCATTTCTCTGCTCGCTGCCACCGCTCTCGGCCCCATGCTGGCCGGGGGCGGGGAGAAGGCCGGGGCCTGAGCGGGTGAAGAGAATCGGAGCCTCAGGTCCTGCTTTTCAGCACTATGTGGATGGAATGATTCGGGCCGGGGGGCAAAGCTTGACAGGGGCGGGGCTTGCCACCTGTCTGTCAAAAAAGTGCAGTACAAATAGTTACATCGCTCAGAAAGACTATTTCAGATTTCACATCAGGAATAGTTTACTTGTTACTCTTGTGTGTTTCACACCACAGTATTTAATCATATGTTTTCAATGTATCTACAGTTCCCATTATTCCTATTCTCTACTTATTGAAAATTAAAAATAAGGTCATACTATTATAATAAAAAATAATTCACAATAAAAATATTACTACCAATAAGTTACAACAATGTTTCCTTGATTTCACTCCTACCTGGTAGAATTCCATAGTTACCAAACAATTGTTAGAAACTAAGGATGCCTAAAAATGTATAAAACTGAGACGAGTGCTGTGTTTTAAATCGTTGTTTTGAATTGGAGAACAAGGTGTCTACATAGAATATGGTGGAATTCTACATTAGGATGGAGAATGAAACAGTTAATTCAGAGACCATGGTCCAGAACTTAAAGAAGGGTAACTTTGAAGGTATGAGGCGTGAATTGGCTAGGATAGATTGGCGAATGATAATTAAGGGGTTGACTGTGGATGGGCAATGGCAGACATTTAGAGGCCGCATGGATGAACTACAACAATTGTACATTCCTGTCTGGCGTAAAAATAAAAAAGGGAAGGTGGCTCAACTGTGGCTATCAAGGGAAATCAGGGATAGTATCAAAGCCAAGGAAGTGGCATACAAATTGGCCAGAAATAGCAGTGAACCTGGGAGAAATTTAGAACTCAGCAGGAGGACAAAGGGTTTGATTAGGGCAGGGAAAATAGAGTACGAGAGGAAGCTTGTAGGGAACATTCAGACGGACTGCAAAAGTTTCTATAGATATGTAAAGAGAAAAAGGTTAGTAAAGACAAACGTAGGTCCTCTGCAGTCAGAATCAGGGGAAGTCATAACGGGGAACAAAGAAATGGCAGACCAATTGAACAAGTACTTTGGTTCGGTATTCACTAAGGAGGACACAAACAACCTTCCGGATATAAAAGGGGTCAGAGGGTCAGTAAGAAGGAGGAACTGAGGGAAATCCTTATTAGTCGGGAAATTGTGTTGGGGAAATTGATGGGATTGAAGGCCGATAAATCCCCAGGGCTTGATGGATTGCATCCCAGAGTACTTAAGGAGGTGGCCTTGGAAATAGCAGATGCATTGACAGTCATTTTCCAACATTCCATAGACTCTGGATCAGTTCCTATGGAGTGGAGGGTAGCCAATGTAACCCCACTTTTTAAAAAAGGAGGGAGAGAGAAAACAGGGAATTATAGACCGGTCAGCCTGACATCAGTAGTGGGTAAAATGATGGAATCAATTATTAAGGATGTCATAGCAGCGCATTTGGAAAGAGGTGACATGATAGGTCCAAGTCAGCATGGATTTGTGAAAGGGAAATCATGCTTGACAAATCTTCTGGAATTTTTTGAGGATGTTTCCAGTAGAGTGGACAAGGGAGAATCAGTTGATGTGGTGTATTTGGACTTGCAGAAGGCTTTCGACAAGGTCCCACACAAGAGATTAATGTGCAAAGTTAAAGCACATGGGATTGGGGGTAGTGTGCTGACATGGATTGAGAACTGGTTGGCAGACAGGAAGCAAAGAGTAGGAGTAAATGGATACTTTTCAGAATGGCAGGCAATGACTAGTGGGGTACCGCAAGGTTCTGTGCTGGGGCCCCAGCTGTTTACATTGTACATTAATGATTTAGACGAGGGGATTAAATGTAGTATCTCCAAATTTGCGGATGACACTAAGTTGGGTGGCAGTGTGAGCTGCGAGGAGGATGCTATGAGGCTGCAGAGTGACTTGGATAGGTTAGGTGAGTGGGAAAATGCATGGCAGATGAAGTATAATGTGGATAAATGTGAGGTTATCCACTTTGGTGGTAAAAACAGAGAGACAGACTATTATCTGAATGGTGACAGATTAGGAAACGGGGAGGTGCAACGAGACCTGGGTGTCATGGTACATTGAAGGTTGGCATGCAGGTACAGCAGGCGGTTAAGAAAGCAAATGGCATGTTGGCCTTCATAGCGAGGGGATTTGAGTACAGGGGCAGGGAGGTGTTGTTACAGTTGTACAAGGCCTTGGTGAGGCCACACCTGGAGTATTGTGTACAGTTTTGGTCTCCTAACTTGAGGAAGAACATTCTTGCTATTGAGGGAGTGCAGCGAAGATTCACCAGACTGATTCCCGGGATGGCGGGACTGACATATCAAGAAAGATTGGATCAACTGGGCTTGTATTCACTGGAGTTCAGAAGAATGAGAAGGGATCTCATAGAAACGTTTAAAATTCTGACGGGTTTAGACAGGTTAGATGCAGGAAGAATGTTCACAATGATGGGGAAGTCCAGAACCAGGGGTCACAGTCTAAGGATAAGGGGTAAGCCATTTAGAACCGAGATGAGAAGAAACTTCTTCACCCAGAGAGTGGTGAACCTGTGGAATTCTCTACCACAAAGTTGTTGAGGCCAATTCACTAAATATATTCAAAAAGGAGTTAGATGTAGTCCTTACTACTAGGGGGATCAAGGGGTATGGCGAGAAAGCAGGAATGGGGTACTGAAGTTGCATGTTCAGCCATGAAATCATTGAATGGCGGTGCAGGCTCGAAGGGCCGAATGGCCTACTCCTGCACCTATTTTGTATGTTTCTATGTTTCTATGTTTAGAATGACAGAGAAATGCTAATAATCTGGGGTTTTCAAGTAAAAGCTTCAGTTTGTTTATTATCTGAAGTCAATTTGTATAAAAATGCTTAGAATCGAAGGATGTTTGTAGCAATTAGTATAAACACAGGCATTTTACTAAGTCTTAAAGACTGGTTGAGGACAAAGCTCTGGATTGGGCCTCATAGTTCAAAGGACAAGGCTTTGTATTGAGGGAATAGGGACAAGATAGTTGAAACATTTTCCACAGGAAGAAACCCTGGGTTAGTATAAACAGAGAGAGATGAAAGGAATTCTACAGAAAAGTGACTTTGATAAGGTATAAACGATGGCGTGACCAAAATTGTAAGCCATCTTTAGGGCGGGTTCTTGAAACAAGAAATGAGACAAAGAACTGGAAGTCTTATTGGATGGCAAGTTTTTAGGGGAACCGCTATAGGTCAAAAAGTCTTGTCAATATTCAGGTTCAGGCCCACCCCTAAAAATAGGTTAAAAGTGACCTCCTGGAAGCTTGGAGACACAGAAGGAGGAAAGAGAGAGAGAAGGAGGCACACAGACGCAAGAGAGAGAGAAGGAGGCACAGAGACAGAAGAGAGGGAGAGAGAGAAGGAGGCACACAGACAGAAGAGAGAGAGAAGGAGGCACACAGAGGGAAGAGAGAGAGAGAGAGAGAGAAGGAGGAAGAAAGAGAGAGAGAGTGAAGGAAGCCCTAGACGATAGGAAGAACAGAATTGCACATGTGTGTCAACCGTCTGTCCGATCGGATCGATTCCAACTATTGTTACGGTCATATGTTTTTACTGTATAATTAATGTATTTTATTCTGTCTTAAACTCTGATTAAACAATTATCCACCATATTGGTTCGCACTAGAACCTGATTATTTAAAGTGACCAGAAATAGCCGTAAAGAGGCAATTTCTAACACACTCCCACTAGGTGGTGTACTTGGTGCATGGGGTAAAAATACACAGGCAAGCAGTTGAACATTAACTGTCCTGTGCACATTCATAGAATCATAGAATGGTTACAGCACGGAAGGCGGACATTCGTCCCATCAAGCCCGTGCTGACTCTCAGCTAGTCCCATTCCCTGCCCTTTCCCCGTCGCCCTGCTGTCATGTATGTAACCATCATGCAACGGTAATCTTCATGTAACTGTAACCTTCATGCATTCCTATACACTGTACTTATACCCTAGCAATGCACACCCTGACCACAGGGGGTGAACTTGTGGGAGACACTCCTCACCTGGGTTTCCAGGTATAAAAGGGGAGGTCCCACCCAGGGTCAGCACTCCTTGGTCCTGGGAATAAAGGTTAAGGTCATGTAGTGATTGTGTCTGCAGTACATGCCTCGTGTGATTCAGTAGCAAGGTGCAGGGACACCACATTTGGCAACGAGAAATGGGAATCACTGAACCACGAGGATGGCCACCAGTAGCACGGAGGAACGTTACTGTGTGGGTGAGGACTGGGACAACTTCGTGGAAAGACTCCAGCAGAGCTTTGTCAAAAAGGACTGGCTGGGAGCGACAGCGGCTGACAAGCGGAGGGCGCATGTATTGACGACCAGCTGCGGACCACAGATGTATGCGCTGATGAAAGACCTGCTCGCACCCCAAAATTCAGCGGACAAGTCCTTTGAAGAGCTCAGCCAGCTGATCAGTGAGCATCTCAAGCCGGCGAGTAGCGTACACATGGCCCGGCACCGGTTCTACACACACCGGCGTTGGGAGGGACAATACATCTCAGACTTCGTGGCGGAACTGCGGCGCTTGGCCAGTCTCTGTAAGTTCTCCGATGCCTGCAGGGGGGAGATGTTAAGGGACATTTTCATCGAGGGCATTAATCATGCCGGCATTTTTAGGAAATTCATGGAGGCCAAGGTCTTGACTTTAGAAGGAGTGGCGTTGATAGCTCAGACCTTCATGGCAGGGGAAGAGGAGACCAAGCTAATTTACGGGCGCAGCCCTGGTCCCAATGTGGTGATGGACCATGAAATTAACATTGTGAACGCGGCTAGGGACCCCGCAGGTAACAACAGACTCGAGGGTGGGCCCGCAACAGGGACAATGGAAAGGGGATCGGCAATTCATGCCATCACGAGGAACAATGCGTCCCACGATGGGACCATTAACACCTACCATCAGAGTGCTTAGAAACAACCAAATGGGCAATCAGAGAGGAATGCCTGGTAACAGTCCCTTTATTAACAACAATCTCAGCTCATGCTGGAGATGCGGGGGTAGATATACTGCGAAAAGCTGCAGGTTCCAGCAATATACCTGTAGGATTTGTAACGTCAGTGGACACTTGGCCAGGATGTGCAAAAAGGCTGTGGCAAGGCTAATCTGCGAGACAGAGGAACCAGACGAGAATCTGCAATCCAGGATGATGCCTGGGGAAAAGCCATGGATGCTGGAGTTCTGCGGGTTCACGTGGCTGACGTCCAGAGCTCATACACTAAAACGCCACCCATGATGATGAAAGTTTTATTGAATGGCATCCCGGTGCGCATGGAGCTGGATACGGGAGCTAGCCAGTCACTCATGAGCGCCCAACAATTTGAGAGACTATGGCCACACAGAGCTAGCAGGCCCAAACTGGAACGCATTGACACGCAGCTACGGATGTACACCAAAGAGATCATCCCAGTGCTAGGCAGTGAAAATTTGGTGGTAACACATAATGGATCACAGAACCGGCTGCCACTCTGGATCGTCCTGGGAAATGGCCCCGCGCTTTTGGGAGGAGTTGGCTAGCCGAGATTAATTGGAAATGGGGGGATGTCTACGCCATTTCATCTGTGGAGCGAAGTTCATGCTCACAGGTCCTACAAAAATTCGGGTCACTGTTTCAACCCGGTGTCAGAACGTTCAAGGGCACTAAAGTAGTGATACGCATCACTCCGGATGCCAGACCTGTGCACCACAAAGCCAGAGCGGTGCTGTATGTGATGCGTAAGAAAATTGAAAGTGAATTGGACAGGCTGCTCAGAGAGGGCATAATTTCGGCCGTTGAATTCAGCGACTGAGCAAGTCCCATCGTTCCTGTCCTTAAAGCAGATGGCTCGGTCAGGATTTGTGGCGACTACAGAGCCACCATCAACCGTGTGTCGCTGCAAGACCAATATCCGCTCCCGAGAGCGGAGGACCTTTTTGCCACGCTGGCAGGGGGCAATCTGTTCACGAAGCTGGACTTCACTTCGGCCTACATGATTCAGGAACTGGCTGAAGAATCTAAGCTTCTGACCACCATCACGACGCACAAGGGATTATTTATCAACAACAGGTGTCCGTTTGGCATTCGTTCGGCGGTAGCTATCTTTCAGCGGAACATGGAAAGCTTGCTCAAATCCATTCCTGGAATAATCGTATTCCAAGACGACATCCTTACGACGGGTTGAGACACCGAAGAACACCTCCACAACCTGGAGGAGGTGCTACGCCAACTGGACCGGGTAGGCTTGCGGCTGAAAAAGGCCAAGTGTGTGTTTTTGGCCCCAGAGGTCGAGTTTTTGGGCAGGAGGGTTGCCGCAGACAGGATCCAGCCCACTGAATCAAAAACGGAGGCGATCTGCCGGGTGCCCAGGCCCGGCAACACATCGGAGTTGCAATCATTCCTGGGACTTTTGAACTATTTCGGGAACTTTCTGCCGAACTTAAGCACAATGTTGGAGCCGTTACACATGCTCCTGCGTAAAGGCTGTGAATGGCTTTGGGGGGGACTGTCAAGAACAGGCTTTCAATAAGGGGAGGAACCTGTTGTGTTCTAACAAACTGTTGACTTTGTATGACCCCTGTAAAAAACTGGTTTTAACGTGCGATGCATCGTCCTACGGGGTTGGATGTGTGTTGCAGCAGGGTAATGACGACGGCCGACTCGGCTTATGCCTCCAGGTCACTCTCCCAGGCAGAGCGTGGATACAGCATGGTCGAAAAGGAAGCACTCGCTTGTGTTTACGATGTGAAAAAGATGTACCAGTACCTTTTCGGTAGACAGTTCGAGCTAGAGACGGACCACAAGCCGTTAACATCCCTGTTGTCTGACAGCAAGGCTGTCAATGCCAATGCGTCAGCTCACATACAGCGATGGGTCCTCACACTGGCTGCGTATGACTACACCATACGGCACCGAGAATTGCGCTGACGCGTTCAGCAGGCTCCCACTGGCCACCACCGAGGGGGCAGTGGAGCAAAGCGCTGAGATGGTCATGGCCGTTGAGGCTTTTGACACCGCAGGCTCCCCCATCACAGCCCGCCAAATCTAAATCTGGACCAACAGAGACCCCCTCCTATCCATGATAAAGAAATGTGTCCTGACTGGGGATTGGGCGCCCGCACACGGGGCGTGCCCTGAGGAGGTCAGACCGTTTTAGAGATGGATGGATGAGCTCTCCATCCAAGCCGACTGCCTGTTATGGGGCAGGGAAGCGTTAATCAGGGAACTCCACAGCGAGCACCCTGGCATCGTGTTAATGAAGGCCATTGCCCGGTCACATGTATGGTGGCCGGGAATTGACTCAGACCTGGAACACTGTGTTCGCAGGTGCATGATGTGTGCCCAGCTGGCAATGCCCCCAGGGAGGCCCCACTCAGCCCGTGGCCCTGGCCCACCAGGCCATGGTCACGTATTCACGTAGATTATGCGGGTCCGTTCATGGGGAAAATGTTCCTGATCGTTGTTGATGCATACTCGAAATGGATCGAGTGCATCATATTAAACTTGTGCACGACATCCATCACCGTGGAGAGTCTGCGTACGGTTTTCACGACCCAAGGCTGGTCGGACATCCTGGTCAGTGACAATGACCCGTGTTTCACCAGCCATGAATTCCAGGAGTTTATGTCGGGCAATGGTATCAAACACATCCGGACAGCGCCGTTCAAGCCGGCTTCCAATGGCCAGGCGGAACGTGAGGTCCAAGTCATAAAACAGGGCATGCTACGCATCCAAGGACCCTCCCTTCAGTACCGCCTATCGCGCCTCCTGCTGGCCTACAGGTCCCACCCGCACTCGCTCACGGGAGTCCCGCCAGCGGAACTCCTCATGAAACGCACGCTTAAACCGCAGCTGGTCCCTCATTCACCCAGCCCTGGCAGAAAGTGTTGAGGGCAAGCGCCAGTCCCAAACCAAGTTCCATGATCAAAACTCAAGAGGGAGGTGTATAGAAATGGATGACCCGGTATTTGTTCTTAACAATGCTTTGGGACCCAAGTGGCTTGAGGGCACAGTAATTGGCAAAGAAGGGAATAGGGTCATAGTGGTTAGACTAAACAATGGCCAGATATGCCGCAAACACTTGGACCAAGTAAAGAAAAGGTTCAGCATAGACACGGAAGACCCTGAAGAAGAGCATGAGATGTCACCCACACCACTGCTAGTGGACGAGCAACGAGGACAAGCCGCAGCATGCACAGTCCCTGCGGCCAGCCCGGACAGGCCGGAATCACCTCAGGTGACAGAGACGCATAGCGAGGCTCAGCCACCAGAGCCACAACTGTGGCGCTCCACGAGAGATCGTCGACCACCTGAAAGACTTAACCTTTGACACAAAAAGACGGAAGGGGGGAGGTGATGTCATGTATGTAACCATCATGCAACGGTAATCTTCATGTAACTGTAACCTTCATGCAACTCCTGTACACTGTACTTATACCTTAGAAATGCACACCCTGACCACAGGGGGTGAACTTGTGGGTGACGCTCCTCACCTGTGTTTCCAGGTATAAAAGGGGAGGTCCCACCCAGGGTCAGCACTCCTTGGTCCTGGGAATAAAGGTTAAGGTCACGTAGTGACTGTGTCTGCAGTACATGCCTCGTGTGAGTTTGTCGTACGGTGCACGGACACCACACCTGCAATGTTTTTTCCTTCAGATACTTATCCAACTCCCTTTTGAAAGATAAAATTTAGTCTGCCTTTCAAGCAGTGCATTCCAGATCTTAACCACTCGCTGCGTAAAAAGGTTTTTTCTTACGTCGCCTTTAGTTTTTTTGCCAATCACCTTAAACCTGTGTCCTCTGGTTCTCGACCCTTCTGCCAATGGAAACAGTTTCTCTCTATCTACTCTGTCCAGACCCCTCATGATGTTGAACACCATTTTTTGGGGACCGATTACTCAAAGTAGCTCTTTCATTTAAGAAAGACAGTACCTAGGTATAGAGACCTTCCAGGATCATCCAAATGCACTGCCATTTCGATGAAACAAATAGCAGCAGGATTTGAAGGACTTTGACATCAGTAATTCATAGAATCATAGAAATTTACAACATGGAAGAAGGCCATTTCAGCCCATTGTGTCCGCACTAATCCCACTTTCTAGCTCTCGGTCGTAGCCTTGTAGGTTACAGCATTTCAAGTGCACATCCAAGTAATTTTTTTCAATGGAATAATCTGAGGATTCCAAGGAAAAAAATTGAATGCAGTTCCCTGGTGTCACAGTATATAGAACAAAATATATAATTTTTTAAATGTTACATTTCAGCACAATGGAAACTGAAATAGCTTACAAAATCCTGTATGACCCATATACAATTTAGTATTCTTCAGTCCAAATCAAAAGAAAATGCTGGAAATAGGAGCCAAAAACAGAAAAATAAGCTGTGAAGACACGACAGGTCAATCAGCATGTGGAGAGAGAACAGACAGTCAATGCTTTGGGCTTGTACCCTCTTCAACACTGAAAAATAAGGGACAGACAAGCGTATTAATAGAATCAGATGAGGGGTGGGGGGAGAGAGGAAAATAATAAAGAAAGGGCAATATTAAAATATTTTTTAAAGCGGCACAGAAAACTAAGAGCAAGAAAGGAAGACTTTGCCTTGTGAGTGTTCACGAGCTCTGATGCAACAAAGATTCACAATCTGAATTGTCATGGAGATGAAGCCCAGGTGGTGCAGCTGTAAGGACTGAAGCACTGATTGGGGACGAGGAAACAGGAACAGGATGTGATCCAGAAACAAACAGCAGAGCAAACTGGTTAGTTCAAAGAGTTTTGAGAAGGACACAAATGAAAGTGGAAGTGAGCATTTTGTCGTGCGTGAAACCTGCAGCAGGAAACACTTTGATTGAAGGTTTATTGCCATAAAAATCAATGTAGTAAAATGGTATCACAATTCAGGAGTGTCTTCTTCTCTAAAAGAAAGAATAATTTCTATGAAGAAAATTCTGATAACATAAGTCATACACAGTTGGAGGTTTTATCTTGCATCAAATGCTTGTTTCTATTTATCACATGTTCAGTGCCTACCGACAAAAATTACAGATTCACAGCTGAATGGGACTCATCTCAGTGACACGATCTGTGTATTCTATTGAATGCAACTGGTCTAAAGTTGTGGAGAAAAAAATACACATCAGCCAAAATGCATCACTATTACACCAGCAAAGGCTAAGATGCATCCAATAGCAGCATCATAATTATAATGTTGATGAAGACAGCATAAGGCCTAAAATGAATAAACTACAGAAGAGCAAATAATAACAGAAACAAAATAACTTTTGATAAAACCTATGAAAAAATTGGAAGAAGCCTAATCAGAGAAATGCAAAAAGAAAAACCACAAGTAGTTTTTCTAAATTTTTAAATTTTAAGTACAAGATGAGGGGGTTGATTTATGAGGAAAGGCTGAGTAGATTGAGCCTCTACTCATTGGAATTTAGAAGAATGAGAGGTGATCTTATCGAAACGTATAAGATTATGAAGGGGATTGACAAAGTGGATGCAGAGAGGATGTTTCCACTGATAGGGGAGACTAGAACTAGGGGGCATAATCTTAGAATAAGGGGCCGCCCATTTAAAACTGAGATGAGGAGGAATTTCTTCTCTCAGAGGGTTGTAAATCTGTGGAATTCGCTGCTTCAGAGAGCTGTGGAAGCTGGGACATTGAATAAATTTCAGATAGACAGTTTCTTAACCGATAAGAGAATAAGGGTTATGGAGAGCTGGCAGGGAAGTGGACCTGAGTCCATGATCGGATCAGCCATGATCATATTAAATGGCGGAGTAGGCTCGCGGGGCCGTATGGCCTATTCATGCTTCTATTTCTTATGTTCTTATGTTCTTATTAAATGCCATAACTTTGTTCCTTTGACATGGAAGAATACAGTGGTAGATTAACATGTGGTCATGTAACTAACATGGTTCCATTGTCCTAATATTGTGTTAAAATGGTTTTCTGGCATAATTTTGAATAATTCCAATGTTCAGCTATCAGGAACGGTACTTATAGTGATATGTCCTTACTATACAGTATAAATGCACACGAGGCCCTTACTTGACCAGTTACCTTTATTACCAAGACGTCAAGTGATGAAGGTGGGTGGAGCTTCCCCTTTTATACCTGGAAAGTCCAGGTTAGGAGTGTCTCCCACAAATTCACCCCCTTGTGGTCAATGTTCTCAAGGTGCACAACTTAGGTCAGCCTTATACATGAGTTACAATGATAGTTGAATACATGACATCACCTCCCCGCAAAGTCTTATTGGGATCACAGGTTAAGTCTCTCTGGTGGTTTACGCTCCCTTGTAGAGCGCCTGAGTTGGGGCTCCGGTTGTTGGGCGCTGGCCTGAGTGTCTGCTGTTTGCGGTGCATCAGGCCTGTCCGGACTGCCCACAGTGACTGGGCTCTCCTCCACTTGGTTCCGGTGTTCGGTCACCTGTGGTGGAGTAAACTCTACGTCGTGTTCTTCCTCTGCTTCTTCTATGGGGTTGCTGAACCTCCTTTTAGTTTGATCCACGTGTTTGCGGCAGATTTGTCCGTTGGTAAGTTTAACTACCAAAACCCTATTCCCCTCTTTGGCAATCTGTGCCTGCAAGCCATTTGGGCCCTGCAGCGTAATTAAGGACAAAAACAGGGTAATTGACATCAATACATCGCGCCCTCACATTCCTGTCATGGTAGTCACATTGTGACTGACGCCTGCTCTCAACAATTTCTTTCATAGTAGGGTGTATAAGGAATAACCTGATTTTGAGCTTCCTTTTCATTAGCAGCTCTGCGGGTGGAACCCCTGTGAGTGAGCGTGGTCGGTATCTATTGGCCAACAGGAGGTGTGATAAGCGGCTTTGTAGGGAACCCCCTTGGATTCTGAGCATCCCCTGTTTGATTATCTGCACTGCTCGTTCCGCCTGGCCGTTTGAGGCCGGCTTGAACGGTGCCGTTCTGACATGGTTGATTCCATTGCCTGCCATGAAGTCCTGGAATTCAGTGCTTGTGAAGCACGGGCCATTGTCGCTGACCAAGACAACCGGTAGACCATGGGCGGCAAACATTGCCCATAGACTTTCTACCATGGCAGAGGATGTGCTTGAATTTAAAATGGCACACTCAATCCATTTGGAGTAGGCGTCTACTACAACCAAAAACATTTTTCCCATGAAAAGACCTGCATAGTCCACATGGATGCGTGACCATGGCTTGGCGAGCCAGGACCAGGAGATAAGGGGGGCTTCCCTGGGTGCGTTGCCCAGCTGAGCACACATGTTACATCTGCAAACACAAAGTTCCAGGTCTGCATCTATCCCTGGCACCAAACGTGTGACCTGGCAATTGCCTTCATCATGACAATGCCCAGGTACTCATTGTGAAGTTCTCTGATAAACACCTCTCTGCCCATCTTGGGCATGACTACTCGGTTTCCCCACAGTAGGCAACCGGCCTGAATCGAGAGTTCATCCTTGCGCCTATGAAACGGTTTAAATTCCTCAGGGCATGCTCCGTACATGGCTGCCCAGTCCCCATTCAGGACACATTTCTTAACTAAAGACAATAGTGGGTCTTTATTTGTCCAGACTTTAATCTGATGGACTGTCACAGGTGGGCCTTCGCTTTTGAAAGCTTCAACAGCATTGACCATCTCAGCATCATGTTCAGTTGCCCCCTCAGTGGTGGCTAGTGGGAGCCTGCTGAGTGCATCAGCGCAGTTTTCAGTGCCCAGTCTGAGCCGAATTATGTAGTCATAGGCGGCTAACGTGAGCGCCCACATCTGAATGCGGGCCAATGCATTCGCATTTATGGCCTTGTTGTCAGCCAAAAAGGACGTTAGGGGTTTGTGATCTGTCTCCAGCACAAATTTCGTGTCAAACAGGTACTGGTGCATTTTTTTTACTGCATATACACATGCTAGTGCTTCCTTTTCTACCATCCCATAGCCCCTTTCTGCCTGGGACAGACTTCTGGAGGTATAAGCTACCGGCTGTAACTGACCATTGGCATTCACATGCTGCAACACACACCCAATCCCATAGGACGAAGCATCACACGTTAAAACAAGTTTCTTACATGGGTCATATAACGTTAACGGTTTGTTGGAGCATAACAAATTACGTGCTCTTTCAAAAGCCCTTTCCTGGCTGTCCCCCCAGACCCAATCATGACCTTTGCATAGAAGCACGTGTAGCGGCTCTGACAGTGTGCTCAATTTGGGAAGAAAGTTACCAAAATAGTTCAGGAGCCCCAGGAACGAACACAGCTCCGTTGTGTTACGGGGTCTGGGTGCTCTCTGGATCGCTTCTGTCTTGGACGCAGTAGGTCTGATCCCGTCTGCTGCTACCCTCATTCCCAGGAATTCTACCTCTGGAGCTAAGAAGACGCACTTCACCTTTTTCAGTCGCAGCCCTACCCGGTCCAGTCTGCGTAGCACCTCCTCCAGATTGTGAAGGTGTTCTTCAGTATCACGACCCCTGATGAGGATGTCGTCTTGAAAAACCACCGTCCTTGGAATCGCCTTGAGAAGGCTTTCCATATTTCGCTGAAAGATCGCGGCGGCTGAACGAATCCCGAACGGACATCTGTTGTACTCAAACAACCCCTTGTGTGTCGTGGTGGTGGTCAGCTTCTTCGACTCACTCGCCAGCTCCTGGGTCATGTAAGCTGAGGTCAGGTCCAATTTTGAAAAAAGTTTGCCACCGGATAGCGTCGCAAAGAGGTCCTCTGCTCTCGGTAGCAGGTACTGGTCTTGGATTGACACCCGATTGATGGTGGCCTTGTAATCGACACATATCCTGACCGACCCATCCGCCTTGAGCACCGGCACGATCGGACTCGCCCAGTCACAGAGTTCGACTGGCGAGATGATGCCTTCCCTCAGCAGACGGTCCAATTCGCCTTCTATCTTTTCCCGCATCACGTACGACACCGCTCTGGCCTTGTGGTGTACTGGCCTGGTGTCTGGGTTTATGTAAATCACTACCTTGGCCCCCATGAAAGTGCCGATGCCGGGTTGAAATAATGAGTCAAATTTGTCCAGGAACTGTGAGCATCATACTCGCTCCACAGAAGAAATTGCATTGACATCGCCCCATTTCCAGTTCATGACAGCAAGCCAACTCATCCCCAGTAGTGCGGGACCATCCTCCGGGACAATCCAGAGTGGCAACCTGTTCTCCGAATCTTTGTGGGTCACGACTACCGTGGCGCTGCCTAGCACCGGAATGATCTCCTTTGTATATGTCCGTAGCTATGCGTCAATCAACAATAATTTGGCCTCCTGGCCTTGGACACCCACAACCTTTCGAACTGTTTGATACTCATCAGGGACTGGCTGGCCCCCGTGTCTCGATCCATTAATACTGGGATGCCATTGAGGAGCACTTTCATCATTATCGGTGGCGTCCTGGTATATGAACTGTATATGTGCTCCACATGAACTCGCTGAACTTCAGCTTCCAGCGATTTCCCCCAGAATTCATTTGGCCTCGTAGGGCTTACATCGGTCCCGTCCTCCTCGTACATCAACCTGACTGCAGGCTTCCTGCATATACGCGCCAAGTAACTGTTGACGTTGCAGTTTTTGCAGGTGTATTGCTGATACCTGCAAGCTCTGGCTGGGTGTTTGCCTCCACACCTCCAGCACGAGCTGGAGGCCCCGTTGTTGGAAACAAAAGGTCCATTACCAGTCGATCATCTCTGACTGTCTCTGTAACTGTCCTTAAGCGTACCATTGACAGGTGTTGATGGCCCCATTACTGGCCGCATTGTCCATTGCCGCTCAGCTAGCCATTGTCTCTGTTGAATTACCCCTCTGGGTTCGACTACATGCTGGGGCATGTCCGATTGCCCTTGTCTACCTAGAGAACTGTGTGCCGTGTTAACAATGTTGACTCCCTGGTCATTTGCCGCATTTGAGCCAAGATTTTTGTCATACATCATTCTGGTCTCTTCCTCCCCTGAGATAAATGTCTGGGCTATCAGAGCCGCCGCTTCTAGTCAAGTCTTTGGTCTCAATCAGTTTCCTGGAAACCCCAGCGGCCCGTTGCCCTCAATAAAAAAGTCTCGCAGCATCTCCGCTCTGCATGTATCTGGGAACTTACATAGGCTCGCCAGTCGCCGGAGATCTGCCACGAAGTCTGGAACACTTTGCCCTTCTCGCTGCCGGTGCGTGTAAAGCCGGTGTCTCGCCATGTGCATGCTGCTCGCCGGTTTAAGGTGTTCCCCGATCAACTTACTGAGCTCTTCGAATGTCTTGTCACTGGCTTCTCTGGCGCTAGAAGGTCCTTCATCAGGGAGTACGTTCTGGATCCACAAACCGTCAGGAGATGAGCCCTGCGTTTGTCCCAACTATTTCTTTGTGACAAAACTTTGCTGTAGTCTCTCAACAAAGTCGTCCCAATCATCACCAACACAGTATCTCTCGTCTGTGCTGCTAGTGGCCATGCTCGCATGGTTTGAATCCCAGTTTCTTGTCGCCAATGATATGTCCTTACTATACAGTATAAATGCACACGAGGCCCATACTTGAGAGAAAGTCACTCTGTGACCGGTTACCTTTATTACCAAGACCTCAAGTGATGAAGATGGATGGAGCTTCCCCTTTTATACCTGGAAAGTCCAGGTTAGGAATGTCTCCCACAAGTTCACCCCCTTGCGGTTAATGTTCTCAAGGTGTACAACTTAGGTCAGCTTATACATGGGTTAAATGATAGTTGAATACATGACATATAGCAGGGCAGGACAAGGACTAGCCAATACCAGTTCTATCGTTTGACTGGATTTAAAGGAAGGCCAACACCCAAGGCAATTGTGTTTTGTATTCAGTGTAAATGCACTGACAATAAAACTGATAGAAACTATGCAACATTGTACAGGATTGGTTTTCTAAATGTTCAAATGTGTCGTAAATTTTTAATTAGAAAATTCATATGGCAACTAGAAAAGAAAGACTGGAATTTTTGAAGCCTGTCACAACCACCGAAGATCTCAAAGCGCTTTACAGCCAATGAAGTACTTTTGAAGTGTAGTCACTGTTGGAATGTGGGAAACACAGCAGCCAACTTGGGCACAGCAAGCTCCCACAAACAGCAATGTGATAATGACCAGATAATATGTTTTTATTATGTTGATTGAGGAATAAATATTGGCCAGGACACCGGGGATAACTCCGCTGCTCTTCTTCAAAGCAGTGCCATGGGATCTTTTACATCCACTTGAGAGAGCAGATGGGGCTGAAAGCCAGCTCCCTCAGCACTGCATTGGAGTGTCAGCCTAGATTTTTTGTGCTGAAGTCTCTGGAGTGGGACTCGAACCCACAACTTTCTGACTCAGAGGCGCGAGCGCTACCCACTGAGCCACAGCTGAAACTAGGGGGTAAAGAAAGAAGCCAGTCAGCTGGGGCATAAAGCACCAGATGGGCCATAGGCCGCCTTGGATAAATGGCATGGCACAGTGAACATGCTAGAAATCAATGGGGATTGAAGAGATGCAGAGAAAAATGTTGTAGTTTGGTCCAAATGTGCAGCTGTTGTTTCTACTCTTTGAAGGGGCATTATCATCACCACAGTGGGGTATTTTTGGGTAGACGCCAAGTTTCTGGAACAGCCATATGGTGTAACTGGAATGTTTTAAATGCATGGTGCCTTTCCTTTTGCTCCTTAACTGTAGAAATGGTTACAAACAGTAACATAATATTACAGCATCACATCATTTTACGTCATGTGTTTTAGATAGGGTATCAAATCTCATTACCCTTTAAAAAAAGCACCATGATCAAATATCTGAAAATTGCTGTCAGAATTGTCCATTTTGTAGCACCAAATCAATATAAAAACAGATAGTAAGAGCTTCTACAGATACATAAAAAGGAAAATAAAGGCAAAATAAATGTTGGTCCCCTAGAGGATGAGACTGGGGAATTAATAATGGAGAAATAGGAAATGGCAGAGAAGTTGAACATACATTTTGTATCGGTCTTCAAGGTAGAAGACTTTAAAAACATTCCAATGGGGGATAATCAAGGGGCTATAGGGAGGGAGGAACTTAATACAATCACGATCACTAAAAAAGTAGAACTCGGTAAAATAATGGGACTAAAGGCAGACAAGTCCCCGGGACCTGATGGCTTACATCCTAGGGTCTTAAAAGAAGTAGCTGCAGAGATAATGGATGTAATCTACCAAAATTCCCTGGATTCTGGGGCGGTCCCAGCGGATTGGAAAACCGTAAAAGTAATGCCCCTATTTAAAAAAGGAGGCAGACAAAAAGCATGAACCTATAGACCAGTTAGCTTAACATCTGTACTTGGGAAAATGCTGGTATCCATTATTAAGGAAGCAGTAATGGGACATTTGGAAAAGCATAATTCAATCAAGCAGAGTCAGCTTGGTTTTATGAAAGGAAAATCATGTTTGACAAATTTGCTGGGGTTCTTTGAGGATGTAACGAGCAGGGTGGAAAAAAGGGGAACCAATGGATATGATGTATTTGGATTTTCAGAAGACGTTCGATAAGGTGCCGCATAAAAGGTGACTGCACAAGATAAAAGTTCACGGAGTTGGGGATAACATATTAGCATGGATAGAGATTGGCTGACGAACAGAAAACAGAGAGTCGGGATAAATGGGTAATTTTCCGGTTGACAAACAGTAATTAATGGGGTGCCGCAGGGATCGGAGCTGGGGCCTCAACTATTTGCAATCTATATTAATGACTTGGATGAAAGGACTGAGTATAATGTAGCCAAGTTTGCTGATGATACAAAGATGGGTGGGAGTAGGACACAAAAAATCTGCAAAGGGATCTATACAGGCTAAATGAGTGGGCAAAAATTTAGCAGATGGAATATAATGTGGGAAAGTGTGAGGTTATCCACTTTGGCAGAAAAAGTAGAAAAGAAAATTATAATTTAAATGGAGAAAAATTGCAAAATGCTGCAGTACAGAGAGACCTTGTGCATGAAACACAAAAAATTAGTGTGCAGGTACAGCAAGTAATCAGGAAGGCAAATGGAATGTTGGGCTTTATTGCAAGGGGGATAGAGTATAAAAGCAGAGAAGTCCTGCTCCAACTGTACAGGGTATTGGTGAGGCCATACTTGGGGTATTGCTTTGGTCTCCGTATTTAAGGAAGGATATATTGCATTGGAGGCTATTCAGAGAAGGTTCACTCGGTTGATTCCGGAGATGAGACAGTTGACTTATGAAGATAGGTTAAATGAGTTGGGCCTATACTCATTGGAGTTCAGAAGAATGAGAGGTGATCTTATTGAAATATATGATAATGAGGGGGCTCGACAAAGTGGATGCAGAGAGGATATTTCCACTCATAGGGGAAGCTAAAACTAGGGGACATAGTCTCAGAATAAGGGGCTTCCCATTTGAAACTAAGATGAGGAGGAATTTCTTTTTTCAGAGGCTTGTAAATCTATGGAATTCTCTGCCCCAGAGAGCTGTGGAGGCTGGGTCATTGACTATATTTAAGGCAGAGATAGACAGATTTTTGAGCAGTAAAGGTTATGGGGAGCGGGCAGGGAAGTGGAGCTTAGTCCATGATCAGAACAGTCCATGATCTTATTCAATGGTGGGCGAGGTGGCCTACTCCTGCTCCTATTTCTTATGTTCTTATGTTCTAAGGATCTGTTAGATCTCTTAATTTACAATGAAATACGAACTCCGATGGTAGTTTTAACTTTTTAATACTGGCAGAGAGCAACAAACTGCTGGCTGATTGCCAGTTTCTTTGTCTTACTGAGACACATGGTCAAAATGACTGTATTTTATACTTGGATCAATTTACAGAAAAGAACTCGCCTTCTTTGACCTTATTGGCTCAATCAATATTCTTTTAACGTTTTAATTGGCTCGCTACCCAAGGTCCGAAAATGTCAAGGTGATTGATGAGTTAATGCAACGTGCTGAGCAGCACGTAGCAGCTTTGACTTGGGGATCTGTGAATTTTCAAAGCCTGTCTAAATGAGCCTGTTTGAATACTCTATCAATCCCCCCTTTGATTCTTTCACAAACTGAATCATAAAACTTCAGGTATCACTGGTTAAACATTCTACAAAATAATTTCATACATGTTAATAGAGTTTCCTTCTAAAATTTGTTGATGTGTTTTGCCACATGTCCGGACTAGTAGCTGCCACACAAATTTACACCAACCCGAGTTCCATCGTGGCCACAATGGAAGTCTGGTTTTAGTAGGTTAATTAACCTTATTCCAATTTAATCCAAATCAATATCTTAATTCAACCAGTAAACCACCTTTCCTTAAGCATAACATAAACAAGCAATATAAAAGTAAAAGGTATTTACATGTAATTCCCTTGCTACCCTACTATTTCCCTTTGGTGCAGAGGGTCGGCTAGTAAGAAGTAGGCCTATGCCTAGAATACCTACAATCAATAATACAGTAAATGTATACATTTTTGCAAAATGTAATTGTCCTTATTAGATTTCAGCTTCAGTTACGGGTGCTCGTTTAACTTGTGAAGCGTGGATCCAGGCTTTCTTTCCTTGGACTTTAACAGCTGCCTGGGTGGTCAATAACACTTGATAAGGTCCCTCCCACTTGGCACCCAAAGGTTCTTTATGCAACTTTTTCACATACACCCAGACTCCCGGGATGATGTCGTGTCCTCCTTCGGGTGGATTACCCCAAGCTGCCGATACCTGTTGGGAAACAGAACTAATAGCATTGGTTAAGTTCTGACAGTATGATAACAAAGTGTCACTCATTAAGTGAACATCAGCTTTCCGTAAATCGATAGTTCCTGGCAGCGATATGGGTCTTCCTGTTATAATTTCAAATGGGCTTAGACCTGTAGTTCTGTTCGGGGTTGCCCTAATGCTACATAGCACTATTGGTAGTGCCTGGGGCCATGGTGTTCCTTCTTGGTGATATTTGGCAAGCCGTTGTTTCAGAGTTCGATTCATTCTCTCTACTTGTCCTGATGATTGTGGATGATAAGGACAGTGTAAATCCCACGTAATGTTCAGTAACCTACAGACTTCTTGGCAGGCAGCACCTGTGAAGTGTGTTCCCTGATCTGAGTCAATGCTACTCAGAACTCCCCATCGGGGAATGTAATCCTTACACAAGACCTTTGCAGTGTGATTGGCTGTGGCTCTTTCAGTTGGGACAGCTTCTACCCATCTAGAGAATCTGTCGACCATGACAAGAATGTTAGTGTATCCTTGGCATGAAGGAAGAGATATATAATCAACCTGCAGATGCTGGAATGGTCCGACAGGGGCAGGGGGCCTCAGTTGGGGCATTACCGTGATGGGTCCAGAATTATTTTTCTGGCAGACCACACAGCGGTCTGTTACCAGCTGGGCATGTTTTTTAAATCCCTGACCCCACCAGCTTTTCTGGAACTGTGCCGTCATCTGTTGTGAGGCCAAGTGTCCCCACGAGTGGATCTGTTGGGCTAAAAAAAGGCATAAGCGCTTGTGGCGCGACTGGCTTGTTGGTAACTCTTTGTCTCCAGACACCATCTTCACATAGCTTAATTCCTGCCTCAATCCATGTCCATTTTTCCTCTCGGGAGCACTCGCCTTGCATTGTTTGAAGGTCTCGTGTCAGAGTCCTGAGTGCTTTCAATCTGCACATCTGTGTTTGTTCTTCTGGAGGAACACCCTGTGAGGCGGCATCTTTAGCTGCCTGGTCGGCTAGGGCATTTCCCTGTGCTTCTGTGGTATTTTCCTTGGTATGGGCCTTACACTTCAGGATGGACACTTCCTGAGGTAATTGTATGGCCTCCAGTAAGTCTCAGACTTCTTTTCCATTTTGGATAGGTGTACCAGCAGCAGTGAGGAATCCTCTTTTCCGCCATAACATACCAAAGTCGTAAGCAACTCCAAAAACATAACGCGAATCTGTGTAGACATGAGCTGTCTGTCCTTCTGCTATTCGACATGCTTCTGACAGGGCCTGTAACTCGGCCTGTTGTGCTGATGTTCCTGAGGGTAAACGTCCTTTTGCCACTACCTCATATAAGGTTGTAACTGCCCATCCTGCTTTTCTGGTACCATTGTCAACAAAGGAGGAACCATCTGTAAACAGGATGAGGTCTGGGTTGTGCAGAGGCTCCTCTGCTGCTAAGGCTGCTTCTTCTGTTTCTTTTAAAATCTCCACGCAGTCATGCTCTTCACATTCTCCCCCCTCTTGCTCCCTCGATTCTGACATCGGGAGCATAGTTGCGGGATTAACCGGGCTGGTCCGGACGATATGGAGATTAGGAGCTTCCAAAACTGCTGTCCAGCGGGTCCATCTAGCTGCCGTCACCTGAGACATTGTATTCATAGACAGCAAAGCGTGTACGGTGTGGGGACACTTGACAATCAGCTTTTGGTCGAGGACTAGACCCTCAGTGATCATTACCGCTCGACATGTAGCTTCCATGGCCCTTAGGCAACTTCCCCATCCGAGGGTTACCGCATCCAGTTTTGCCGAATAATAGCCAATATGTCTTTGCCGATGTTCTTGTGTCAGTATATCTGTCATATATCCTTCTTTCTCATGAACAAACAGGGTAAATGGCTTACCACTGTCGGGGATTCCCAGAGCCGGTGCTGAACACAAAACCTTTTTCAAACTCAGGAAGGCCTCTTGCTGTTCTTTAGTGAGGGTGATGGCTTCTTTAGAGGCACGTTTCCCCTTTAAAATATCATTCAGTGGCTGAGCAAGCTGTGTGAGGGAGTCAATCCAATTTCTGTTAAAGTTACACAATCCCAAAAAAGACCTTAGTTCCTGAATAGTGGTGGGTTTTTTAGCAATCGAATGGCTGCAGTTCTATCCTGGGTAAGTTCTCTCTTTCCTTGTGAAATCTTTTGTCCCAGGTATACAATCTCTTCTTGGGATATTTGTGCTTTGTCGATGCTGGCTTTATGTCCTTTCAGCCGAAGGTGATCCAGCAAAGCTCGTAAATCTTGTTCATGCTGTTCTTCCGTGTTTGAAGCTAGCAGGATATCGTCTACATATTGGATGACTGTGGATGACAGGGAAGGTAATTCTCGCAAATGGCTTTGTAAAGCCATGTGGAATACCGTAGGGCTGTTGGGGAAACCCTGCGGTAACCGGGTCCAAGTATACTGTTGTCCTTGGACAGTGAAAGCAAACCACTGTCGAACCTCCGGTGCCAGAGGCACCGACCAAAATCCGTTGGCCATATCTATAACCGAGAAATATTTATGTTCCGGTTTGAGGGCATTAAAAATGGTGGAGGGATCTGCGACCAAAGGAGCTTTTTGATCAATACACTGGTTAGCTTTCCTATAATCGACAGTCAAACGCCAAGTTTCATTAGATTTCTGTACCGGCCACACGGGGCTATTGGAGGAGCTATGCGTTTTAATAAGCATCCCTTGTTTCTCCAATTGCTGAATAACCGGTAAGATTCCTGCGATGGCAGTTGGACTGATGGGATACTGTTTAGTGCATGGAGGCTTGGTCCCTGTAAATGACGCAGGCACCATCTGGAGTAGGCCACAATCGTTCTTATCTTTAGCCCATATCGGGTGTTCCTTCAATTCTTCTTTCTTCAAAGTTCTAATTGACCATGTCACCCGACCATCCTCGAAATGCAACGATGAATCTATTTGGATTAGAATGTCCATTCCCAAAAGGGGTTGATCTACTGGGCCTATCCAGACCGGCGTGATTAGTTCATGTGGACCCAGCCCTATAAGTACCGGTGTTGTCCTTTTAATTTCCATTTTATGGCCCCCAACTCCATAGGCTGTACGTGCCC
This sequence comes from Pristiophorus japonicus, assembly GCF_044704955.1. Classification (NCBI taxonomy): domain Eukaryota; kingdom Metazoa; phylum Chordata; class Chondrichthyes; family Pristiophoridae; genus Pristiophorus; species Pristiophorus japonicus. Next base: position 105,297,953 of record NC_091992.1, read on the forward strand.
TACCATCCAACGGCAAAACGTCTCCATATTTTAGGGGTAAGCATGTTAATTCCGCCCCTGTGTCTAAAAGACAGTCCACATCCTTATCGCCCACCCTCACAGTTATATATAGCCCATCTCCCCTTTGTTGTATTAGTGCGAGGAGGGGGGCCAGGGTGGGCTCTAATCGTTTTTTGCTATCCCAAATAACTCCTTCTGTTGTTGTATTGCCAGTCACTTAAATGCTTCTATGAGGTCGTTATCTTGTGACAAGCCTGGCTTGTTGGCTGAATTGTATCCCTGGCTGCGTCCTCTTCCCCAGCCATGACCTTTCTGTTTTGCCCTGCACGTCTTGGCCCAGTGACCTTCTTTCCCACAATAATGACATTTTCCGGGTAATTTTCCTAATGACTGTTTATTGGAATCCTTGGATTTCCATCCCATAGCCTGTACAGCTCGGACTTTAGCTCCCATATCCCGACCTAATTGGTTACATCGATCCACCAATGCTGCAAAGCTGGTTCCTCTACGTTCCCAGTCCGGTAACACTACCTTAAGCATTTTGGACAGTTCTGGCTTTAGACCCGCCACGAAAGCTGCTTTCAGGGGTCCAAACGCTAGTTCATCCATTTCCTCATCCGTATTATTCATACCCGAATGTTCTAGCCTCGTGCATCTAAACCGCTCGTCATACTCCAGGACCTCCTCTGTTCCTTTCTGTTGGCAGGCTGCAATTTTTCCCCAGTCTGTCTTAGCTGGACTGAAGGCTTGCAGCCAGTGTTTAATCGCCTCCCATCCTGCGTCTAATTCTTGCTCATTCTGCCCCAAAGCTTCATCTACCTTGTCGTGCAATTTTCTTCCCTGTGTTTTTGGCACCATTATGGTCAAAATTTGCACTCCGTCCCAGGGATGAAGTTGATATATATTTCTTAAGCGGTCCAATTGGTCCCACGTTTTTACTCCCCCTTTCTTTGGATTAGGCAATTCCTTGGACCATTTATCAATTTTCTCTGGGTCTGCCGGATCATGAACTAAGTATTCTTCGTACACCCTTCTGTTTGTTTTTTTGGTTCCGCCCTCATCCGCAGTCTCTTCTGATTTGACTACAACTCGTCTTTTTTTGAACGGGGCAAAGCGTATCCCTAATTCTTCATCATCCTCCGACACTGTATTGTCGGAGGATTCAGAAACCGTATCTATTCCTCGGTCGTGTCTTCGGGTTTGCGCTTTTAATTTATCCAAACATGCGTACCCTGGGAATTGATCAATACATTTTCTTTTTCCTATTACTGTCTCTTGACCTAATGATTTTTTCCATTCTTTAATTTCACCTTTAAAATCTTTAACTTCCGCTTCCAGCTTTTCAAGTTCAAGCTTTTTCTGTCGCAGCTGTGCACAAACAGCTTGCAATTGATCCTTTGTACTGGTCAGTTCTCGATCATGTTGGGAACGCATTATAATTTCATTCCGGTTTCGAATCTGGCCCATAACCGCTAGGGACCATCTAGTTCGCTCTTTATTTTTCATACGGGTCGTTTTTCCCCAGACCCTTTTAATCTCGTCCAAGGACCATTGTCCTTTGGAGGTTCCGTACTTTTGTTCGATCTTAATACAGGTTTTAGATAAGTTGAATTGTTGCTCTATGTATTCTTTCAACTGTTCGAGAATTAAATCTAAAGAAACTTGAGGTGGTGCCTGCCCACCTTTAACAGTTGTAGGCAATTCTTTGTTGTTCTCTCCTGCTGCCATTATATTGAGTTCTTTACTGGGGTCTCGAGTCGTAAGCTTTCTAGCTAATCAATAGGTCGGTGATTAATTAACTAACACACCGCCAAAGTTTAGACGTCTATGGGACCTCGAGCCGACTACCAACCGGAGGGTTCGCAAACCGGAGGCTTTCGGAATCGCGTAGAAGGAGAGGCGAATTTAGACTTTTGACCGAGGACTTTTTTTTAAAAAGAGGAGTCCTTACCTCAATATGTAGGTCTGATGTCCAAAATTCAGTTTCTTTCCTCAGCGACCCTGCTCGCAGCGCCAAAATTGTTAGATCTCTTAATTTACAATGAAATACGAACTCCGATGGTAGTTTTAACTTTTTAATACTGGCAGAGAGCAACAAACTGCTGGCTGATTGCCAGTTTCTTCGTCTTACTGAGACACATGGTCAAAATGGCTGTATTTTATACTTGGATCAATTTACAGAAAAGAACTCGCCTTCTTTGACCTTATTGGCTCAATCAATATTCTTTTAACGTTTTAATTGGTTCGCTACCCAAGGTCCGAAAATGTCAAGGTGATTGATGAGTTAATGCAACATGCTGAGCAGCACGTAGCAGCTTTGACTTGGGAGTCCGTGAATTTTCAAAGCCTGTCTAAATGAGCCTGTTTGAATACTCTATCAGGATCCATAGAGTACTCTAACATAAATGTAACGTCAGCTGATTTTCTTTAACAATAGTCAGGTGAAATATCAAGTATAATATTATAAGTATACTGGGTTTTGTATCCCAACAAATATATGAAGGGAACCAGATGAATTATTAACCCCCCACTTTGACTTCTCACGAACAAAAAGTCTCAGGTTTACCGCCCAGCTTAGGTCTAGGTGTTAATGATGCCTGAGTTTGACTCACCGAACAATCTTGCATCACCAAGTTCAGATTGAATGAGATCACCTTCCGAATCCTCAATTAGGATACCGACAAGCTCCTGAGTGGATGAATTAACCCTTTCTTGCCAAATCAAAAGTAGTCAGACAAGAAGCCATGCACACACCATTTCTAAATTACAAACTGCAATTATCACTAAACATTAAACAGAAATTCACCAGATTTGCGCCCGTTCTAGTGCCATTATGAGTGCTAAAAAGTGTGTTTTTTGGCACTAAAATAATTTATCACCTTTTTGCAAGTTTTGCCAGTGGTTTAGCACCGGTGGTCAAAATTTTCACCCGCCTTTTTTTTTGCCGTTTTTATGAAGTCAATCGTCATGCAATGCTCTGCTAGCATCATTTTAGCAAAATTCGCCGATATTGCCATTTTTAGTGCCAGTGATAAAAACCGCCCAAAAAATTCAAGTCTTACCAGGTTGGACTCACGCTAACGGCGCCATCTTGAAAAGTGGAGCAAGAGTTCAGTGCAGAAAAAGATTTGTAGGGAAGGCTGCATTTTACAGATTGAGCTTTTTGTGAGTTTATACTTAGTGATTAAGGACATTTAAAACAATGGGGCCTATGCTATCTCTGCTTTTTCTATGAAGCATAGAGCTGGAAGAAGGCTTATTCAACAGGATTATGTGTAATCAAAGAGCTTGCAGACATATGGGGAGGAGGCCTTACCCCCAACGAGTTTACAGGGAACATCACACAGACTTGCAGCTGATAAAGGCAGATCTACAGCCTACTAGTGGGAACAGGACTGCACTGCCCGTTGAGGTGAAGGTGATTGCGGCACTTGCATTCTATGCCTCCGGCTCCTTTCAGGCATCAGCAGGGGACATATGCTGCATCTCCCAGCATGCTACACATCGCTGCATTCGCCAGGTGACTACTGCACTGTACGTACGCAGGATGGACTTCATAAAGTTCCCACTGACCAGGGAGGCACAGAATGACAGAACTATAGGTTTTACATGAATTGCTGGCTTATCCAAGGTTCAGGCTGCCACTGACTGTACGCACATCGCCCTGCAAGCACCTTGAGGATCCAGAAGTTTACCAAAACTGAAAGAGATTCCACTCGTTGAATGTACAGATGGTGTGCGACCATACTCAGCGCATCATGGCAGTAAATGCACAATTTCCAGGGTGCATCCATGATGCTTTCATCTTGCGTGAGAGCAGTGTCTCACACCTGTTTGATCATCAGCCACAACACCAGAGCTGGATGCTGGGGGATTAAGATTACGGCCTCGCCACCTGGCTCATGGCCCCGCTCCGCAACCCTCAGACAGAAGCTGAGCATCGCTACAATAACAGCCATATAACCACATGCAATATCGTCGAAAAGACAATTGGAGTGCTAAAGCAACACTTGCGATGCCTGGACCATGCTGGAGACTGCCTGCAATACTCCCCTCAGCAGGTCTCATTGTGGTGTGCTGCATTCTACACAACTTAGCCATCATGAGGGGACAGGATTTGCCAATGGGGATTGCAGGACCACCTCAGGGGGTAGGGGGAGGAGGACGGGGAGGAGGACGAGAAGTCTGTTGATGAACCCATTCCACCACCACCCCCACATGGGAGGCCTCGTGGAGCTTTCGCCATTGTAAAGGCCTTGCATCAGCAGCTGATAATTCAAGGCTTTGCATGAAGGCTGAATGGCATGTTGGATCATTGACTGCCCATTGTAACCCACCAAGTTGACTATTTCCTCCTGTTATTCTGCAAATGAGACACTGCACAAGATTGGTTAAGGTGAAAAAAACAATTGAAATTTATTAAACATTTTTACATTAATGAAACTTTGTAAACTTTAATTTAGTAACTTGAATAACATTTTTCAATGTTAAAACTTTTGTCAACTTTATTTAAATAACAGCAGCAAAACAACAAAACAACAACCCATGCACCAAACATCCTTTAGCAGCAGCCTTTACCCCCCCCGCCCCCGTCCATTGTTGCCCTTACCCCGACCCACATTGGGTCCAAGATGTTTTGCAGCAACGCGCACGGGGCGCTAATGTTGTTGGGGGACAGACATAGGAGACGCCATTGGACCCCCTGGGGAAGCTGGGGCTGTGGAAGGCCCGGCCTCTGAGTGATGAGCCTGTTGCTCAGCCTCACCGCTCACTGGTGTTGTCAGTCTGGGTGACATGGCACTGGGGACTGGAGTGCCATAAGTCAAGACCGTCAATTGCCACTGGGCATTGACTGCCTCGGTGCTCTCCCGCATTGCAGCGACTAGCTGCGACGTGCTCTCCCTTATGTCCGCAGCTAGTGTTGCAATGTTTGCGGAGATCCCACCCAGGCCCTCGAGGAGCTGTCGGCTGAGCTGGATGCTCTCCCCAGACAATCCCACCAAATTCAGGTGCGTGTCTGCCGGCCTTTTACCAGACTGACTTTGCCGACTCAGCATCCGCAGAGACGGCATACAGGATTCAACCCTGGGGGTTTGTTGCTGCAACCCACTTGGACCCGGGGCCTCGGACGCTGGATAACCGGGGAATGTGGTGTCTTCATCCGACAAACTGGTGGCTACAGCTGAAGTCCTTAGTGCATGCGTGCGTGCAGGGATTCCACCCCTACCCCCGCAATAAGGGCAAAGCTTTGGTCCTTCTCCTCCTCCCGTGGAGGTTCCTCAGTGTGGCTGATGTTGTTATCCTCCACCATAGCATCCGGTGAGGTGGGGGCTTCCACTCCTGGATGTGAGGCCTCGGAATCCACATCTGCAAAATAGAGAACAACAGACGACTGGTTAGCAGCAGGGGATGGAGCAGGGTGACACGAGTAGGGTCGCATATCGCAGGCTCATTTGAAGGACCACCACTACTGCACGACATGACGACGACAGACAGTCACATCACATTACCCGAACCCTAGCCCACAGACAGAAGAAGATAAGAAATAGAAACAGGAGTAGGCCATACGGCCCCTCGAGCCTGCTCCACCATTTATTAAGATCATGGCTGATCTGATCACGGACTCAGCTCCACTTGCCCGCCCGCTCCCCATAACCTCTTATCGTGCATAGCATTGACCCAATCTAGACCGTGGATTTTGCAGGACTTACCGTCACTGTCAAACGAGGGCTCAGCAGCCCCACAGGTAGTTGCTCCCTGCGAGGCACCCTTTAGACCTGCCACGCCACTCTCAAGCTGGGTGAATGGGAATAGTTTGGCCGGACCTCCGCCTGTGCGCCGCTGCTCCCGATTGTTGTGAGACAACTTCCCCAGCAAAGATAACAATACAAATGGACATGAGATGCTGTGTAAAGGCACTGACACCCATCTCTCTCTCTCTCTCTCACACACAAGTAATTGGAGTTCATCAATAAAAATATAGGTTGCACCTCTCTTATCTGGAACCCTCGGGACCTGGCCTGTTCTGGATAAGGGATTTTTCCGGACGAGGGACGGTCACGTTTAATTGGATGGTACAGGGACTGAGCAAGGGGATATCGGGGCTGGCTGGCTTGGGGCTGGGAGTGCGGCAGAGAGATCATGGTAGGGGGAGGTGGGCGGGCGCTGCGGCGGTGGATCATGGGGTCAGGCCAGCGAGGAAGGACTTCAATTTGTTCAAGCTGGAGTTCTGCGCATGCACACCCGGTGGCCGGGAATGGATCTGGACGAGGGGGGTGGTTCTGGATAAGGGAGTTCTGGATAAGGGAGGTTCAACCGGTATTATTTACTCTGATGACCCTGCAATAGTCATTCCACCTTTTTCGACACTGGACATGGTTCCTCCTGATGTAGTCGATGGAGGAAACCTCGTCAGACACACTTTTCCAGAGACGTTTTACACTGGATGGGTGGAATTTTGCACGAACCTCCTTCGAAATTTCCCCCTCATCTGCTTTCTACAGCAGTAATGAGGGCCTCATTTGCATCAGGAGTGAATTTTCTTGCCCTCTTCCGATCTAAATCACCCTGCATTTTTAATTTTTGATGAACTGTGCTGAACTCTTGTCTTCAATCCTGCTGGTCTCCAAAATGGCTGATTCAGCCCTGGGTGAACTCCCGACACATGACCAGGATTGCGGGAAAAAATCCACTGAAAAAAACAAATCAGCAAAACAAACCATGTGCCGAAGGTCCGTTTTTGTTTAACTTTGGGAGTTTCGATTTGGGCACACAAATGCTCTTGTGATATGCCATTTTTTTAGCGCTAGCGCCATTTACCCTTTGGCAAATTTTGCAATCTTATTTTATTGTGGTATTTCGGCGATAAAAAAAGTGACTATTTGTCTTAACTCGCGCTTCTGCCGTTGCGTTAGGATAACTAGTCTCCTGATTCTGCGTCCCCGTCCTCAGCACAATTTTAACCCTTTTTTGCGCATGGGTCGGAACCGGCACCGAACACCACGGTACCTAAAGGGGACTACAGTGGGATGAGGGCAGAGTTGGCTAAAGTAGACTGGGAACACAGACTAAACGGTGGCACAATTGAGGAACAGTGGAGGACTTTTAAGGAGCTCTTTCATAGTGCTCAACAAAAATATATTCCAACAAAAAAAAGAAGGGCGGTAAGAGAAGGGATAACCAGCCGTGGATAACCAAGGAAATAAAGGAGAGTATCAAATTAAAAACCAATGCATATAAGGTGGCCAAGGTTAGTGGGAAACTAGAAGATTGGGAAAATGTTAAACGACAGCAAAGAATGACTAAGAAAGCAATAAAGAAAGGAAAGATAGATTACGAAAGTAAACTTGCGCAAAACATAAAAAGATAGTAAAAGCTTTTACCGATATATAAAACGGAAAAGAGTGACTAAAGTAAATGTTGATCCCTTAGAAGATGAGAAGGGGGATTTAATAATGGGAAATGTGGAAATGGCTGAGACCTTAAACAATTATTTTGCTTCGGTCTTCACAGTGGAAGACACAAAAACCATGCCAAAAATTGCTGGTCACAGGAATGTGGGAAGGGAGGACCTTGAGACAATCACTATCACTCGGGGGGTAGTGCTGGACAGGCTAATGGGACTCAAGGTAGACAAGTCCCCTGGTCCTGATGAAATGCATCCTAGGGTATTAAAAGAGATGGCGGAAGTTATAGCAGATGCATTCGTTATAATCTACCAAAATTCTCTTGACTCTGGGGAGGTACCAGCGGATTGAAAAGCAGCTAATGTAACGCCTCTGCTTAAAAAAGGGGGCAGACAAAAGGCAGTTAACTATAGGCCGGTTAGTTTAACATCTGTAGTGGGGAAAATGCTTGAAGCTATCATTAAGGAAGAAATAGCGGGACATCTCGATAGGAATAGTGCAATGAAGCAGACGCAACATGGATTCATGAAGGGGAAATCATGCGTAACTAATTTACTGGAATTCTTTGAGGATATAACGAGCATGATGGATAGAGGTGTACCGATGGATGTGGTGTATTTAGATTTCCAAAAGGCATTCGATAAGGTGCCACACAAAAGGTTACTGCAAAAGATAAAGGTACGCGGAGTCAGAGGAAATGTATTAGCATGGATAGGGAATTGGCTGGCTAACAGAAAGCAGAGAGTCGGGATAAATGGGTCCTTTTCGGGTTGGAAATCAGTGGTGAGTGGTGTGCCACAGGGATCTGTGCTGGGACCACAACTGTTTACAATATACATAGATGATCTGGAAAAGGGGACAGAGCGTAGTGTAAAAAAATTTGCAGATGACACAAAGGTTAGTGGGAAAGCGGGTTGTGTAGAGGACACAGAGAAGCTGCAAAGAGATTTAGATAGGTTAAACGAATGGGCTAAGGTTTGGCAGATGGAATACAATGTCGGAAAATGTGAGGTCATCCACCTTGAAAAAAAAACAGTAAAAGGGAATATTATTTGAATGGGGATAAATTACAACATGCTACAGTGCAGAGGGACCTGGGGGTTCTTGTGCATGAATCCCAAAAAGTTAGTTTGCAGGTGCAACAGGTAATCAGGAAGGCGAATGGAATGTTGGCCTTCATTGCGAGAGGAATGGAGTACAAAAGCAGGGAGGTCCTGCTGCAACTGTACAGGGTATTGGTGAGGCCGCACCTGGAGTACTGCGTGCAGTTTTGGTCACCTTACTTAAGGAAGGATATACTAGCTTTGGAAGGGGTACAGAGACGATTCACTAGGCTGATTCTGGAGATGAGGGGATTACCTTAAGATGATAGATTGAGTAGACTGGGTCTTTACTCGTTGGAGTTCAGAAGGATGAGGGGTGATCTTATAGAAACATTTAAAATAATGAAAGGGATAGACAGGATAGAGGCAGAGAGGTTGTTTCCACTGGTCGGGGAGACTAGAACTAGGGGGCACAGCCTCAAAATACGGGGGAGCCAATTTAAAACCGAGTTGAGAAAGAATTTCTTCTCCCAGAGGGTTGTGAATCTGTGGAATTCTCTGCCCAAGGAAGCAGTTGAGGCCAGCTCATTGAATATATTCAAATCACAGACAGATAGATTTTCAACCAATAAGGGAATTAAGGGTTACGGGGAGCGGGCGGGTAAGTGGAGCTGAGTCCACGGCCAGATCAGCCATGATCTTGTTGAATGGCGGAGCAGGCTCGAGGGGCTAGATGGCCTGTTCCTAATTCTTGTGTTCTTATATTCTTATGTTCTTATTAATGTTGAGGAAGTCCAGAACCAGGGGTCACAATCGAAGGATCAGGGGTAAGCCATTTAGGACCGAGATGAGGAGAAACTTCTTCACCCAGAGAGTGGTGAACCTATGGAATTCTCTACCACAGAAAGTTGTTGAGGCCAATTCACTAAATATATTCAAAAAGGAGTTAGTTGTAGTCCTTACTACTAGGGGGATCAAGGGGTTTGATGAGAAAGCAGGAATGGGGTACTGAAGTTGCATGTTCAGCCATGAACTCATTGAATGGCGGTGCAGGCTCGAAGGGCCAAATGGCCTACTCCCGCACCTATTTTCTATGTTTCTATGTTTCTATTTGCCTGCTGAGCCACCGGCCGCCGAGCCCTGAGCTCCCCGCTGGAAGCGAGCCTGTTGACTGGGAGGTGGGGGGCGGAAGAGAAAGAAAGAGAGAGAGAGAGCATGTTTGGGGACCAGGGAGAGAGAGCTTGGTTGTTGGAGAGTGGAGAGGGGAAACTCAGGGAAGAGAAATCATGTTCTTCCAACCCCCTTAACACCCACACCCGAAATCGTTGGAGTGGATGAAATCCAGAAGTCACGACACTCACACTTCATGCCCAATAAACCTGTTAACAATCGCACACAATGCCCTATCTATGGCGGGGGGGCGGGGGCAGTGTATTTGCGCTTGAGTAAGGGACTTCGGCTGGGGGAGGGATGTGTCCTTTCTGACTTCTGAAGTCTAAATGGATCCTATTACAATGTACAAAGTTAGGCTGGGCGGTTCCATTTACACATTCCAGAGAAACTTCAGGATGTGGCTTATCCTCCAAGGGAACCAATCACACCGCTCATAAGGACAAAGTTGTATAAGCTCTGGAAACATTGCTAACCACCAGCACATGGACTCTCATCTATTCAAATGCTTTAACTTGTTGGATATCTAAGGAGTTTAATCCTGGATTAATCTCACCAATTTATAGCAGTCCCACACACTGATTTCAACTATAATTTGATAGTCAGCAAATTAAACTTGAAATGCAATGATGCACTTTACAACCTCTGTTATGCATTTAATTGAATAACTGTCTATTAATTGTTATTTAAATTGCTAACTGACCCTCTCTTTCGCCATAATAGGCCATGTGATAATGGAGAGCCAATCAGAGAAACAGCTGCAATTCAGTTAGTACAAATAATCTCGGCCTTTTGGCTAAGATCTGCATAACTAACCTGACCAGCCACCATGACCTCCGGGTGGTTTCTCCCTGGTCAGGAAGGTATATGCTTACATTTTTGTAAACAGGAGGTGGGTGGGATGGCTTGACCCATCCACCTCCACGGAGGTGTGTGGGGGACCTGACCCATCCACCTCCATGGCACGAACCTGGTATTGCAGTACTTCCAGGAACGGTGCAGTGGCTCTAGGCCTTTTGGCTAAGAGCATTGGCGCAGAGTGATCCTTGACTGGTGCAGGGTGACCTCTGGCGTTTGACAAAGAATTGTAATGATTGGACACGAATTTAAAAAAAAACGCATCCATAAAAAAAAGACGCCAACCGTGATTAGTGCCCAAAAAACAGTGCGAGCGCTAATTGGCGACTTTCCAGCCCAGAGTATGCAAACAATTAGTATATATAAGTAGCTATAGCGAGGGTTACTTAGCAATTTAACTAACAATTACTCAACAGTTATTCAATTAAATGCATAACAGAGGTTGAAAGGTACACCACTGCATTTCAAGTTTAATTTGATTGCTGAATATCATAGTTGAAATCAATGTGTGGGACTGCTATAAATTGGTGAGATTAATCTAAGATTAAACTCCTTTGATATCCAACAAGTTAAAGCATTTGAATAGATTAGAGTCCATGCGCTGGTGGCTAGCAATGTTTCCCGAGCTTATACAATTTTTGTCCTCATGAGTGGCGTGATTGAGTTGATCTTCTTACTCCCCGGGACAGTGGTGTTAGCTTCTGGGACATCGAGTTGATAAACCTCCAACGGCAGGATTATTCATTCCACTCTGATCCGGCTTGATTGCACCTTCCGTATGAATGATGGCTTGAGCTAGCTAGCTAGCTTAACTCTCACGTTGAGAGAATGGACAGTGTCCAGATAGGTGCAGAGAGATGAGTGTGGGAGAAGAAAGTTGGTGGAATACAGAGTCCATTTAATTCAGTGACACAGGCCTTTAATCCTGCCTTACTTCCTCTTTGGAGAAGTGGATAAATAAAAGTTATAATTAATATCTTTAAATAATATCCATTTCAGCTCATTTTAAATTTAATTTTTCTTTGAATAATTAGCACAGCATAATTCCAATACTCATTACAAGTTCTTTAAGAAGCTAAAATGCGTTCCTTTTTGCTGTCTATAATGCAATGTTATGGAATAAAACAATCTTCACTATAGCTTGAAAAGCTGCTGTCAGTTGCTCAGAAAGTGCTATTTGTGTCTGCTTAATATTTTGGTTTCTCCATGTTTTGATTTTGGTTCTGTTCCCCAACAAAGTTGGTATACATCAAAAAAGTAGATTTGTATTATCGAGCTTTATTTTCAATCATTTCTTGTCTCCCCAAAATAATTTTACCTGCACAATGAATGTAGGATCCAATTAATGCACAAGTATAAACTGGACTATTGTACTAACACGAACTTGGTTACTTGTGTGTGGGAAGTGTGTCCAGCTGCAGCTCCCATCAGACTGCATTGCGACACTGGAGTTGCACATGGATTCACTCTGGAGCATCCGCGCTGCTGAGGACGTCATGGATAGAACATTTAGTGAGCTGGTCACACCGCAGGTAAAGGTTTCACAGGCAGATAGGGAATGGGTGACCATCAGGAAGAGCAGGGGAAGGAAGGTAGAGCAAGGGTCCCCTCCCTCCAAAACAGATATACCATTTTGGATACTGTTGAGGGAGGTGGCTCATTAGGGGAAGGCAGCAGCAGCCAAGTTCATGGCACCAGGTTCTGCTGCACTGGAGGGCAGGAAAGAGTGGGAGAGTTATACTGATAGGGGATTCTATTGTAAGGGGGATAGGCGTTTCTGCGGCTGCAAACGAGACTCCAGGATGCTATGTTGCTTCCCTGGTGCAAGGGTCAAGGCTGTCTCAGAGTGGCTGCTGGGCATTCTGGAGGGGGAGGGTTAACAGCCAGCTGTTGTGGTGCATATAAGTACCAACAATATAGGTAAAAAAACAGGATGAGGTCTGACAAGCTGAATTTAGGGAGCTAGGAGTTAAATTAAAAAGTAGGACCTCAAAAGGTAGTAATCTCAGGATTGCTACCAGGAGTGTCACGTGCTATAGTCAGAGTAGAAATAGCAGGATAGTTAAGATGAATACATGGCTTGAGGAATGGTGCAAGGGGGATTGATTCAAATTCCTGGGTCATTGGAACCGGTTCTGGGGGAGGTGGGACAAGTATAAACTGGATGGTCTGCACCTGGGCAGGACCGGAACTGAAGTCCTAGGTGGAGTGTTTCCTAGTGCTGTTGGGGAGGGTTTAAACTAATATGGCAGGGAGATGGGAATCTATGCAGGGAGGCAGAGGGAAGTAAAAAAGCAGGGGTGGGGGGGGGGGGGGCAGAAGAAAAAGGTAGGAAGGAGAAAACCAAGAGTGGAGGGAAGAGAAATCAAGGGCAAAAATCAAAAAGGGCCACATTACAACATAATTCGAAAAGGACAAAGAGTATTAAAAAAAACAGCCTGAAGGCTCTGAGTCTCAATGCGAGGAGCATTCATAAGGTGGATGAATTGACTGCACAGATAGCTGTTAATAGATATGATGTAATTGGGATTATGGAGACATGGCTCCAGGGTAACCAAGGCTGGGAACTCAACATCCAGGGGTATTCAATATTCAGGAAGGACAGACAGGAAGGAAAAGGAGGTGGGATAGCATTACTGGTTAAAGAGATTAATGCAATAGTAAGGAAGGACATTCAGCTTGATGATGTGGAATCTATATGGGTAGAGCTGCGAAACACCAAAGGGCAGAAAACGTAAGTGGGAATTGTGTACAAACCACCAAACAGTAGTAGGGAGGCTGGGGATGGCATCAAACAGGAAATTAGGGATGCGTGCAATAAGGATACAGCAGTGGGTGACATTAATCTATATATAGATTGGGCTAACAAAACTGATAGCAATACTGTGGAGGAGGATTTCCTGGAGTGTATAAGGGATGGTTTTCTAGACCAATATGTCGAGAAACCAACTGGAGAGCAGGCCAAGCCTAGACTGGGTCTTGTGTAATGAGAGGGGATTCATTAGCAATGTTGTCGTGCGAGGCCCCTTGGGGAAGAGTGACCATAATATGGTAGAATTCTTCATTAAGATGGAGAGTGACACAGTTAATTCAGACACTAGGGTTCTAAACTTAAAGAAAGGTAACTTCGATGGTATGAGACGTGAATTGGCTAGGATAGACTGGCGAATGATACTTAAAGGGTTGACGGTAGAGGCAATAACAAACATTTAAAGATGACATGGATGAACAACAACAATTGTACATCCCTGTCTGGCGTAAAAATAAAACGTGGAATGTGGCTCAACCGTGGCTAACAAGGGAAATTAGGGATAGTGTTAAATCCAAGGAAGAAGCATATAAATTGGCCAGAAAAAGCAGCAAACCTGAGGACTGGGAGAAATTTAGAATTCAGCAGAGGAGGACTAAGGGTTTAATTAGGAGGGGGAAAATAGAGAATGAGAGTAAGCTTGCAGGGAACATAAAAACTGACTGCAAAAGCTGCTATAGAAATATGGAGAGAAAAAGATTAGTGAAGACTAATGTAAGTCCCTTGCAGTCAGAATCAGGTGAATTCATAATGGGGAACAAGGAAATGGCAGACCAATTGAACAAATACTTTGGTTCTGTCTTCACGAAGGAAGACACGAATAACCTCCTGAAAATACTAGTGGACTGAGGGTCTAGTGAGAAGGAGGAACTGAGGGAAATCTTTATTCGTCAGGAAATGGTGTTAGGGAAATTGATGGGATTGAAGGCCGATAAATCCACAGGGCCTGATAGTCTGCATCCCAGAGTACGCAAAGAAGTGGCCCTTGAAATAGTCGATGCATTGGTGGTCATTTTCCAACATTCCAAGGCCTCTGGATCAGTTCCTATGGATTGGAGGGTAGCTAATGTAACCTCACTTTTTAAAAAAGGAGAACGAAAACAGGGAATTATAGACCGGTTAACCTGACATCGGTAGTGGGGAAAATGCTGGAATCAATTATTAAAGATGTAATAGCAGCGCATTTGGAAAGCAGTGACAGGATCAGTCCAAGTCAGCATGGATTTATGAAAGGGAAATCATGCTTGACAAATCTTCTAGAATTTTTTGAGGATGTAACCAGTAGAGTGGATAAGGGAGAACCAGTGGATGTGGTGTATTTGGACTTTCAAAAAGGCTAAATTAGGACACATGGGATTGGGGGTAATGTATTAACGTGGATAGAGAACTGGTTGGCAGACAGGAAGCAAAGAGTGGGAATAAACGGGTCCTTTTCAGAATGGCAGGCAGTGACTAGTGGGGTACCGCAAGGTTCAATTCTGGGACCCCAGCTGTTTACAATATATATTAATGATTTAGACGAAGGAATTGAATGTAATATCTCCAAGTTTGCAGATGACACTAAGCTGGGTGGCAGTGTGAGCTATGAGGAGGATGCTCAGAGGCTGCAGGATTAGGCGAGTGGGCAAATGCATGGCAGATGCAGTATAATGTCGATAAGTGTGAGGGTATCCACTTTGGTGGCAAAAACAGGAAGGCAGAATATTATCTGAATGTTGACAGATTAGTAAAAAGGGAGATGCAACAACACCTGGGTGTCATGGTACATCAGTCATTGAAAGTAGGCATGCAGGTACAGCAGGCAGGAAAGAAAGCAAATGGCATGTTGGCCTTCATAGCGAGAGGATTTGAGTATAGAAGCAGGGAGGTCTTGCTGCAGTTGTACAGGGCCTTGGTGAGACCACACCTGGAGTAGTGTGTGCAGTTTTGGTCTCCTAATCTGAGGAAGGACATTCTTGCTATTGAGGGAGTGCAGCGAAGGTTCATCAGACTGATTCCCAGGATGGCAGAACTGACATATGAAGAAAGGCTAGATTGACTAGGCTTATATTCACTGGAATTTAGAAGAATGAGAAAGGATCTCATAGAAACATATAAAATTGACGGGATTGGACAGGTTAAATGCAGGAAGAATGTTTCCGATGTTGGGGAAGTCCAGAACCAGGGGTCACAGTCTAAGGATAAAGGGTAGGCCATATAGGACCAAGATGAGGAGAAACTTTTCACCCAGAGAATTGTGAACCTGTGGAATTCTCTGCCACAGAAAGTTGGTAAGTCCAGTTCGTTATATATATTCAAAAGGGAGTTAGATGTGGCCCTTACGGCTAAAGGGGTCAAGGGGTATGGAGAGAAAGCAGGAGTGGGGTACTGAAATTGCATGATCAGCCATGATCATATTGAATGGTGGCGCAGGCTCGAAGGGCCTACTCCTGCACCTATTTTCTATGGGCCCAAGTTTCGGGTGGAGTCGCTCCTAGTTTTTTGGAGCAATTAGTTTAGTTTGGAGTATGTTAGAAATTGCAATTCTCGGACATTAGTTTGCTCCAGTTCTAGTGAGTTAGTTTCGGTTGGCTTTCGGAAAGGTATTTTTTTTTTTAAAAAAGGGGGTGTCCAGCCACTCAGTGCTCCCCAACCCATGCTCCTCCATCCCTTGCCACGCTCCCCCTCCATCCTGGTAGCCACGCTCCTCCCCCCCCCCCCAACCCCGGTAGCCACGCTCC
The DNA here is from genome assembly GCF_044704955.1 of Pristiophorus japonicus. NCBI lineage: Eukaryota > Metazoa > Chordata > Chondrichthyes > Pristiophoridae > Pristiophorus > Pristiophorus japonicus. The sequence continues at coordinate 105,313,959 of NC_091992.1, forward strand.
CCCCACCACCCCCACCCCCCCGGTAGCCACGCTCCCCCCGACCCCGGTAGCCACGTTACGCCCCCACCCCCGGTAGCCACGCTTCCCCCCCCAACCCACCCCGGTAGCCACGCTTCCCCCCCCACCCCGGTAGCCACGCTTCCCCCCCCAACCCACCCCGGTAGCCACGTTACGCCCCCACCCCCGGTAGCCACGCTTCCCCCCACCCCCCCACCCCGGTAGCCACGCTCCTCCCCCCCCCCCCCCCACACCCCGGTAGCCACGCTCCCCACCCCCCTACCCCGGTAGCCATGCTCCCCCTCGGTAGCCACGCTCCCCCTCCCCCAACCCCAGTAGTCACGCTCCCCTCCCCGGCGTTGCACATGCTCCAACGCGCCTGCGCAACGCTGCTGGCACTGACAAGGCGGCATGATCCCTAGCCCCGCCCCACTGCAGGCTGCGATCGGCTTGCTCCGCCCCAGGGAGACTTCGCTGCGCCACACCACGCTCCAGGAGGACCGGAGAATTGCTGAAGATGATTCCGGCGCACCTTCGAGCCCAGGCAGGTCATGTAAGTCTCGGAGGCGCGCCGTTTTCACCAGAACTGGAAACTTGGGCCCAATGTTTCTAGGTTAACAAAAATGGCATGGTTTATATTTTAGTGGATGAAAAGTTTCCTGGCTTACAGACAATACAAGTTTATTACAATTCAAAATTGCACTTTTATTTTAAGCTTTCAGAAAAAAAAGACAACTTGTAAAGTTCAAATTACTTTATTACATAAAATAAAAGTAAGTATTGCACACCTCAATACTAAATGCCACATGATTACCCATGGACTACTACATGAGGGTTGCCGTTGAATGGTCGTGTTTACAGTCCACACACCAAGAGTCATTGTTCAAAACAAACTTTGTTACCTGATCGGTCTGAAATACAAAGCTAACTTCTGACAAAGATTTGGCTATAGATCAATACAAAGACATCACAGTCAAAAGAAATAAATTACAATACAATGTGCAACATGATATAAATTTTAAGTTGCTGGAAAAGCTCAAAATGTACTGTGTCCAACATCCTCCAGATACCATAGAAAGAATAATGTGACAAATCAGAGTCTTATAGTCTAAAGATATTGGTCTTAGATGAGCAGCGTGATTTTAAATACCAAGCAGCTTTCCTAAACTTTATGTGCATTGTCAGGAACAGTTTGTATTGTAAATGTCCTTGGTCCAACAGGGGCAAATTATTCCCATTTTCAAGATCTTCAATATGAAGCACGGTATATAGCCATTTTCCCCATTGAATCGAATTCAGTGTGATTACTACTTTTGAAAGAAAATGGGCAATGCATTTCTCCACACAAGCATTTCCAGTCTCTTATCCAAACTTAAACTCATCTGACAAGATGTGCAGAGTAAGTAGAGTTCTAGTCCAACACCAAAGCAAACAAAAGTCTGGTATTCTAATTTAATGCAAGATAAACTAAATAAGCAGGAAACAGGACAGAAGTAAAAAAGAGAGAGCTTCCTGAGCTTCATCAATCCAATTGGAGAACAATCTCAAGTTGACACTTTGGATAGGTAAAGCTACTAAATATATCAACAACATTGGGTAGGATGTTTAAAGACCTTTAAATACAGACACACTGAATTGTTCCAAGTTCCATTTTCTATGTCATGACTAAAATGGCACTTCTACAACAAAGATGTCAGCTTAAGCTCAGTTAGTAACACTTACTCAGTCATAGGTTCAAGCTCCACTTCAGGACTTAAATACATTGGCCTGGAAGTTCCTCAGTGGACAGAATCCGCACCAATTCTGCCAATGTCAAGTTATGCTCAAATTTCTTGCCAATCTCATTAAAATACTCCCAGATGTAAAAATGGGCATAAATCAGCATGATAAATTAGTCGTGACTTCACGCCAAATATTCCTTCTTCAAGTATGAAAATTAAAGTTTCAACCCATTCAACCAACATTCATTTACACTAGGCACACGTTTATAAACCTACAATCAGGAAAGCTGTTCAATTTTTATTTGTGACTTAATCTTATGCCTTAAAAATGCATTAACAAAATATGCAGGTCTCAGGATAAATAAAGCTCAAAACATTTTAATAAAACGCCAAGAAAAATGACTGTGCTACACCTGAAATTCTTGTCATAATTTTAAAGAGACCCTTTGAACGATCACAATTGCAAGAAACATACAGAAGGCTCTGTAAATTGGAGCCATGGCCAATTTTATTGGTGGAGAGATCGATTAACAGCAATAAAAGACAGAGATTTGGGCGTATTGTCATTACGCATATAACTTCACTTACGCCCAAAATTCCATGATCGATTAGGCCACATAATTGGTTTGCATTAAGGATACATGCGTCTCTGGACGCAAATATGGAGGATATTCAAGGCCCTAATCTGGACTGACACTACAGTGCAGAAGTGAGGAGGTGCCACATTGTTAGAGGTGCCAGATGAGATGTTAAACCAGGGCCCCATCTGTCTGTTGGGAGTGGTTCAGGAAATGAAGATCCCATAACACTATTCAAAAGAGTACGGAGTTCTCCCAATGCCCTCCTTCAATCATAGACAAAAAAAAATCATTCCAGTCACTGCAGTTTGTGGAACCTTGATACATTTACATATATAGTTGACTGCTTTGGGTCATGAGAGAAAAGTGATAAGACGCTCTATAATTTACATTTCTTTCTTTTCAAAGTTGCCTTGTGCCAACTACCAGTAGCACTGATTCTTAGTTTTGAAATGGATAGGATTACAGAAACGCCAGTCACAATTAAACTTGTCAGTCACTGTAAATCAGTTACTTTGGGTGTCTACCATGACCAAAGTTGCCATGTAGGGAGCAATAGTCCCACAAGAGTGACAAGTACCAAAGAACTATCAATGTGTATGCTCTTGGGAGGTTTTATCTTAAAATATTTGTAGCTGGGATAAAATAGGCAAAATAATACACTGATCACTGCATTACTTTTATGTGCAATATGAAAGAATCGTCAAGAAGAAAAGATCTCAATTTACATTTTTGAAAGTTAATTTTTGCAAACTATAGAGAAAGCAAGTGAACAAGGGTACAAAGTGACAAAACAGATGGTGGTTTCAAATTTGGAAGATATTGTTCCTTCGATAATTAGTGGAAAATTGCTAAGTTTGAACATTTTAAAACATGAGCATCGACTTAATTTGACAATATTCTGGCTAGGCTCGATACAAAGCAAGAAGTTGGAAAATGAAACCAGTTGAAATTTCTTCCCTTGTCCTTTTTTTTTTATTAGTCCAGCAGTCATCTAATATGAAAGCCTAAGCAAGCTATACAAAACTGCACAATATACAACCCAAATTAAAATTGTAATAAGAATTAAAAGGACTGGCATTCAAGGACTGGGTGAATCACTGACAATGATCAGTTTCAAACCCTACAGTTTGGAAAAAGTAGCTGTTAAAGGACTTGCATTTTTATAGCGCCTTTCACCTCATGCGATCTTTGTGTGCTTTGCAGCCAATGAAGTACTTTTGAAGAGTAGTCACTGTTGTAATGAAGGAAACATAGCAGCCGATTTGTGCACAGCAAGGTTCCACAAACAGCAAACTCAATGACCAAGTAATCTGTTTTTTTAGTGAAGTTGGTTTGAGGGATAAATATTGGCCAAGACCTCCGGAGAACTCAAATAAAAACAGAAAATGCTGGAAATACTCAGCAGATCAGGCAGCATTTCTGGAGATGGAAACAGAGTTAACATTTCAGGTCGATGACCTTTCGTCAGAACATCGGGAGAACTCCCGTATTCCTCTTCGAAAAAGTGCCATGGGATCTTTTACATCTACCTGAAAAGGCAGACAGGACCTCAGTTGAACGTCTCATCTGAAAGATGGCACCTCCAACAGTGCAGCACTCCCTCAGATTTTGTGCTCAAGTCTCTGGTGTGGGGCTTGAACCCACAACAGTCTGACTCGGAGGCGAGAATGCTACTAATGAGCCAAAGCTATTAGTCTGATAGAATCATAGAACGGCCATTCAGTCGATCCGTACTGGCTCTCTGCAAGAGCACTTCAGCAAGTCCCACTCCCCTGCCCTTTCCCCTGAGCCCTGCAATTTTGTGTGTTCAGGCATAATTAAGTATTTTTACTCTACATTGCTCGTTGCCCTTTTCCATAGCTAATCTGAACATTATGATACTGTGAACACGGTTCCCTAAATGTTCTCCTACTGACACTTACTCCACTTGACCTACCTCATTCCCCAGGACCAGATCTAGCAATGCCTCCTTCCTTGTTGGGCCGGGTACACACTGATCAAGAAAGTTCTCCTGAACACATTTCAGAAATTCTTCCTCTTCTCTGCCCTTTACACTATTACTATCCCAGTTTATATTAGGATAATTGAAGTCCCCCATTAGTACTACTCTCTAGTTTTTGCACCTCTCTACTTTCCCAGCAAATTTGCTCCTCTATATCTTTCCTACTAGTTGGTGGCCTATAGAATACACCTAGTAGTGTAATGACACCTCTATTATTCTTAACTCGAACCAAATAAATTCTGTCCTTGACCCCTCCAGGACATTCTCTCTCTCCAGCACTAACATTCTCCTTAACCAATACTGATACCCCACCTCTTTTCTTTCCTTCCCTATCTTTCCTGAACACCTTATATCCAGGATTATTTAAAACCTAATCCTGCCCTTTTTTGAGCCAGATCTCAGTTATCACCACGACAACATATTCCCATGTGGCTATTTGCACCTGCAGCTCACTAACCTATTTACCACACTTCGTGCATTTACACACATGCACTGTAAACTTGTTTAAGACCGTCTTGTATTCCCTCTCTTAGTCTGCCCCCACCTAATACCTTACTCGAGTGTGATCTGTCTCTCCCCATCCTTTGTGCACTTAGTTTCGCCTTTCTAATGAAGCGCTTCCTAGAGGGAAAAAATAGTTTAATCAGCCTCCAATTCGGCAGTTCTGGAATCAGTGGCACAAATGAGCTGCCCCTTTTCAGTGGATTCAACCACTGAAAAGATTCCAGGCTCCAGTCAATCTACAGACTATCTTTTTTCATGACACATGGTTAATGTTAGTCAATAAATAATGTACAAGCATTGCATCAATACCAACAAAAACACTGTGCACCAGGTTTAACTTGTACTTAACGCTCATGACTAGTTTGTTTGTATTATTCCATCCACACAGTACACAAGGTGAGAAAAAGCCATCCCTCTAAAAACCTATTTTCATTTGAATGATTTCTACTTGTGACGAACACAATAATAATTAGCACCAGTAATGTCACAATGCAAATTACTATTGGCTAAAATACAAAAGTCAATCAGAATATATAAATCTCAGCAAGTTGTTGCCAGTGATTAAAACGGAAATGTTCATGTAGAATGATCAATCTATAGGAGCATCAAATGCTGCATTAGTTGTAGACTCTTTAGTTTAGATAGGTGCTACATGTCCCAGCAATGCAGCATCATGAACTTGCCATAATAGCTTGCTAACAACCTATTGGAGCAGTTACTGATTGCTGAGCAAATATAGTGTGAATAAAGCATTAACTATATATTTGCAGATGTTAACAGAATGGAATCTAGAGTGCCCTGTTCTTGTACATCTCACCAGGAAGAAATAACCTCAGCTCTATTCATTTCAGGGGGTCTACAGTCTGGATTATTGTTTCCAAGAGGAAAATTACACTTCACATTGGTATGACCTTTTCACATGTGGGAGTAGAAGCTAATTGTTACCTTCAAGCTAAGAGGATTTTGCAAAACCAAATTGGACAGCTTTAAGACCCACCAGTAAAGTGAAGATATCTGGTACCTTCTAACTCACTGCTGCAGACAAACTGATATAGGGTTTCGGAACTCGTTTTAATTAGTCAGTAGCTCATTCTGAAAAGCATTCATTGATCAACTGTTAATGTCAAAATTAATTAAGATTTCACCCAATATATAGAATACTTAAAAAAAAAAAAAATCCTTTTATAGACTGGTTTTGGTATCTGCTAACACTGCAGTTGCAGAAATGGGGTCAAAAATTAACCTTCATTGGTATAACTCTCCATCAATTCAAATCGTAATTGGTTAAAAGGTAAAGAACTTGCCATTTAAATTCACCATCTCCTTATTCAACTTTAATTAAAAACAAAATTTCCCTTTTAATCTCTACATAATGATTCAGCAGCAAGTTGTCAGGGAAAGGAAGATTCTACACGAAATGGATAAAAGAACTAGGTGGCTGACAAACTTATAACTACTTCAAATACTGAACTTTTGAAGGTATATCACATACTGCAAAACTGAATCATCTCAGTTCTAGTCAGTGACCATGAAAAGGTTAGATTACCAATTAAAGGATCACAATTGGAATTACTTGTGCAAAACAGCATTAACGTGAAAGAGAATAAACCAAGCACAATTGGAAATATTTGCCACGTAAAAATATTTAGCTTTGCAGTATATAAAACAGTACAAATAAAAATGCCTATGCACAATCAACAAATGTTACAGCAATTGTCAACAGTGTTGTAATGATTTGAAATGCTTTAGTTAGTTGGTACTCCTGGTATAGTACCGAGCATCACAATGTATATTTAAAAGAAACAAAACAAAGTACCATTTGGTGAAATGGAAACTTTCTAACTGATTCTCCTTCACTTCAAAAACAGGTCACTTGATTTTCATCCAAAAATATTGGAAATTTCTTAAATGTTTGAGAGTCACAAATAAAAGCACGTTCAACTTTAGCGAAATCTAATTGTAATGGATCAAAGATGATTATCTTTGTGTCAAGTAACTAAGCCATGGCCCTACAAGAATACTGTGGGATACGAGCAGGGAAACGCTTATAATAGCATTCAAATTCAGAGTAGGTCAATATTTCAGAATATTCAGATTTAGTTTGTTCAGAATATTTCTAGAATGCAGAATTTTAATTCTGTGCAGCAGAAATATTGGTGAATACATCCTGCTAGCCCTTCAGTGGCCGGGTTCAGGTTAGCCTTTGTTAATTAGCTTTATTAAATTTCCTCCTATTAAAACTTTGTGTCACACTAATCTACTTGAAAATGTTATTAAAACTAATCATACATCAAAATTATAATGGTCAAAAGTTACAGTAAAATTGTATTTAAGAATAAAACATTAAAAAATTTACATTCCATTGGGTCTTTTAAAAGCTGGTTTCCTGATTAAATGCGATCATAACTGGAACCACGAGAATTCGTTTCTGCCTTCCATTCGACGAGGATGAAAGAAATTGTGCCTAAGAATCCAGCCACACCAAGGATAAGCAGCTGCCACTGGAGCAGTAGATAATTGCTGTAGCCAAATGCAATTGCTGCAGTGATAGACTGGGGGAGGAAAAAAATTACATTCAGCGCAATGCTAAGTAGAAACTTAAATGTATAGGATAAACAAGTTCTTTAACAAACACAATGTATGGTGAACCATTTTTTATGCTGTTAAAATATTGCAAATTAAAATTCATTTTTACAAGACCCTTTAGGTCACGTGCATGCACTAGAAAGCATTTCATTCTTACTTGCACAAACTTGAAAACAGCAAATGCAGGAGCACTTTCCTGGGAATACATAAATCCTAGAATACTGAGGAGCTGTGTGTTGAAACAGCTGTCACCTAGTCCCAGAAGGAAACTGCAAGCTATGGCAATAGTTTTGCTGCAGAGCAAAAAGACAAATTATGAGCTGGAAAATTCATGGATGCAAACATAAAACCTCTAGTATTCTATCACTATAACTCCAGAAAATTTTAACTACTGTTTTGGAGGTATTAAAAGGCGATATAAAAGTATCCAATTGTTTTTAAAACTAGTTTAGTCCCATGCATACAAACAAGTTTAAAAAAAATTAAAAAGCCAACCCATTTCTGATCTTGGCAGTCAGAAAAAGGAATCCAAAAATCAGGAGCTTCCCCACAACGTGGGTTCTCACTATATCCTTTATATTAGAACAGCAGACCGTCAGTTCACACTAGGTCAATATTTTAGAATATTCAGATTTAGTTTGTTCAGAATATTTCTAGAATGCGGAATTTTAATTCAGTGCAGCAGAAATATTGGTGAATACATTCTACTAGCCCTTCAGTGGCCAGCTTCAGGTTAGCTTTTTGTATTGGCTTGATGACATTTCCTCTGGTTATAACTTTGTGTCGCACTAATCTGTTTGAAAAATGTTATTTCAAGAAAACTATTCATAGTGCAAAATGAAAATTCTCAAAAGTGACAGTTTTATTCTTAAATACCAATTTTACTAAGATCTAAAAATGTACATTCCATTGGGTTTTTTAAAAAGCTGGTTTCTTCATTAAATTAGAACCAACGAAATTTGTTTCCCTCGTCCACTGAAAATCAAATTGAATGACAACCCAACTGGTTACATCCCAGACAGGTTCGGTTTACTGTTTACCCCCATGTTCACGTCATTGTAGGTTTAGTAACATTTCTCAAATAATCTGTGTCCTTAACGGTTTGATGCCCTAGTCACAAATATAGATTACATATGCTGCACTTACATTAACCAGAAGCACAAATTAAAATATATGACTAACCTTGGAACTAAATAAGCAACTCGATTAGTTCCTTCATCGGAAACAATTGATGCATCCCCTGGCACATTTAAGAATATCAGATAGAAGGCTACAACATGACATAATAAACCCAGAAGAACTACAGGGTTTCTGCCATTACCGAGATATTTGCTGAGGAATTTGTTCAATAAACCAAAAGTTGCACCACCTAGAAATTAAAAAAAATACACAGGAAATAAATGCAATTCCATTTAATGAAAGCAGATTTCATTGTTTAATAGTAAATGCAACTGAAAATGATCACAAACCTATGATTTCTCCAACACCAATGAAGATGCCAGATAAACCAACCAAGCTTTTGGCTTCATTCCCAAATTGATTTGTTGCCCCCAAGCAGGTGCCATAGACCCCACTAAAAAAGGTTAGCTCAAGACCTAGAAAGGAAACAATTCAACATTTTCAGACTCATTCTGTGCATGCTCTCATATCTTTATGCTGAAAGAAGAGTAATTTTATCAGCTTTGCTTCCTCACATTAACCAGTCAGTCTAATAGCTGTACCACCAGGCAGCCAACTGGCAAATTAACACCTGTATAAAGCAGGTTAAATCCACATCATCTCGGATCATAGTGATGCCAATCGGGATCAGTGCAGAGTTGACGGTACGCATTCTCCAGAGGTCAGGTATGCAATAGGACCAAGGCAAGTTTGCTCTTGCCACCCTCTTGCTGTGTATATGGTCCAGAACTTAAAGAAGGGTAACTTTGAAGGTATGAGGCGTGAATTGGCTAGGATAGATTGGCGAATGATACTTAAGGGGTTGACTGTGGATGGGCAATGGCAGACATTTAGAGACCGCATGGATGAACTACAACAATTGTACATCCCTGTCAGGCGTAAAAATAAAAAAGGGAAGTTGGCTCAACCGTGGCTATCAAAGGAAATCAGGGATAATATTAAAGCCAAGGAAGTGGCATACAAATTGGCCAGAAATAGCAGTGAACCTGGGGACTGGGAGAAATTTAGAACTCAGCAGAGGAGGACAAAGGGTTTGATTAGGGCATGGTAAATAGAGTACGAGAGGAAGCTTGCAGGGAACATTAAAACGGACTGCAGAAGCTTCTATAGATATGTAAAGAGAAAAAGGTTAGTAAAGACAAACATAGGTCCCCTGCAGTCAGAATCAGGGGAAGTCATAACGGAGAACAAAGAAATGGCAGACCAATTGAACAAGTACTTTGGTTCGGTATTCACTAAGGAGGACACAAACAACCTTCCGGATATAAAAGGGGTCAGAGGGTCAGTAAGAAGGAGGAACTGAGGGAAATCCTTATTAGTCGGGAAATTGTGTTGGGGAAGTTGATGGGATTGAAGGCCGATAAATCTCCAGGGCCTGATGGACTGCATCCCAGAGTACTTAAGGAGGTGGCCTTGGAAATAGCGGATGCATTGACAGTCATTTTCCAACATTCCATAGACTCTGGATCAGTTCCTATGCAGTGGAGGGTAGCCAATGTAACCCCACTTTTTAAAAAAGGAGGGAGAGAGAAAACAGGGAATTATAGACCGGTCAGCCTGACATCAATAGTGGGTAAAATGATGGAATCAATTATTAAGGATGTCACAGCAGCGCATTTGGAAAGAGATGACATGACAGGTCCAAGTCAGCATGGATTTGTGAAAGGGAAATCATGCTCGACAAATCTTCTGGAATTTTTTGAGGATGTTTCCAGTAGAGTGGACAAGGGAGAACCAGTTGATGTGGTGTATTTGGACTTGCAGAAGGCTTTCGACAAGTTGGTGAGAGGCGGAAGCAGCGTCGGAGCGGCCTATAAAAGGCGTACCAGTCCAGCTACAGCGGGAGAGAAAGCAAAATAGTAGAAAGGAATCAAAAAGTGACGTCACAGCCAATGGGGTAAGTGATTGGCTGGTGATTGGTGAGTAGCTTTTCTTTTTATTTTTTATATCAGTAAGTAAACTGTAACATTGTTATTACCAATTTAAGGGTATCTAAGGGTTAAGGCATGGCAGGAGAGCTCGGTCACGTGATATGCTCCTCCTGTACCATGTGGGAACTCGGGGACACTTCCGGTGTCCCTGGGGACGATGTGTGTGGGAAGTGTATCCACCTCGAGCTCCTGACGGTCCGCGTTGCGGAATTGGAGCTGAGGGTGGATTCACTCTGGAGCATCCACGATGCTGAGAATGACGTGAGTATCACGTGTAGTGAGTTGGTCTTACTGCAGAAGGGTCCACAGCCAGATAGGGAATGGAAGACCAGCAGGAAGAGCAGTGCAAGAAAGGTAGTGCAGGGGTCCCCTGTGGTCATCCCCCTGCAAAACAGATACACTGCTTTGAGTACTATTGGGGGGGGATGACTCATCAGGGGAGGGCAGCAGCAGCCAAGATCATGGCACCGTGGCTGGCTCTGCTGCACAGGAGGGCAGGAAAAAGAATGGGAGCGCGATAGTGATAGGGGATTCAATGGTGAGGGGAATAGATAGGCGTTTCTGCGGCCGCAACCGAGACTCCAGGATGGTATGTTGCCTCCCTGGTGCAAGGGTCAAGGATGTCTCGGAGCGGGTGCAGGACATTCTGAAATGGGAGGCAGAACAGCCAGTTGTCGTGGTGCACATTGGTATCAACGACATAGGTTTAAAAAAAAGGGATGAGGTCCTACGAAACGAATTTAAGGAGCTAGGAGCTAAATTAAAAAAGTAGGACCTCAAAAGTAGTAATCTCGGGATTGCTACCAGTGCCACGTGCTAGTCAGAGTAGGAATCGCAGGATAGCGCAGATGAATACGTGGCTTGAGCAGTGGTGCAGCAGGGAGGGATTCAAATTCCTGGGGCATTGGAACCGGTTCTGGGGGAGGTGGGACCAGTACAAACCGGACGGTCTGCACCTGGGCAGGACCGGAACCAATGTCCTAGGGGGAGTGTTTGCTAGTGCTGTTGGGGAGGAGTTAAACTAATATGGCAGGGGGATGGGAACCAATGTAGAGAGACAGAAGGAGACAAAAAGGAGGCAAAAGCAAAAGACAGAAAGGAGATGAGGAAAAGTGGAGGGCAGAGAAACCCAAGGCAAAGAACAAAAAGGGCCACTGTACAGCAAAATTCTAAAAGGACAAAGGGTGTTAAAAAAACAAGCCTGAAGGCTTTGTGTCTTAATGCAAGGAGTATCCGCAATAAGGTGGATGAATTAACTGTGCAAATAGATGTTAACAAATATGATGTGATTGGGATTACGGAGACGTGGCTCCAGGATGATCAGGGCTGGGAACTCAACATCCAGGGGTATTCAACATTCAGGAAGGATAGAATAAAAGGAAAAGGAGGTGGGGTAGCATTGCTGGTTAAAGAGGAGATTAATGCAATAGTTAGGAAAGACATTAGCTTGGATGATGTGGAATCTATATGGGTAGAGCTGCAGAACACCAAAGGGCAAAAAACGTTAGTGGGAGTTGTGTACAGACCTCCAAACAGTAGTAGTGATGTTGGGGAGGGCATCAAACAGGAAATTAGGGGTGCATGCAATAAAGGTGCAGCAGTTATAATGGGTGACTTTAATATGCACATAGATTGGGCTAGCCAAACTGGAAGCAATACGGTGGAGGAGGATTTCCTGGAGTGCATAAGGGATGGTTTTCTAGACCAATATGTCAAGGAACCTACTAGGGGGGAGGCCATCTTAGACTGGGTGTTGTGTAATGAGAGAGGATTAATTAGCAATCTCATTGTGCGAGGCCCCTTGGGGAAGAGTGACCATAATATGGTGGAATTCTGCATTAGGATGGAGAATGAAACAGTTAATTCAGAGACCATGGTCCAGAACTTAAAGAAGGGTAACTTTGAAGGTATGAGGCGTGAATTGACGAGGATAGATTGGCTAATGATACTTAAGGGGTTGACTGTGGATGGGCAATGGCAGACATTTAGAGACCACATGGATGAATTACAACAATTGTACATTCCTGTCTGGCGTAAAAATAAAAAAGGGAAGGTGGCTCAACCGTGGCTATCAAGGGAAATCAGGGATAGTATTAAAGCCAAGGAAGTGGCATACAAATTGGCCAGAAATAGCAGCGAACCTGGGGACTGGGAGAAATTTAGAACTCAGCAGAGGAGGACAAAGGGTTTGATTAGGGCAGGGAAAATGGAGTACGAGAAGAAGCTTGCAGGGAACATTAAGGCAGATTGCAAAAGTTTCTATAGGTATGTAAAGAGAAAAAGGTTAGTAAAGACAAACGTAGGTCCCCTGCAGTCAGAACCAGGGGACGTCATAACGGGGAACAAAGAAATGGCAGACCAATTGAACAAGTACTTTGGTTCGGTAATCACTAAGGAGGATACAAACAACCTTCCGGATATAAAAGGGGTCAGAGGGTCTCGTAAGGAGGGGGAACTGAGGGAAATCTTTATTAGTCGGGAAATTGTGTTGGGGAAATTGATGGGATTAAAGGCCGATAAATCCCCAGGGCCTGATGGACTGCATCCCAGAGTACTTCAGGAGGTGGCCTTGGAAATAGCGGATGCATTGACAGTCATTTTCCAACATTCCAATCGAGTGGGGGGTAGCCAATGTAACCCCACTTTTTAAAAAAGGAGGGAGAGAGAAAGCAGGGAATTATAGACCGGTCAGCCTGACCTCAGTAGTGGGTAAAATGATGGAATCAATTATTAAGGATGTCATAGCAGCGCATTTGGAAAATGGTGACATGATAGGTCCAAGTCAGCATGGATTTGTGAAAGGGAAATCATGCTTGACAAATCTTCTGGAATATTTTGAGGATGTTTCCAGTAAAGTGGACAAAGGAGAACCAGTTGATGTGGTATATTTGGACTTTCAGAAGGCTTTCGACAAGGTCCCACACAAGAGATTAATGTGCAAAGTTAAAGCACATGGGATTGGGGGTAGTGTGCTGACGTGGATTGAGAACTGGTTGTCAGACAGGAAGCAAAGAGTAGGAGTAAATGGGGACTTTTCAGAATGGCAGGCAGTGACTAGTGGGGTACCGCAAGGTTCTGTGCTGGGGCCCCAGCTGTTTACATTGTACATTAATGATTTAGACAAGGGGATTAAATGTAGTATCTCCAAATTTGCGGATGACACTAAGTTGGGTGGCAGTGTGAGCTGCGAGGAGGATGCTATGAGGCTGCAGAGTGACTTGGATAGGTTAGGTGAGTGGGTAAATGCATGGCAGATGAGGTATAATGTGGATAAATGTGAGGTTATCCACTTTGGTAGTAAAAACAGAGAGACAGACTATTATCTGAATGGTGACAGATTAGGAAAGGGGGAGGTGCAACGAGACCTGTGTGTTATGGTACATCAGTCATTGAAGATTGGCATGCAGGTACAGCAGGCGGTTAAGAAAGCAAATGGCATGTTGGCCTTCATAGCGAGGGGATTTGAGTACAGGGGCAGGGAGGTGTTGCTACAGTTGTACAGGGCCTTGGTGAGGCCACACCTGGAGTATTGTGTACAGTTTTGGTCTCCTAACTTGAGGAAGGACATTCTTGCTATTGCAGCGAAGGTTCATCAGACTGATTCCCGGGATGGCTGGGCTGTCATATGAGGAGAGACTGAATCAACTGAGCCTTTATTTACTGGAGTTTTGAAGGATGAGAGGGGATCGCATAGAAACATATAAGATTCTGACAGGTTTAGACAGGTTAAATGCAGGAAGAATGTTCCCAATATTGGGAGAGTCCAGAACCAGGGGTCACAGTCTAAGGATAAGGGGTAAGCCATTTAGGACCGAGATGAGGAGAAACTTCTTCACCCAGAGAGTGGTGAACCTGTGGAATTCTCTACCACAGAAAGTTGTTGAGGCCAATTCACTAAATATATTCAAAAAGGAGTTAGATGTCGTCCTTACTACTTGGTGGATCAAGGGGTTTGGTGAGAAAGCAGGAATTGGGTACTGAAGTTGCATGTTCAGCCATGAACTCATTGAATGGCGGTGCAGGCTCGAAGGGCCGAATAGCCTACTCCTGCACCTATTTTCTATGTTTCTATGTTTCTATATGGTGAGGTTTTAAAATAAACAGGAACAAAACATTTATAATCCAAAAAACTAACAGAATCATCCTTAATTGGCCTCTATTTTTAGCAAATGCATTTGTGTGGGGTATAACTTCTTCACAGCATGAATGATCGAAAAAATTACGTATTTCATCCTGTATGGAAGAACATTTTGAAAAAGGTATCTTAGGAATTAACATGTATAAAACAATTGAAGATTAATTTTTTTTTTTAAAAACAATTTTTGACGAGAAAATCAGTATCCACACAAACTCTAATATGTGATTTGAAGCTTGTGGGAGGATCTCACCTGTGTAAGCAATACAAACACTTAGAAGCAGCATTTCTTTGGTGAAGAATATACGGACTGCACTTTCTGTTGTAGAAAAAAAAATCCTATTAATTAATAAAAGATGTCTTCTGGTAAATTACTGAAAATTGGCTAAGTACGCATACACACAAAAGCACACTTACTAAATGCATCTATTGCTTGTGATACTTGTCCTTGAGCTCTGTAAATAATGCAAAACAATTGGCCAATGATCATGGAATTTAACTGCTGCTGAGTCACATAGTGCTAAATGCTTAACATTTAGTATTCATAATAGCTGCTTCCAATCGGATCAGTTCAACTGGAGCGGGGCTCTTGTCCTGTGCATAGCACAAGGCTGCACAATTACAAAAGGTCACACTTGCTTAGTGTAATTATGGATAGCTTTTTACTATCAAGAGGTGTGAAAGTCACTGAATTTCTTTTCATCTGTTTTTGACATGCAAATTTATGCTACACAATCTTAATTTATAGTATGTCACAGAAATTTAAATGTTAGTGAAGCAGGAAAAAAGATAGAATTAAAACTAGAGATCAGTTTACTGCTATCTAAGAAGGGATTTATTTAATCCAATAAATTAATGTGTTGATGAATATGTTAAAGAAAAATAAAGATTTGTGTGAAGGAATTAATCTCCTTTGCTAATGCATAAAGTAAACAATTTTTTAAATCTGAACTGTTACAAAGACAACAAACTAATTAAGATAAAAAAAATAAGGTCAGAAGCACTGAACAGCAGTATTGGACAGCTGATAGAAAGGGAGTTGATGGACAACAGCAGAGGTGTCCAAATGACAGCAAGTGTCATTCTGACTCTTAAGCCTCAGCAATTAGCTCGAGATGCATTCATACTTTTCTCGCTTGTCTGGAGTTTTGTAAATTAATGGGAATGTGATGGACGCAAGTGTCAGCCGTGGCTCAGGTTGGTAGCACCCTCGCCTCAGAGTCAGAAGATTGTGGGTTCCAGTCCTACTCCAGAGCCTGAAGCACAAAAATCTAGGCCGACTGTAAAGCAGTGCTGCAGTGTCAAAGTTGCCATTTTTCAGATAAGTCGTTAAACCGAGACCGCGTCTGCTCCCACAGATGGACATAAACAATCCTTTGCCATTATTTCGAAGAAGAGCAGGGGTGTTATCGAGGTGTCCTAGCCAATATTTATCCCTCAATCAGCATCACTAAAAGAACAGATTATCTAGTGATTATCAAATGGCTGTGTGCAAATTAGCTGCCACGTTTCCTGCATTACAACAGTGACTACACTTAAAAAGTACTTCATTGGCTGTAATGCACTTTGGGGCATCGAGTAGTTGTGAAAGGCGCTATATAAATGCAAGTCTTTCTTTTTTTTTCTTTCAAAGTTGCATAGTATGCACTTAATCATAGAAAATTACGACACAGAAGGTGGCCACTGGCTTATCGTATTCGTGTCGGTCGAAAAAGAGCTACCCAGCCAAATTCCACCTTCCAGCACTAGGTCTGTAGCCCTGTAGGTCATGGCTCTTTAAGTTGATATCCAAGTATTTTTTAAACGCTCGGAGTGTTTCTGCCTCTAGCACCCTTTTCAGGCAGTGAGTTCCAGACCCTCACCACCCTGTGGGTGATTTTTTTTCCTTCATCTCCCCTCGAATCCTCTAACAACAACTTTAAATCTATGCCCCTGGTTATTGACCTCTCTGCTAAGGGAAATAGGTCCTTCGTATCTACTCCATCTAGACCCCTCAATTTTATACACCTCAATTAAATCTCCCTTCAGCCTCCTCTGTTCCAAAGAAAACAACCTATCCAATCTTCCCTTGTAGCTAACATTTTCCAGTCCTAGCAACATCCTCATAAATCTCCTCTGCACCCTCTCTCGTGCAATCACATCTTTCCTGTAATATGGTGACCAGAACTGTATGTAGTACTCAAGCTGTGGCCTAACTCGTGTTGTACACAGTTCGAGCATAACCTCCCTGCTCTTTTATTCTATGCCTTGGCTAATAAAGGAAAGCATTCCATATGCCTTTTTCACCACCTTATGTACCCATCCTGCTACCTTTAAGGATCAGTGGACATATACTCCATCATCATCAGAGGCAGTCCTTCGAAATCGAGGAAGACTTGCTTCCACTCCAAAAGTGAGTTCTCAAGTGAATGTACAGTCCAATACGGGATTTACAGTCTCTGTCACAGGTGGGACAGACAGGGTTGAAGGACAGGGTGGGTGGGAGTCTGATTTGCCGCACGCTCCTTCCGCTGTTTGCGTTTGGCTTCTGCATGCTCTCGACGACGAGACTCGAGGTGCTCAGCGCCCTCCCGGATGCTCTTCCTCCACCTGGGACGGCCTTGGGCCAGAGATTCCCAGGTGCTGGTGGGGATGTTGCACTTTATCAGGGAGGCTTGGAGGGTGTCATTGAAACATTTCCTCTGTCCACCTGGGGCTCGCTTGCCATCTAAGAGTTCCGAGTAGATCGCTTGCTTTGGGAGTCTCGTGTCGGGCATTCGGACGATGTGGGCCATCCATCAGAGCTGGTCGAGTGTGGTCAGTGCTTCGATGCAGGGGGTGTTGGCCTGATCGAGGACGCTAACATTGGTGCGTCTATCCTCCCAGTGGATTTGCAGGATCTTGCGGAGGCAGCGCTGGTGGTACTTCTCCAGCGCTTTGAGGTGTCTACTGTATATGGCACACATCTCAGCCATATAGGAGGGTGGGTATCACTACTACCCTGTAGACCACAAGCTTGGTGCCAGATTTGAGGTCCTGGTCTTCAAACACTCTTCCTCAGGCGACCAAAGGCTGCGCTGGCATACTGGAGGCGGTGTTGAACCGCGTCATCGATGTCTGCCCTGTTGATAGTAGGCTCCCGAGGTACGGAAAATGGTCCACGTTGTCCAAGGCCCCTCTGCTCCTCCACACCTCTCAGTATCCTCCCATTTATTGTATATTCCCTTACCTTGTTGCCCCTCCCCAAATGCATTACCTCACAACTCTCTGGATTGAAGGCCCACAAAGTCAAACAAACTCACGCATTCCTAGTTTAGAGCCTCACAAGTTGAATAAATCTATACTGAATCTCTCACATGTATCTATGGACACACAAATATATAAAAGAAAAATTAGGCCTACAAATTTACTAATACAGCAAATTAGTGGAATTGATCATCATGGCCTAGATCTCTTGAACAATGTGCAAGTAAAAACTCATCATTTTAAATATCAATTACAGTAAATGATAGCCTCCCATTTTTTTTTTAATAAAAGTTAAAAAAAAAAACTTACTCAGGTACAGTTTCAGGCTCATCAGATTTGTCATCTTCTGTTGCCAGAACCTGTGTGACAGGTTTCCTTATAAGAAGGAATAGGACACTGCCCACCAAACTAATTACAGCTAGTCCAGTAAAAACAGTCCTACGGTTATGATCTGAGGAGAACAAAGAAGAAATACTATGAAATAATGAAACTACTAAAACACAGAGGGAGAGGGGTAGAGTGCCTTTATGAACTTTGGGGAAAGGGACAAGAAGGGAAGATGCCTCTATAAAGCAGGGAGTGGTTGGAGAATATGGGATACAGTGCCTCTATAGAGAGACCCGAGGGGAAGAATGGTCTGTGAATGTCGGTAGAAGAGAAAGGAAATAAAGAGCATTCAAAAAAGGAGGGGGAGAAGAGTGGTAGCCTGTCTCTGTGAAGGGCAGGGGGATGCACGGGGGGGTTGGGGCTGTCTGAGAAGTGGGAGGACTTAGTATTTAGTCAGTCACAGAGGGGAAAAAGTAGATCATGGAATTTAATAATTTTACAAAAGGGAATAGCAATGTTAAAAAGGTTGAAAACTACTGCACGTTGAAAATATTGCACCATAAAGCATTCTGAAAGTTAAAAGACCAGGTTAATAGATATTGACCAAACAGTACTACAAACCTTTAGAAAATATTTGCTAACCAATAGCCACCAGTTTGTTACATAATGGATGTGACGCATTAAAAACTATATCTATGGTTATTTGAGATGGCAATCTTATTGAGATGCAATAAGGAGCACAGAACATTTGATCTTAAATAATTAGAAACAGAAATGTAAGCAATGTTATGGCAATGCAGTGGAACTCCAGAGAACGGTTGCACCCACATTATGTTCAACTAAGACTCTGATAATGAACTCTGAAAAATAACAATGTCAAAATGACTTTTAATTTTGGTTTTAGAATACTGTTCACGATGCTGAGAATGACGTGAGTATCACGTGTCGCGAGTTGGTCGTACCGCAGGGAAAGGGTCCACAGCCAGATAGGGAATGGAAGACCAACAGGAAGAGCAGTGCAAGGAAGGTAGTGCAGGAGTCCCCTGTGGTCATCCCCATGCAAAACAGATACACTGCTTTGGGTACTGTTGAGGGGGATGACTCATCAGGGGAGGGCAGCAGCAGCCAAGTTCATGGCACCATGGCTGGCTCTGCTGCACAGGAGGGCAGGAAAAAGAGTGGGAGAGCAATAGTGATTGGGGATTCAATGATGAGGGGAATAGATAGGCGTTTCTGCGGCCGCAACCGAGACTCCAGGATGGTATGTTGCCTCCCTGGTGCAAGGGTCAAGGATGTCTCGGAGCGGGTGCAGGACATTCTAAAAAGGGAGGGAGAACAGCCAGTTGTCGTGGTGCACATTGGTACCAACGACATAGGTAACAAAAGGGATGAGGTCCTACGAAACGAATTTAAGGAGCTAGGAGCTAAATTAAAAAGTAGGACCTCAAAAGTAGTAATCTCGGGATTGCTACCAGTGCCACGTGCTAGTCAGAGTAGGAATCGCAGGATAGCGCAGATGAATACGTGGCTTGAGCAGTGGTGCAACAGGGAGGGATTCAAATTCCTGGGGCATTGGAACCGGTTCTGGGGGAGGTGGGACCAGTACAAACCAGACGGTCTGCACCTGGGCAGGACCGGAACCAATGTCCTAGGGGGAGTGTTTGCTAGTGCTGTTGGGGAGGATTTAAACTGATATGGCAGGGGGATGGGAACCAATGCAGGGAGACAGAGGGAAACAAAAAGGAGGCAAAAGCAAAAGACAGAAAGGAGATGAGGAAAAGTAGAGGGCAGAGAAACCCAAGGCAAAGAACAAAAAGGGCCACTGTACAGCAAAATTCTAAAAGGACAAAGGGTGTTAAAAGAACAAGCCTGAAGGCTTTGTGTCTTAATGCAAGGAGTATCCGCAATAAAGTGGATGAATTAACTGTGCAAATAGATGTTAACAAATATGATGTGATTGGGATTACGGAGACGTGGCTCCAGGATGATCAGGGCTGGGAACTCAACATCCAGGGGTATTCAACATTCAGGAAGGATAGAATAAAAGGAAAAGGAGGTGGGGTAGCATTGCTGGTTAAGGAGCAAATTAAGGCAATAGTTCGGAAGGACATTAGCTTGGATGATGTGGAATCTATATGGGTAGAGCTGCAGAATACCAAAGGACAAAAAACGTTAGTGGGAGTTGTGTACAGACCTCCAAACAGTAGCAGTGATGTTGGGGAGGGCATCAAACATGAAATTAGGGGTGCGTGCAATAAAGGTGCAGCAGTTATAATGGGTGACTTTAATATGCACATAGATTGGGTTAACCAAACTGGAAGCAATACGGTAGAGTAGGATTTCCTGGAGTGCATAAGGGATGGTTTTTTAGACCAATATGTCGAGGAACCAACTAGGGGGGAGGCCATCTTAGACTGGGTGTTGTGTAATGAGAGAGGATTAATTAGCAATCTCATTGTGCGAGGCCCCTTGGGGAAGAGTGACCATAATATGGTGGAATTCTGCATTAGGATGGAGAATGAAACAGTTAATTCAGAGACCATAGTCCAGAACTTAAAGAAGAGTAACTTTGAAGGTATGAGGCGTGAATTGGCTAGGATAGATTGGCGAATGATACTGAAGGGGTTGACTGTGAATGGGCAATGGCAGACATTTAGAGACCGCATGGATGAACTACAACAATTGTACATTCCTGTCTGTCGTAAAAATAAAAAAGGGAAGGTGGCTCAACCGTGGCTATCAAGGGAAATCAGGGATAGCATTAAAGCCAAGGAAGTGGCATACAAATTCTCCAGAAATAGCAGCGAACCCAGGGACTGGGAGAAATTTAGAACTCAGCAGAGGAGGACAAAGGGTTTGATTAGGGCAGGGAAAATGGAGTACGAGAAGAAGCTTGCAGGGAACATTAAGACGGATTGCAAAAGTTTCTATAGATATGTAAAGAGAAAAAGGTTAGTAAAGACAAATGTAGGTCCCCTGAAGTCAGAATCAGGGGAAGTCATAACGGGGAACAAAGAAATGGCGGACCAATTGAACAAGTACTTTGGTTCGGTATTCACTGAGGAGGACACAAACAACCTTCCGGATATAAAAGGGGTCGGAGGGTCTAGTAAGGAGGAGGAACTGAGGGAAATCCTTATTCGTCGGGAAATTGTTTTGGGGAAATTGATGGGATTGAAGGCCGATAAATCCCCAGGGCCTGATGGACTGCATCCCAGAGTACTTAAGGAGGTGGCCTTGGAAATAGCGGATGCATTGACAGTCATTTTCCAACATTCCATTGACTCTGGATCAGTTCCTATGGAGTGGAGGGTAGCCAATGTAACCCCACTTTTTAAAAAAGGGAGAGAGAAAACAGGGAATTATAGACCGGTCAGCCTGACATCGGTAGTGGGTAAAATGATGGAATCAATTATTAAGGATGTCATAGCAGTGCATTTGGAAAGAGGTAATATGATAGGTCCAAGTCAGCATGGATTTGTGAAAGGGAAATCATGCTTGACAAATCTTCTGGAATTTTTTGAGGATGTTTCCAGTAGAGTGGACAAGGGAGAACCAGTTGATGTGGTATATTTGGACTTTCAGAAGGCTTTCGACAAGGTCCCACACAAGAGATTAATGTGCAAAGTTAAAGCACATGGGATTGGGGGTAGTGTGCTGACATGGATTGAGAACTGGTTGTCAGACAGGAAGCAAAGAGTAGGAGTAAATGGGGACTTTTCAGAATGGCAGGCAGTGACTAGTGGGGTACCGCAAGGTTCTGTGCTGGGGTCCCAGCTGTTTACACTGTACATTAATGATTTAGACGAGGGGATTAAATGTAGTATCTCCAAATTTGCGGATGACACTAAGTTGGGTGGCAGTGTGAGCTGCAAGGAGGATTCTATGAGGCTGCAGAGTGACTTGGATAGGTTAGGTGAGTGGGCAAATGCATGGCAGATGAAGTATAATGTGGATAAATGTGAGGTTATCCACTTTGGTGGTAAAAACAGAGAGACAGACTATTATCTGAATGGTGACAGATTAGGAAAAGGGGAGGTGCAACGAGACCTGGGTGTCATGGTACATCAGTCATTGAAGGTTGGCATGCAGGTACAGCAGGCGGTTAAGAAAGCAAATGGCATGTTGGCCTTCATAGCAAGGGGATTTGAGTACAGGGGCAGGGAGGTGTTGCTACAATTGTACAGGGCCTTGGTGAGGCCACACCTGGAGTATTGTGTACAGTTTTGGTCTCCTAACCTGAGGAAGGACATTCTTGCTATTGAGGGAGTGCAGCGAAGGTTCACCAGACTGATTCCCGGGATGGCGGGACTGACCTATCAAGAAAGACTGGATCAACTGGGCTTGCATTCACTGGAGTTCAGAAGAATGAGAGGGGACCTCATAGAAACGTTTAAAATTCTGACGGGGTTAGACAGGTTAGATGCAGGAAGAATGTTCCCAATGTTGGGGAAATCCAGAACCAGGGGACACAGTCTAAGGATAAGGGGGAAGCCATTTAGGACCGAGAGGAGGAGGAATTTCTTCACCCAGAGAGTGGTGAACCTGTGGAATTCTCTACCACAGAAAGTTATTGAGGCCAATTCACTAAATATATTCAAAAAGGAGTTAGATGAAGTCCTTACTACTAGGGGAATCAAGGGGTATGGTGAGAAAGCAGGAATGGGGTACTGAAGTTGCATGTTTAGCCATGAACTCATTGAATGGCGGTGCAGGCTAGAAGGGCCGAATGGCCTACTCCTGCACCTATTTTCTATGTTTCTATTAGTTGCAGTTAAGTAACTATTGTTATTTACCTGCTGATCTGTAGTTTTAGCCTAAACTATCTCGTCCATCAGTGAGGTTCTGCCTCTTAGTGATAAAAGAGCATATAGTGGGCATCCTAAATGTCCTCCAACACAAAACAACTAATTAAAGTGGTCACTGTTAATCTGGCAGCATGCTAACTCATTCACTCTTTAAATGAAGTTTTGAATTTCAGATCATAGGATATGCCAGGTATGCCCATGAAAGTTGACTTTTGATGCGTTGAAAGAGAACCTGAATTGCAACAGCCTCACAAACTTGAAGATGGCCATGGATTGCAGTAATCCAAATTAGTAAATCTGTCGATGATCTTGCGCTGTACCCTTGGCAAATCTGAACAGTAGCTGTTATAATCTATAGATGCACAGAATTATGTCATACCCTTCAAGACACATCCTTTAAAAATGATAGTGCCCTTAACTCTAGCTCCCCTAAGTCAAACACCACAGTTCTTAAAGCATCTCCGAACAGCTACTACATTCGGGTTGTATTCCATACTCCACTAATACTATCCTCCTGCAAGGATGTACAAGAACTTATGCTGCAATATAAAAATGGGGGGTTAATCTGAAAGTACTGGTCAGGGTCAATACTCGAGAAGCCACTACGGCCACTGTGTCCTGGCAATAATATATCATAAAAATTAGTAAGCGTGGTGAATATTGAAAATTGTGGATGGTCAGATTTACATCAGATTTACATCAACACACCAGATCAAAATAGTCAATAGTCAATAATGAATGGAAGACCCTTCATTGGTTCCTTGGAGCATTCCTTTAATATTGTGCAATGGTACAGGTGATGCATGCAGCATTTGTGCAATGAAGTGCACCTCTCATTATTGGAGAAAGGAATTTTTAATATTCATAACCAACAAAAAAAGACAACGCAGCAAACTCTAAATCTGCTGGTTATTTAGCACCAATATTCTGCAATAAGACACTTTGATGACTCAATTCGTACTTGCATATGCTCAGCACAGGTTATGAATACTGACCCGAAATGTGCGTTTTTCCTTTCCAGGCAAAATATATATACAGATTTCCAAAGAGAAGACTATAAAAAAAAAGTGAATATTAGATTTCACTTGGAATAAAACAGGCTGCTAACTGTTAACAGAACTAATGCTCTGACTACAATAATAATAGTTAAAAAACAAGAATTCATTGAAATTAGAGCCAATTAAAACACACATGGAAATTCAAATAACATTCAGGTATTGTACCAGAACCTACATTATATTACGATTCAAACTTAGAGAGTATGGTTCCAAATGTAGTGGCTGCCCTTGGTACTTCACCCAAATCGCTAGAAACAATCAATTTGTCTAAAATAAAGACACCTGGATTATATAGAAGAGCACTGGATAAATGAAACTTGAGAAAACTTCAAAAACAGGTGGAAAACCCCTAGCCTGAAATAGGTCTACAATACACACATTTAAGTAGATTTCAGTAATGTTGTTGTATAGCTGGTCAATTTAATTTTTTTAGTAAATACCTAAATTGTAACAGAGCCCAAAATATGCCACTGTTCCTTCCAATAGTGGTTTCATCAGAGTTTATTGTCAAAACGTTGCCTTGTGCAGTCCATATCACTGAAAAACATTTTGAAGAAATGTTCAATCAATGTATCAATCATCTTCGGGCAGTCTTCTAAAATCTTCCAGTGATCCTAGTTTATGAATTACAAGAATATATGTAAATTTATTATTCAAGATCTCAGGCAGGAAATCTTACAAAATGTTGTTTAGTATTTCTGTAAAGTAACATACAGCATTTTCAGACTGACATACATATAGAAAACTCATGGGCCAGAATTTGCTGAAGCAAGAGTGGATGGGTTGGAGACGTGGGGATGTGGAGTGAAAGTTGAAAAAATGTGAACCCCACCTCCAACCCGCCCAAATTCACCTTTCATTCAGGCATGGTGGGGGCAGCGGTTGCCAATTTAAATATTATAATGAGGCCTGAAGCCTCTATTTTAACCTGCTTTGCAGGTTTTACTGCAGACAGCCGGGGATCCCAGGCGGTTGCAATGAGGTGGCCTCAGGAGTGCTTCCTCCCATTACCACCCCCCACACCCCGTCCACACACCCCCCACCCTGGAACACCATGTTTGACTACTAAAACATTTTGGGGATACTTTTAAAATAGACTAAGTTTGTCCCTTTTTAACTTTCAAAGTAAAAATGTACCAAAGAATACATTTTTAAAAGCAGCTTTCAGGTAACTGCAAGGTTAAAACTTTACAGCGTTGCGGGAAACCCAGCCTTCCGGGTTTCCCACCATCTCCCGGGTCTCCCCGCACTGTGCAGGTGGGACCTGGGAAAATCCAGCCTGTAGTACATTAGAAGGTCAAGTCAAAACAATCTGCATAATTAGCTTTATATTGCAGCAATTGACATCTATTCATCAGCACTGAGTGCCGACAGTCTCAATACGCAATATTTGATCTTATTCAATGGCAGAGCAGACTCGAGGGGCCAAATGGCCTGCTCCTGCTCCTATTCCTTATGTTCTTATGTACTCAGGAAGACTTGGTGGTGGGAGCCTAGCAGAGGAGCACATGTCAATGCACTTTGAGTGACATAGAATTATTTTAGAAAATATTCATATTCTTTAAATTCATTAGAGATTTGAATTACAAATATAGTTCATTTAAAATTCAGAACATACCAATATTGCAGTAATTGTGGGGACGATTTCCTCTGTGCTGAACATAGCAAACTCTAAACCCAGTCATAAAGAGCTGGTTTACTATTGCTACATTGTTACAGAAAGGAAATCTTGCACCGTTGTATCTAGTTTGCTTTTTTGAAACAAAAACATTACCCTTTTATTCTGTTTTTTTCCCCCAAGGCCACATGGGTCATGCAAGTCAAGATACACTGCTACAATATTCCCACCCAACTGGTGGATGGTCAGTGAGAGCAATCCAGTAACCACATCCTCAGTTTTCCCTTCTCTTTGGGGAACTGCGTGGGGTAATTAAAGCAGTGTCCAACCAAATCTTTCATGCCGCACATGATAGATCCATTATAATCATCACCATAGGCAGTCCCTCGAAGGATGACTTGCTTCCACATGAGTTCACAGATGTTTCAATGAAAGTCCCGATGTTCCAGTCCTGAACTCCAATTGAAGGGTGGAAGATGCCTGTGCGTGGATTTTTTTAACATGTGGTGACCGTTGCACACCAGCCACCACACGGGCTTGACAGAGCTAGGCCTTTATTTAAGGGGATAAGGGGTTATGGGGAGCGGGCGGGGAAGTGGAGCTGAGTCCATGATCAGATCAGCCATGATCTTACTGAATGGCGGAGCAGGCTCGAGGGGCCGTAGGCCTACTCCTGCTCCTATTTCTTATGCTCTTATGTTTATCCTAGATAAAGATAAAGATCCAATATATTGCACCACTGATACACCAAACTTCCTTTTGTGTTTTAAAAACATTACACTTCATTTTATTTTCACCATTTCCGTTATGATTGCACCATTTCTTAGCTGAAAAGTCAAATGCACTCGATGTCATCAGCCTTGCAGATTATCAAGCATCTCAGCCACCTGAACAATCTATTTTGCCCTTCCCAAAAAGTAGGGCTGCATTAGGACCCTTGATATGCGGGCAATCAGCGATTCAACAGCACAAGTACAGATATGAGCAATGAAGATTCTGGATATCAGATTTCAAGTTATAAGGAAAGATTAAGGAAACGGGACTAATTTCCTGTTGAATGAAAAAAAAATGAGTGTACTTCAATGTGAGGAACCTAACCTGAAGTTTTAGATTACAAATGAAACTGCTGAAGCAAATTGTGATGGGTTCAAATACCAGGGGATGCAAATAAAAATTTGGAAGTTATGAGTAAGAAAGGGAACAGAAGGAACTTTTCACCCAACAGGCTTAATTTGAGGATGCTGCCAAAAATATGAAAGCTGTGGTTTAGCTACTAGCAAAGTGAACAATTTGTTCAGGAAAAAAAGCGTCAAAATTCACTGGAAAAATGTAGTGAGATACGGTTGCCAATGACGGGAGAAAAAAAGAACTGAAATTTTGCCTGTGGCTGCAGTACTTTTGCCGTGGGAACAGGGAGGATTATGTATCTCTCATGAGGCTACTTTGAACAAAGCGAAATATAAAAAAGAGACAAACTTTGATCGTTTTGCCCATTTGAAAATGGACTTGTCTTAAGAATAAGGAAGAGTCGTGGCTCTTTCTCCCCCCCCCCCAGAAGTGTTTCATCTTACAGGGAGCAAAATCAGTCAGTCAGGAATATTTTTGCCCAAAGTAAAACCAGCAAACCAGAATGTTAAAGGTTAAATTGAGCAAAACAAAATTAAGACCACAATGCAATTTTTATATGGATCAAATCAGCCAAAGTAATTACAACAGCACAAGCTTTGTAAATAAATATACTCACAACTTGACTTAGTTTGAGTAAAACATTCAACAACACTGGTTATCTATAGCTGAATCAGTCGCTATTGGTACAAAACAACGAAGATTAATGGGGGGGGGGGGGGGAGGAGGAGAACGGGAAGCTTCGTCCTATATTATGGTTGTCTGTCACCTTAAATAAAAGGAACATTTTTCCAAGATTTACACTTTTAAAAAATGACAGAAAATATCTCAACCAAAAATTCGACAGATCAGATTGTCGGGTAATGTGTACTGGAATAAGAAATGCTAAATTTATGTAGCAGATGCTTTGGAATCGAGCAGTAAATTTGTGAAATCCCACCAGGATAACTCAAGAAAGTAGGACGCCACTAATATTCGCAGAACAGGTGGTCGGAACAAACCAATATTTTAGAAATAAAACATAATAATCATAACTGAAATTGTAACAGTGAAATTATTAGAAATAAAATACAGAGGGTATAGTGTGGTGTAAAGCTAATCCCACAGGAAGCAACTAGTGTACCCCTTTACATGGAGAATGCCAATAGTAATTCAGAATCATCCAAATTTATATTTTGGAAAAACAGGCAAGCAACACTAATTATAGAATCAAAGGGCCCAAGTTTCGAGCCGCGCCTAGAACGACGCAGTCCCGACCTGGACGCCCGTTTTTCGCGCCACAAAGCGCGCCTAAAAAAACCCTCCAGATTCTCCACCTCCCCGCAGGTCCTTTGGCCCTCGACGCAGCGCAGCACGAGCTGTGGGGGGCAGAGCTAGGTCCCTGCGCTGAAAACAATGCCGGGACCTCTGCACATGCGCGCTACAGTGGGAGCGCAAGTGCAGTAGCTCCAGGCGCCCGAAACTGTGTGGGAGGGGCCCGAAGCACGCAGCCCCTAGCCCTGGCCGAATGGCCTCACTGGGGCTGCGTGAATAAGGCTCCTCCCACGGCTAGCTCCTGCTTCCTCCCGAGCCCGGCCCATTCAGCCTCCCTCCCCCTTTCCCCCATCTCCTTCTCCCTCCCATCTCCCCCTCCCCATCCTTTCTCCCCCCCCCCCCCATCTCCTTTCTCTCCCCGCCCCCCCCATCTCCTTTCTCTCCACCCCCCCCCCATCTCCTTTCTCTCCACCCCCCCCCCCCCCATCTCCTTTCTCTCCACCCCCCCCCCCCATCTCCTTTCTCTCCACCCCCCCCCCCCCATCTCCTTTCTCTCCACCCCCCCCCCCATCTCCTTTCTCTCCACCCCCCCCCCCCATCTCCTTTCTCTCCACCCCCCCCCCCATCTCCTTTCTCTCCACCCCCCCCCCCATCTCCTTTCTCTCCACCCCCCCCCCATCTCCTTTCTCTCCACCCCCCCCCCCATCTCCTTTCTCTCCACCCCCCCCATCTCCTTTCTCTCCACCCCCCCCCCATCTCCTTTCTCTTCCCCCCCCCCCCATCTCCTTTCTCTCTTCCCCCCCCCCATCTCCTTTCTCTCTTCCCCCCCCCCCCATCTCCTTTCTCTCTTCCTCCCCCCCCATCTCCTTTCTCTCTTCCTCCCCCCCCCATCTCCTTTCTCTCCACCCCCCCCCCACCATCTCCTTTCTCTCCCCCCCCCCCCCCCCCCCCATCTCCTTTCTCTCCCCCCCCCCCATCCATCTCCTTTCTCTCTCTCCCCCCCCCCCCAATCTCCTTTCTCTCTCTCCCCCCCCCCAATCTCCTTTCTCTCTCCCCCCCCATCTCCTTTCTCTCTTGCCCCCCGCCCCATCTCCTTTCTCTTCCCCCCCCCCAATCTCCATTCTCTTCCCCCCCCCAATCTCCTTTCTCTTTCCCCCCCCCCCATCTCCTTTCTCCCCTTCTCCCCTTTATCCCCTTTCCCCCCCCCCCTCCCCCTTCGCTGTCAGAAACACAGACACTGACAGACAGAGAATGAGAGACACACAGACAGACAGAGAGATAGAGATACTGACAGAGACACACTTGGGGGGGGGGGGGGGGGGGCGCATCCCAGCACGCTGTTGGTAAGTAGAAAATCTTTTATTTATTGATTTTAAAAAAAATTATTAATTTTTTAAAAATGATTTATTGGTTGATTTATTGATATATTTATCATTTATTATTGATGATGGTTCTTTATTTGTAAAACTGAAGTGTTTAATGTTTGTAAACTTCCCTTTAAACCGCCGCCCCCCCCCATTCCCTACGCCTGATTTGTAACCTACGCCTGATTTTCTAAAGTGTAGACAAGGTTTTTTTGAGCGTACAAAAATCTTCACTTACTCCATTCTAAGTTAGTTTGGAGTAAGTTTTCACTGACGAAACTTTGAAAACAGGCGTAAGTGGCCGGACACGCCCCCTTTTTAAAAAAAAATTCTGTTCCAAAGTGAAACTGTTCTAACTGACTAGAACTGGAGCAAACTAAATGACGAGAATTCCGCTTTCTAAGATACTCCGTTCTACACCAGTTGCTCCTAAAAATCAGGAGCAAATCATGTGGAAACTTGGGGTCATAGAATCGTTAGAGCACAGAAGGAGGCCATTCAGCTCGTGCCAGCTCTCTGCAAGAGCACTTCAACTAGTCCCACTGCCCCGCCCCCCTTCCCGGTCACCATGCAATTTATTTTCCTTCAGGTACTTATCCAATTCCCTTTCGAAAGCCACAATTGAATCTGCCTCCACCACCCTTTCAGGTAGTACATTCCAGGTTATAACCACTGGCTGCATAAAAAGGTTTTCCCTCATGTCAGCCAATCACCTTAAATCTGTAGTTACAGAAGGTCAGATGAAGAGGCCTAGTTTTAAAATGGACCTGTAAATTGTGGGATTGCCACCTTACTAGGGAGGACAAGGCTAATAATAAAAGGGAGGAATTGGCCCACCCAAACATATTAAAACAAAAACAAAATAGGTAAAGCCAAAGCAAATACTACAAAAGGCATCTCTCAGAGAGCCTGTCAGCCATGGAAGCCCAGATGAAGTATATGAGAATACATCATGAGGTGCCGCTCCTTAGAAGGAGGACACAAGTAATTGTATTATTTGCCCTAAATTTACCAAAGTTATTCTGTGGTGCTACTGTTCATGAAAAGGCGTGCAGCCAACTGATAAGACATTGCATCATTGCATAATGATTATCAGGACACGAGTCCAAGTTCTCAATACTGGAAGCAGTCAGCTGGATGAGTCAGCATTCATTAGCAACACAGCCCAAATATATCCAACCAACTGTAGCTGTTACCAACAAGGTGAAACAAGTACTGTGATATACATTTTTTTTTAAAGTCAAAAGGGAGAAAATGGAAGTCTAATGCAATTCTTTAATTTTTGATTTCTTTCTAAAAAAAAGTATCACGCCGCCACCAAATATCTCCTCACCTGGCTCAAGGGTCGGAGCGTCAGCCGGCAGAATCGCTCCCTCGCCCAGGCACAGAGGCTCGGAGCTCAGCTTCAAAAGAAGCCCGGGGGGAGGGGGCGGGTGGAAGCCGAACTCAAGGGATGAGAATCCTGAGAGACATACAGCAGCTTCAAAAGAAGCTGTTGGTGGTGATGGTGGGGGGGTGGGGGGTGGGGGGTGGGGGGTGGGGGGTGGGGGGTGGGGGAAAAGGGAGGGTAGACGCTGAGCCCCTGTGTCCCGGCGAGGGAGTGATTCTGCCGGCTGACCCTCGAGCTCAGTGAGGAAACTTTCGGTCGATGGTGGGTGGTACTTTGAAAAAAAAAATCAAAAATTAAAGCATTGCATTAGACTTCATTGCCCCAAATGTCTTCATTCAATGCTTAGCTTCCTGTTCTAAGCAAGCCTATTGCACATGCGCAGCCAAGGTGTGGTCCATAGTAGGTCGTCGACCTTGGGGGAGAGAGAGAGGAAAGAAGGTTTGAGTCCTTTGTCCTGCTGTTTTAAGCTTCTTGCAAAGCTACAATTTAATTATGGGGGCAATATTGACAATGCCATACCTTCTGCATGATGGTGCTGCGGAGGAGAAGATTGATTAGACATCAACGCATGAGGATGATGGGCAGGAAGCCTTACCCATATCAGTTATATCGAGACAGGCGTTCATACCTGCACCTGAGTGATGCAGACTGTGTGAGAAGGCTGCGTTTCCACAAAGAAGTTGTAACCGAGATCTGAGAGTTCGTAAAAGCAGACCTGCAACCTAGAAGCGTCAGGAGGACTGCTTTGTCAGTTGAAGTGAAGGTTACAGCTGCACTTTCATTCTATGCATCTGGATCATTCCAGGCCACAACGAGGGATGTGTGCGCCATTTCTCAACATGCAACACGTATCTGCATTCTGCAGGTGACTGCTGCACTATATGCCCGGAGAAATTACTACATAATGTTCCTCATAACCGGCTAGGGAATGCGTGACAGGGTTGTGGGCTTCTCCAGAATTGTTGGCTTCCCAAAGGTACATCGATTGTACACACAGGGGCTTGCGAGCACCTTTGGAAGATTCAGATGTACAGGAACAGAAAAGGCTTCCACTCAGTGAACGTGCAGCTCATCTGTGATGACATGCATCGCATCATGGCAGTTAATACGAGATACCCTGGGATCACCAATGATGCATTCATCCTATGTTAGAGTGCTACATCTGCAATGTTTCAGCAGCAGCCAGAAGGGCAAAGCTGGCTGGCTGCTGGGAGACAAAGGGTACAAGCCTTGCCACCTGGCTCATGACGCCCCTACGCGTAACCCAGGTGGAAGCTGAGCGGGAATACAACACAAGAACATAAGAAATAGGAGCAGGAGTAGGCCATATGACCCCTCGAGCCTGCTCCGCCATTTAATACTATAATGTCTGATCCGATCATGGAGTCAGCTCCACTTCCCTGGCCGCTCTCCATAACCCCTTATTCCCTTATAGTTTAAGAAACTGTCTATTTCTGTCTTAAATTTATTCAATGTCCCAGCTTCCACAGCTCTGAGGCAGCGAATTCCATAGATCCACAACCCTCAAAAGAAATTTCTCCTTATCTCAGTTTTAAATGAGCGGCCCCTTATTTTAAGATTATGCCCTCTAGTTCAAGTCTCTCCTATCAGTGGACACATCCTCTGCATCCACCTTGTCAAGCCCCCTCATAATCTTATACATTTTGATAAGATCACCTCTCATTATTATATTGCGCATCGCAATGTGCACAGAGAGGACCATTGGCATCTTGAAGCAGTGTTTCCGATGCTTGGACCATTCCGGAGGCTACTTGCAATACTCCTGAGATTGTCAGTCAGTTCACTGTTGTATGCTGCATAACTTAGCCAGCATGAGGCAGCAGCAACTGGTAGTAGAATACCTCACCTGAGGAGAGAGTGGCTGATGATGAGGAGGAACATGCAGATGAGGAGGAGGAGGAAGCCATGCAACTACTTGAACCTGGAGCACGACGGCGGAGGAGGGCAGGTCGTCGTGCCCCTTTAACAATTGCTCAAGCCTTGCGCCAGGGGAGGAAGACGCTAAGAGGCTGCAGGGTAATTGGACAGGTTAGGTGATTGGGCAAATGCATGGCATTTGCAGTATAATGTGGATAAATTATTCACTTTGGTGGCAAAAACATGAAGGCAGAATATTATCTGAATGGCAGCAGATTAGGAAAGGGGGAGGTGCAACGAGACCTGGGTGTCATGGTACATCAGTCATTGAAAGTTGGCATGCAGGTACAGAAGGCAAATGGTATGTTGGCCTTCATAACTAGGGGATTTAAGTAAAGGAGCAGGGAGGTCTTACTGCAGTTGTACAGGGCCTTGGTGAGGCCTCAGCTGGAATATTGTGTTCAGTTTTGGTCTCCTAATCTGAGGAAGGACGTTCTTGCTATAGAGGGAGCGCAGCGAAGGTTGCCCAGACTGATTCCCAGGATGGCAGGACTGACCAATGAGGAGAGACTGGATCGACTGGGCCTGTATTCACTGGAGTTTAGAAGGATGAGAGGGGATCTCATAGAAACACAAAATTCTGACAGGACTGGACAGGTTAGATGCAGGAAGAATGTTGCCGATGTTAGGGAAGTCCAGAACCAGGGGACACAGTCTAAGGATAAGGGGTAAGCCATTTAGGACTGAGAGGAGGAGAAACTTCTTCACTCAGAGTTGTTAACCTGTGGAATTCTCTTCCACAGAGAGTTGTTGATGCAAGAACATCCTTCCTCAGATTAGGAGACCAAAACTGAACACAATATTCCAGGTGAGGCCTCAACAAAGCTATGTACAACTGCAGTAAGACATCCCTGCTCCTATACTCAAATCCCTATCGCGATGAAGGCCAACATACCATTTGCCTTCTTCACCGCCTGCTGTACCTGCATGCCAACTTTCAATGACTGATGTACTATGACACCCAGGTCTCGTTGCACCTCCCCTTTTCCTAATCTGTCACCATTCAGATAATATTCTGCCTTCCTGTTTTTGCCACCAAAGTGGATAACCTCACATTTATCCACATTATACTGCATCTGCCATGCATTTGCCTACTCACTTAACCTGTCCAAGTCACCCTGCAGCCTCTTAGCATCCTCCTCACAGCTCACACCGCCACCTAGCTTAGTATCATCTGCAAACTTGGAGATATTACACTCAATTCCTTCATCTAAATCATTGATGTGTATTGTAAATAGCTGGGGTCCCAGCACTGAACACTGCGGCACCCCTCTAGTGACTGCCTGCCATTGTGAAAAGGACCAGTTAGTTCAGACTCTCTGCTTCCTGTCTGCCAACCAGTTCTCTATCCACGCCACTACATTACCCCCAATATCATGTGCTTTAATTTTGCACACTAATCTCATGTGGGACCTTGTCAAAAGCCTTTTGAAAGTCCAAATACACCACATCCACTGGTTATCCCTTGTCCACTCTACTAGTTACATCCTCAAAAAATTCTAGAAGATTTGTCAAGCATGATTTCCCTTTCATAAATCCATGCTGACTTGGATCGATCCTGTCACTGCTTTCCAAATGTGCTATTTCATCTTTAATAATTGATTCCAACATTTTCCCCACCACCGATGTCAGGCTAACCAGTCGATAATTCCCCGTTTTCTCTCTCCCTCCTTTTTTTAAAAGGAGGTTTAAAACAATCTGGCCTAAATTACAGTAACTAGTGCCTCCACTTCATCCTGAGAGAAATTCTTGGTCCTTGAGCCTCACTGCATATTGCAGCTCTGATGTTTCCACTGAGAATTAAAGTTCTCACACAGCACTCAAAGTTCTCACACACAACTGGCTATTTAAAAGTGGCCGAATGCAGATTGGGAGGTGTACTGGGCATGCGTGCCCATAGCAGTCACGTAAAAAATGTCTTTTTTTTCCCGTGCATGCGCAAAAAGTGGGGGGAGGGGGGCATCATTTTTCAGCGCAGACATTAGGCTCCACCCCCTCCCCCCCCACCCCCCAAAGCTAAAGGACAGGCTGCGCGCCACCAATTTCAAAAATTAGAATGGGGAAACTTGCAAGTTATTTTTTTGGAGTAGTCGGGGCCAAAAAAAACAGGCATGACTCTTGAAATATGCCATAAAACGGAATTGGGGAAAATTGAACCCACTAACTTAATCTGAGAGTGCAGAATTATTGAGTGGAACATTAAAAAGTCACAAGCTAGACTAGAGGTTTAAAAAAAAATCATGTTCTCCTTCTGAGTACCAGATATAGTAGACAGTCAATCAATACGTTACAAATATATTAGGCCAAGATCATGGAAAACAACTAGTCCAGGATGAGTAATAAAAAATGCAAAGTTAGGCAGCAACTTTACACTATTTACATATGTTATCTTTGGGGAACACAAGGAAATTAAAACTGAGCAGTGTCCACATTGAAGCAAATCAAGTTAGTGGAAAGAAGAAGTTTGATGAGACAAATGGCCTTTTCCCATGCTGTGCTTTCTTACATTACCTTTTTTTTCAGGCCTGCATTTATTTCAATATTTTTCATAACAGATTTTAAAACTTTGTTCTCGAGAAGCAAGTGACACTGGCAAGGCAGAACTACCCATCCATGCAGGCATAAAGAAAGAGTTAAGCACATCATGTGGAACTGGAGTCTGTAGATTCGATCAGGGTATGGCCTCCGCCCCATTAATGCCCGAGCGATCTGTCGTCATAGCCATCATCTCCACATGCCATGCATGTAAACCAACCTCACTATACCAGGCATAATAAAATGTGCACCCATAATTATTATTCTTAACTTTGTTATTCTTGTTATTGTGAGACTTACTGAAGCACAGCACACATACCTTTGCTGGGTGATGCCCCAGCAGAGCGGACCACACACTGATCTGCACGCATGCGCAATACTAAGCTCTGTCTCTATGGAGACGTGACGCATTTATGGCACTTTAATTATAGCTTGTGGCGAAAAGCGTTCGTTTTCTGCTGTGCTATCTCCGATGCATAATTCGGAGTGTATGCCGGCAGGATCGCTCCCTTGGCCAGACAGGAACACAGGAGCTCGGTGGTTGGATTCCATCCACCCACGGTTTTCTTTCCAAGCTGAGCCCGTGGGGGGTGGGGGGGGGGGGGGAGGGGAACAGGTGGAATCTAAGCGGCGAGCTCCTGTGCTTGTGTCCGGCCGAGGGAGCGATCCCGCCGCCGGCCGGCACTCCTCTGACCCATGCCTGGAGCCCCGTGAACAGAGATTCAGTGGTGTGGTGGAATCGCAATTTGCCCATTCTCAAAAACATTCCTTGCGAAAAATGAACTTTTGAGTTATTTTCCGAGTTCCCTCTGCAAAGATCATGAATTTATGTTTTAAATTGTCTTCTTTTTTTGCTCCAAAAACTCAAATATACGGCGCCGATTTCCTTAAGATAACGTAGGGTTTTTCTGATCTTAAGGCTACTTGGCGCCGTCCTGAAAAAAAAATTGGTGTTGGCAAAAAGGGCCAAAAACAGCACGGAAATCAGTTTTCAACCAGACCTGCGCCAAAAAATCTTGCGTACAAAAAAACGGTGCTGACAGTCACTGCCGGCGTACAAGCTTTTAGGAAAATTGCAAAATCATGATTGCTCAAAAAAAAATCAGTGGACGCCAAAAAAACGGCACCCAATGGTGGCGAAAATAGAGTTGGTGGTCATTGTTAAATAAGCCAGTTTCAGCAATGGCAGTGGTAGGAGCACAATTAGCTTCAGCATCTAGGGCTGGAAGAAAAAAAATCCATTCTCACTGCCAATCACTATCCAATGGCTATTGCTGAAAGACAGTGAAGACAGGTTCAGTCTATTCTATGCTGCCTTCAGTCAAATAGCCTGCCAACACTCATATGAGGAATGGCCACTGTCGATAGATACCAGAAACTTGCTGCTGCCTGTGGAACCATGAATCACCATCTCCAGGGGTGAAGGGACAGGAGGAAGAAAAATGCCACATCCTTACAGCAGTTGAAATAGCTGCTAAAGAGGGTTAAATCAAAACAACCCCGTTCAAAGAATCCAAATGGAATCTCTGCTCAGCTTTTGTTCATAATGTAGCAAAATGCTCCTGCCAAGCTACAGGTTTAAACAGTGGACATGAGACTAATTTAAGAACACAATATAATGGTCGGATTAGAAAACTTCTCATGCATTATGGAATTTGGGGCATTATTAGCTCATCTTGAAAATAGGTAAAATTCAGTTAACAAGTCAAATGTAATCAGTAGTAGAAGTCAGGTAGATAATAAAAACCTTCACTAAAAAAAATTCTCCTCAGGTCAACATATCTGAAAGAAAATGCTCACCTGCAGCTGCTATTCCAATGATGACTGAAGCCAAGTAAAAGGACCAAGTCAATGGCTCAATGAAAACTGCAACATAAGCACTGAAAAAAAGATAATTTCAGAACAAATATAAATGTCCCCCAACTTAACTCAGCTAATCACAATCCCGCCATTATAGAGGGTTTCTATGAAAAACACATGAAAGGACTCCATGGAGCAATGAAACAGGAAACTATCCTTTCATCTTGACTGCCCAAAATTTAACCTGTTCACTCATTGAGTACTCATGAACTTGAGTGTGTGTGTGTGTGTGTGTGTATACACACACCCAAGTTCCTCCACTTGACTGGCTGTGACAAACTCGAGGCAACAAATCCAGAGTGGAGAAAAAAACAAATAGAAATATAGGAAGATTAGACAGGGCAAGTGCCTTCGCCGATCATGTTCATGAGCAACATTAATGGTGGAGAGCTCCTATCTAAAAGAGGAAGCATTGTAGTACGAAACCTTAATTTATAATTGCTACATTGTAACAAGATAAAAATATTTAAACCCATTGCTATACTGGATGTTAGGTACAAATGGTGCACAGGAAAATAATTTACGGAAATGCAGGGGGGGAAAAATATACAAGAAAATGAAACCATTATTTATCTTACCTGTAAACTAATCCAGAAATGAACATGGAAAGTCGAGCTCCCAAAAGAGCAATAATTGATGGAGTCAACAGATTTGAGGCAGAAAATACAGTATAAATTATGGCCAAGCTAGAAGAATATAATTGGTGTTAGCACAATGATATACTGGAAATGACTATATCCTAGTCTACAACAATTGAAGTAATATGAATAAAAGAATTACATTTAAAACAAGCACAGATATAATTTATCAAGTTTTTCTGACCTTTCTCTCAATAGATAAAATGGTTATGTAAAAGTACAGGTGAACAACATATACTTCATTACAAAAGACATGTAGTTCTACTAAAACATTTGCAAGAGTTGGCTTAATATTTCAGCACAATATGAAAATCTCCATGCAATAGCATTTCACAGAGGAAAATAAACAAAGAAACACCTGGTATATCCACTTCCTTGAAACCGGGTACTGTTGATGCTCTTGATGACCGTTTGCTGTTAAAACAAAAATCAATGTTACTTTAATAGAAAGAACAAGACTTTCTACAGAATCAGCCGTTAGCATCTGCTCATCTTTTACAAGTTACAGTGGAGACTCAAAGCAACCATGCTAGGAATGAACAGGACGAAATGGAGGCTTTGAGGTTAAGTTTCTGAACAAGAACGGTGGCCAGCACGCCAAATGTGACCATGTGCAAGCATTTTGGTGATGCAATGATACCTGGCACTGGCTGGTTATATCAGTCTACACATTATCATTTGTACTTTTAAAAAAACAAATCTGTGGGAGGGTGTTATTTATTTGAACTGGTTATTACCCAGACTCATTTGACTGGTTGCTGCAATTAGTCTCAACATAAATTGCGAAGAATTACTTCCATGGACATGCATTAATCCCCTCAATTCTGCAGCATAATCTGATATACAGCAATGCACATTTGAATTCAGTCTCTACAGAGAGTTTTGAATCAAATTAAATCTTATGTCTTTAATCCATTCAATAAATTCAAAAGTGATAAATTTAACACTTTTACTAATCTAGGTGAAAGACACCAGTACTCAACTACCAAATACTTCATTTTTGGTGCACAATGCGAGCATGAAGCACTTCCAAGTCAGGTACACAGAAGGACAAATGCAGAGCAAAGCTCCAGCCATACCAGTTTTTCCTGTTTCTCAGATAAGGATTAGGCTACGGACTGGCACTAGAACCTGAATTAAGACCATTAAGTTTATTTCATACAGGAACCTCACAACATTTATACATGCATGTGAGAATCCTCAGAAATCTCCATGTCAGATTCCCACGAGCTAACATGGACGAAATGAAATAAGTATTATTAGCTGTAGGTTTAAATTTGTCTTATGCAACTGTTAGTCAATGCATGCTGATTCTTGAATAATCATGCTTTTAAACTAAACCACTGTTACATGCTTTGGATAGACCCGGTTAGATTTTAAAATGGAAGAGAGTTTTTGCCTTGTTGATTGAGGGAGAAATACTGGCCAGGACACCGGGGATAACTCCCCTGCACTTCATGGGATCTTTAACGTCCACCTGAGAGAGCAGATGAGGCCTTGGTTTATCGTCTCATCCGAAAGACGGCACCTCCAACAGTGCAGTACTCCCTCAGCATTGCACTGGAGTGTCAGCCTAGATTTACGTGCTCAAGTTCCTGGAGTGGGACTTGAACCCACAACCTTCTGACCCAGAGACGAGTGTGCTATGCACTGAGCAACAGCTGAGTGAAAGTAAGAGTATAAGAAGGGGGTCTTAACAGCCACAAAGGGTGGAAGATTTCAGGAGATGATGATTTCAGGGCAAATCAAGGAGACACCTGGGAGATGATGAGAGACAAGAGACACTGGGTACAGCTTACTCACGATTGCAGCTTCTACCTAGAGTATAAGTGGTAATACGAGTCTCAATTATATTCTGTAAACTGCTGCTCGATTACGGTTATGTATTAAGTATTGCTTGTGCTGAATAAAGTTAAATTACTGTCCCCAATACGGTTAAAGCTCAAATCATTTGGAACCAGGGACCCTCTGGGATCTTATGCACATATACATATATATATATATATACACATGTCACTTCTAATACTTGCATGATGCCAACAGCTTTGTGAGAATGAATACAACTGTATGATCCAGCCCTTGTTTATAGTGAATTTCATTTCTCAACACACACTACATGCTGTTTGACCTTCACTTTCCAATCACAGAAACAAAATTTATCACATGCCTTAAATTTGAGAAATATGACATACGGGTACAACAACTTGCCTTGAACATAGGAAAAAGTTGCAAGGCGCTTCACAGGAGCATAATTAGACAAAAATTATGATATATTAAATGGATGGTTAAAATCTTGGTTAAAGAGGTAGGTTTTAATGAGCACCCTTAAAGGCGGACAGAGAAGTGGAGAGGTTTCGGGAGGGAATTCCAGAGCTTGGTCTATAAGGCTAAAGGCACAGCCACTGGTGGGGTTGCACAAGAGGCTAGAGTCGCAGGAATTCAAGAGTTCTTGAAGGGTTGTAGGATATGGAGAGGTGAGGTCATGGTGGGATAGGAGGGGGCAAGGTTATGAAGGAATGTGAACACGAGGCTGAGGATTTTAAAATCAAGGCGATGGTGGACTGGGAGCCAATGTCAGCCAGTGAGGACATGGTAATGGGTGAGTGGGACTTGGTGCGGGTTAAGATACGGCCAGAAGAGTTTTGGATGAGCTTAATTTACGGAGGGTGAAAGCTATCGTTGAATAATGTCACCGAAGGGCAGCATGTAGATGAGGAATAGAAGGATAGACTCGAGAGGTATCGGTGCAAGAATGCGAAGATAAGCCATTGTAGAAGATTCTCTGGCTACGACTGGATAGGCAAGAGTAGAATTAGTCAAGGCAATCTCACACAGCTGGACAATGGAGAGGAGGCACTGAAGGATCATGGGTGGGTTTATTTGAAGAGGGGGATGCTGACAGCAGGAGCACTGTACCGGATGAGAGGGACATCAGCTAGCATGGGGACCAGGAAGGGAAGTTGGGTGTTCAGTAATTTAGTGGGCATCGAGTCAAGAGAACAGAAGATGGGTCTCAAGGAGAAGCAGCTTGGGGAGGACATGGAGAGATGAGAGAAAATAGGGAAAGATGCAAATTTATGGCAAGGGCAGGGGGGAACCTTGGTTTGGTAGGAAAGGGAAGGGCTATAGCAGAGTCAGCTGAACAGATGGTCTCAATCTTATTGGCAAAAAAGTCCATGAACTCTTCACAGTTGTTGTTGGAAGTGAGGATGAAGGTGGCAAGAAAAGGGTTAAAAGGAGACAGTTGGTAGTGGAGAAAAGAGGCAGAGTGTTTTCTTTGCATTCCAAGAGTAGTGAGCAGTTTTGGCAGAGGAGAGCAGGGCCCAATTATGCTTGATGTGGGCCAGCCACATCTGACAATGAATGGCTAAACCAGTTGTGTGCCATATACTTTCAAGTCTGCACCTGTAAGATTCTTGGACTTGACAACAACTCTTGGCTGCAAATAATCTTTATTAAGTATGACCGAGTCTGGAACACACAATATCTTAAGCAAGTCATACAGAGAAATAAACAATATTATTCGCTTTTGCTCTAGGTAGAGAATGTCACCTTCACTAATTCTTTCATTCTTGTCTCTCTCCAAGAATTGTTTTTCAGTTTCCCAGCTGATCAGTTGTTTGTGATATGGGTTACCCCATTATCTGGGAGACCATTAACCACTTATTCAGTATTCCTTGCTAACTAAAAGAACTGAACTAAAAACAGAAAATGCTCTAAATGCTCAGCAGGTCAGGAAGCATCTGTGGAGAGAGGAACAGAGTTGTTTCAGGGCGATGACCCTTTGTCAGAACAAAGAGGGACAGTGGCAGCATGGATACAAAATTGGCTAAGTGACAGGAATCAGAGAGTAGTGGTGAATGGTAGTTTTTCAGACTGGAAGGCGGTGGTGTTCCCCAGGGTTTGGTACGAGGACCACTGCTTTTCTTAATATATATTAATGACTTGGATATGGGTGTACAAGGCACAATTTCAAAATTTGCAGCTGACACAAAATTTGGAAGTATAGTGAACAGTAAGGAGAATAATGAGTCTTCAGGAGGACAGACACAGGCTGGTGGAATGGATGGACACGTGGCAGATGAAATTGAATGCAGAAAAGTATGAAGTGATACATTTTGGTAGAAAGAATGAGGAGAGGAAATATAAACTAAATGGTACAATCCTAAAGGAGGGTGCATGAACAGAGAGACCTGGGGGTATATGTGCACAAATCTTTGAAGGTGGCAGGGCAGGTTGAGAAGGCGGTTAAAAAAGCTTATGGGATCCTGGGCTTCATGAAGAGAGGTATAGAGTACAAAAGTGTGAAAATGATGATGAACCTGTATAAAACACTGGTTCGGCCTCAACTGGAGTAGTGTGTCCAATTCTGAGCACCGCACTTTAGGAAGGATGTGAAGGCCTTGGAGAGGATGCAGAAAAGATTTACGAGAATGATTCCGGGACTGAGGGACTTCAATTACATGGATAGACTGGAGAAGCTGGCGTTGTTCTCCTTTGAGCAGAGTAGATTTGATAGAGGTGTTCAAAATCATGAGGGGTCTAGACGGAGTAGATAGAAACTGTTCCCATTTGTGGAAGCGTCAAGAACCAGGAGGACACAGATTTAAGGTGATTGGCAAAAGAACCAAAGGTGACACGAGGGAAAAACTATTTTACACAGTGAGTGTTTAGGATCTGGAATGCTCTGCCTGAAAGGGTGGTGGAGGCAGTCTCAATCACAGCTTTCAAAAGGGAGTTGGATAAATACCCGAAAGAAAAACATTTGCTGGGCTACAGGAAAAGAGCGGTGGCAGTGGGACTAGCTGAGGTACTCGTGCAGAGAGCCAACACAGGCTCAACGGGCCAAATGGCCTTCATCCGTGCTGTAACCATTCTATGATTAGAGATAGTAAAGGTTTTGCTGGGAACAAATGCATTGAAGGCCGAGGTAAGGGATGATCGAGCAGATCGGCTGCTGCAAAAGTATTGTGGTGATCAGAGTGCCAAAGGCTGGACAGTAGAGTGTTCCAAAGTACCATTCTAAGTGACTCAGTGTTTTTTTTCTCCAGAGGCGGCACAGAGGGATGCGAGTTTGTATGGGGGGGGGGGGGGGGGGGGGGGAAATGCGAATGGCAAGGGATAAACACACACACGCTTTCTCTTCAACTCTCTTAAGTGGAACCGTTACTGGTTAGCCTGTTAAAATTTATTTCTGAAACTATACTTGAAA
Organism: Pristiophorus japonicus; assembly: GCF_044704955.1. Classification (NCBI taxonomy): domain Eukaryota; kingdom Metazoa; phylum Chordata; class Chondrichthyes; family Pristiophoridae; genus Pristiophorus; species Pristiophorus japonicus. The sequence goes on from NC_091992.1 coordinate 105,356,947, forward strand.
CATTCATTGTACATGGACAGTCATGGGGACTCTACAATTAGGCCCAACACTTCTGCGATAAGAGGTGGAAATCAGCTTGTGGTTTCTTTTGTCATCACTATCTAGTCACCCCTGCTGGAGCCTGCACTTTGTGGATGTTTTAGGTGCCAATATAATTGGACTCAGCTGTGAGAAAATACGCTCAGCCAAAAACTGGAACTTGGATGAGGTCCGGCTCCCCATCGGATAAACTCAGCCATTAGGGAAGCTTCATTTTAAAAAAATAATGCTCACATTATAATTTTACATTTACTCTTCCCAATCTGAACATACAACAGATCGTTTAATACAAGAAAATATTGATCTTCAGCTTTGGAAAATAACTCGACCTTCACTTCAACTATCTCATCACCTTATCTATCTTATCTGATCGCCCCTCTTGACCTCTCTGAGCGCATCTTGTCCAGGACAGCTACTTCCTTCTCCCTTGATCCTATTCCCACCAAACTGCTGACCACCCAACTTCCTTTTCTGGCTCCTGTGTTAGCTGACATTGTTAACACTTCTATCTCCTCAGGTACTGTCCCCTCTCCCGCAAATCTGCTGTCATCACACCTCAAAAAACCAAGCCACGACTCCTCCATCCTTGCAAACTACCGCCCAGCTCCAACCTCCCATTCCTCTCCAAAGACCTTGAACGGGTTGTCGCCTCCCAAATCCGTGCCCATTTTTCCCGCAATTCCACGTTTGAATCAATCCAATCTGGTTTACACGCCTGCCACTAGTACCGAAACAGTTCTCATCATTTAACAAATTACATCCTTTATGACTGCGACAAAGGCAAACTATCCCTCCTCATCGTTCTCTACTTGTCTGCAGCCTTTGACATCATTGACCACTCTATCCTTCTCAAACACCTCTCCACCGTCGTCCAGCTGGGTGGGACTGCACTCGCCTGGTTTCATTCTTATCTATCGAATTGTCGCCATAGAATCACCTGCAATGGCTTCTCTTCCCTCATCATTACCTCTGGCATCCCCAAAGATCTATCCTTGGCTCCCGCCTATTTCTCATCTACATGTTGCCCCTTGGCGATATCATCCGAAAACACAGCATCAGTTTCCACATGCACCCTATTGACACCAAGCTCTACCTCTCTACCACTTCTCTTGACTCCTCCATGATCTTGAAATTGTCAGACTGTTTGTCCGACATCCAGTTCTGGATGAGCAGAAATGTTCTCCAATTGAATAATGAGAAGAGTGAAGCCATTGTTTTCAGACCCCACCACAAACTTCATTGCCCCCCCCAATTTCTGAGGCTGAATCTGACAGTTCGCAACCTTGGTGTCATATTTGACACTGAAATTAGCTTTTGACAACATATCTGCAGCATAACTAAGACCGCCTATTTGCATCTCTGCAACATCAACCGTCTGCATCTTTGCCTCAGCTCATCCGCTGCTGAAGCCCTCATCCATGCCTTTGTTACCTCTAGACTGGACTATTCCAACACACTCCTGGATGGCCTCCCACATTCTACCCTACGTAAACTAGAGGTGATCCAAAACTCAGCTGCTCGTGTCCTAACTCGCACCAAGTCCCGCTCACCCATCACCCGTGTCAGCTGTGGCTCAGTGGGTAGCACACTTGCCTCAGTCAGAAAGTTGTGTTCTCAAGTCCCACTCCAGAGCACGTAAATCTTGCTTGAGAGAGGTGCAGTCTTCCAGATGAGACGTTCAACTGAGGCCCCTTCTGCTCTCTCAAGTGGACGTAAAAGATTCCACAGCACTATTTCGAAGAGGAGCAGGGCAGTTTTCCCCAGTGTTCTGGCCAATATTTATCCCTCAATCAACGTAACAAAAAACCCCAGATTATTTGGTCATCATCACATTGCTGTTTGTGGGAGCTCGCTGTGCACATATTGGCTACCGCGTTTCCCACTTTACAACAGTGAATACACTTCAATAAGTACTTAATTAGCTGTAAAGCACTTTGAGACGTCCGGTGGTCATGAAAAGCGCCATATAAATGCAACTCTTTCTTCCTGTGCTCGCTGACCTGCATTGGCCCTTGGTTAAGCAATGCCTCGATTTCAAAATTCTTATCCTTGTTTTCAAATCCCTCCATGGCCTCGCCCCTCCCTATCTCTAATCTCCTCCAGCCCCACAACCCCCGCCCCCCCCCCCCCCCCCCCCAAAATGCCTGCACTCCTCTACTTCTGCCCTGTTGAACATCCCTGATTATAAATCGCTCAACCGTTGGTGGCTGTGCATTCTGTTGCCAGGACCCCAAGCTCTGAAATTCACTGTCTAAACCTCTCTTTTTTTCTTCTTCATGATGCTACTTAAAACCTACCTCTTTGACCAAGCTTTGGTCACTTACCCTGTTTTCTGCTTATGTGGCTCGGTGCCAATTTTCTTTGCATCTCATACTCCTGTAAAACGCCTTGGAGCGTTTAACCACGTTAAAGGCACTATTTAAATACAAGCTGCTGTTGTTGTTGTTGTTATCAGTCCCAAACCTACAGTCTCAAATATACTTCGTATATACTGCCTACTAACTCACATTAGATAGTAGAGATTTTCAGAACAGATACTAAGTTTGTATTAAAAGTATCCTATAGTAGCACAAAACGATTTGAAAAACTTTTAAGAGTCTATTAATTCCTCTCACCATCAAATAAAATGCTATAAGTACCCTGGATTCAGGTCCAGGTTCCAAGCACTCACCTCAATATTGCCGCAAGTTTGAAATGCGGTGAAAACGAACATAAAACTGCATCCCAAAATTATGACATTCATGAGTTTTATTCCTTCTGGTGTCATTGTTAGCGTCTGGATATTTGCTGGTTAAGCTGCCTTTCTGTATAATAAAGTATCGTAAATGCCGCTTTGTAAAGAGTCAAACTTTAAAGAGATTTTCTTCCCAATTGTAGACCACTAAATCGGCAGCAGGACATACTTCCGCCTCACTGTAAAAACAAGGCAGTCAGGTGACAGGTTGCAAGCCCCTGAGCTCAACTGCCCAGCACCGGAAACGGCGCGCGCAAGCGCCACAATAGAAGCCTCCGTCAAAACGTGTAACTTTCTGGTGAAGTCGATTGAAATCGGTATTTTAAAGTCGCGGCTGATAGTTACATTTCACGACGAAGGCTGTGTGTTGCGCGGCTCGCATTAAGAATCAAAGCAAAAGGCCGGTGGTCGGCGTCGATCCACCGGCTGGAAACTACAATACCCAGGAGGCTCTGCGTTTTCGAATGATTTATTTCCGGTGTGGAAAAAGGAAAATTATCGACAGAAATGAAAAAGGTTGATTTAAAATATAAGCCTGCAGAGAGTTAATTCTGACAGCTGATGAAAGGTTTATTTTTGGTTATTGTTTGATTAGATATTTTCCCAGTTGGGATATGCTTCCGGGTGAGGTGGCCGCCATCTTGTGATTGTGGCTGGCTCAGGCGTTAGTTTGTGGCGGGGTTTCGCGCGGATCAAACGCCAGCTCCTCTTATTTTTGAAACAATAAAAAAAACATTGCCGCTGATTATCTAAACAGCGATGAGTTACGGTCGCATGCCGCCCGATATTGAGGGGATGACTTCGCTGAAGGTGGACAACTTGACGTACCGCACGTCGCCCGAAACGCTGAAGCGCGTCTTCGAGAAGTACGGCAAAGTGGGCGACGTCTACATCCCCCGCGACCGCTTCACCCGCGAGAGCCGCGGCTTCGCCTTCGTCCGCTTCCACGACAAGCGCGACGCCGAGGATGCCATCGACGCCATGGACGGGGCGGTGCTGGACGGCAGGGAGCTGAGGGTGCAGATGGCCCGCTACGGCCGCCCGGCCGAGTCCCACCGGAGAGGCGGCTCGTCCCGCCGGTATGGCGGCTCTTACGGCCGGAGAAGCCGCAGGTTGGTTTTTTCCACCCCACCTCCCCTACCGCCGCCGAGGGGAGGGAGGGGGGTGGGTGCGGGTTTTTTTCCCCCGAATTTTCTGCGGCAGACTGAATGTGTATTAAAGCCGTGGACCGGCCCGGACTGTCCAATTAACTTTTTTTTGAATAAGGCCAGCGATTAGCTATAATGGGTGACCTCTGTACGCGGGAACTTACTTTCTGAGCGAGGTCAAGCATCGAATTCAAACATTCAACAAGTCGTAGCCCTGGCAGTTTGCCTGGAAAACGACAGTGATTTTGGTTCCACTTCAAAGCAAAAGGCTAGTAAGAGTTTTTGAGTCGTCTCAAAGTATACATTTTTCCATGTCCTTTAGAAGATACACGTTATCCTTTTAAACTTTATCTATTGTAGTCCCATCTAATCGATAGGGCGCCGAGGGAGGCTCTGTTTTCACAGGCTGCTCTAGACGGTTATTAAAAGTTGACTATTTTGTTGCACTTCTTGTGATAAGGGTGTGCTCCCTGTGCCTGGCAGTAAAGGATTTTGTGCTATACAATTATCACTGGTACTGTGAAAGAGCAGTGCTTCGGTTGAAATTGAGTTAATTTCGTTTATGCATGGTGTAACAATTAACATTTGGGAGAAAGTTATCGCAAAAAGCAGGTGACAACATTGTTCTTTTTGTTTTGTTGGGATATTAGAGGGAGAGTTGACGTTAATTGAAAATATTTTTCCGAAATTAAGCATGCCCCATAAAAATCTATTGTACAACATTAGTTGGGAATTTATTTTGGGTTTCTAATGGAATCCACCTTTTAAATGTATTTTCTGAAGTATGTTTTTGTTATAATCTAGTTTATTTTTCTGTTCCATGTGTCCCATTTTTTTTGAAACACGTTTTCCTCATTAGGTTTGTACATGACAATGTACTTTACTACTTCATTCTGTGTAATTCCCTGGTGGAGTGGTGGTATGGTTCCAGACCATTCCTACTATTGTCCTACATTGATTTCTCTGGGCGCTATATCTTTCCTATTTGGGAAGGCTGATACTTGGTGGTTCTGCATTCTCCCTGATGGCAAGGGATATGGGGTGCGGGCAGGAAAATGGAGTTGAGGCCAAGATCAGATCAGCCATGATACTGAATGGCGGAGTAGGCTCGAGGGACCAAATAGCCTACTCCTATTTCTTATGTTCTTATGCTTGGCATCTGAGAATTACAGGTGTAAAGTTGCATTTAATTATTAAATTGTAGTCAAATGGGATAACTCCCATAAACTGAGGCTTAAGTTTTCCAGTCTCAATTTCCTTATTTGCCTAGGAATGTTTACGGGTTTCAATATAAACTAAGTGGAAATGGAAAGCTTTGTGTTATGTTGAGTTTAATGAGCTCAGCTGGTGTCACCAGCTGCTATTTGGTTAGGGAAAGACTGATCATTGTGCAACAATGGCTATTGGAGAGTGCACACGCCTGGATTTCAGGCAATGGCAGGTTCATGCGCATCTTCAGTGTTACCCCATGGTTACATTTCCTGCCAATACTTACTAATGAGTGCATATACAAGTGAAAGGTAAGATATTGAAAGTTGACCATCACCTAGGAAGCTAGATTTCAGCATAAGTAAATACCTTTGTGAGGGTGGGAAAGTGGCAAACAATAGCTTTGTGACTAATACTCATCAGCGGTATATCATATTTTTAAACCTTTTTTTCACTTGACTAGTTTACTAAAGATATCCTTTTCCCCCTAGTCCTAGAAGACGACGTCGATCTCATACGAGATCCAGAAGTCGAAGCCGAACTCGGTCAAGATCTCGCTACAGCAGATCCAGGTCTCGCTCGTTTTCTCCATCAAGATCCCGTTCAAAATCTAGATCTATTGAAAGATCAAGGTCCAAGTCGAAGTCTAAATCGAAGTCAAGATCTCAGTCCAGATCAAGGTCTAGAAGTGGATCTCGGATGTCTCAAGGGTCAAAGTCGAAATCCAGGTCGAAGACCCCAATTAATTCAAAATCTCCACAGATTGATGGAATTGAATCACCATAAAAAAGTGGTAAACTGCATCAAAGTGAGTAAATACACTAAAGTGATGGAATTGTTTTTAGGATCTTTTACATTGGGTAACAAAGCATATTTGTCTGTGGTTTTAGGGAGAAGATAGAACAAATATCTCGATTATAATTTATATTAGTTGTATTAAAATACTGTGTAACCAATGGAAAAAATATTCTTGATGCCCTTTAACACTTGACTTGCAGTAGAATTCAGTCATTGGGAGAATTTTCCTTAACTACCATACTGTGCTGTTGAAACCTTTGCGTATTCATCTGTCGGCATGCACTGCTGTTCACTCAACTCAAACTTTCGTGCCTGGATGCCAATCCAATCCAAATAATACTGCTGGCCAAGTACTTCTGTGTAATCATTTGTGAGTTGATGACTTCACTTTTGATAAGCAACCAGGAGTGTAAATTGTGTAATTTCCTCTGAGATTAGTGATACTGGCTGAGAATTTGCAAGGTGCCTCGCCCAGCTGGAAATGTTGGGGTTCCCAAGACAATGTGATGCTGGTAATTCCCCTTTGTCACCCCCTGTGCATCATTAAGAAGAAAACACATTAATTTCCCCAGAGAATATCCTTGCTTTTGTATAATTGGTTACAAGGAATTGTTTACTTTAACTTGCATTTTTTCCTATTTAGCAGGGGTACTGGCCTGGAGGAGTTGCTGTGCCCAGCAGTGTGAGAGCTGAATGAACAAACAGGGAAATTACAGGGTTGCTGCTGTCATGATCCCAAGATACTGCCTCTTCTGATAATTTGGCTCCTTCACACTTCAGGCACAGTAACTTTTTCAAACCATTTCCTTAGTTTGTCATCCACATTCACATTTGAACAAAAGCAGCAGAAATAGAAAATCAGAAAGGCTGGTAATACATTACATTTCTTTTCTTTTAAAGAAGTAGTGGTATAGACACTAAAATTGAGCTCAGTATGTTGGACCAAAAAACAATTTGTAGTGCGAGAGAGAAAATAAATGTTAATATTTTATGACCGATTATGTTGATTAAGTTAGTTTGCCCGAAGTAACATTTTAGTATGTAGAATTGATATAACCTCAAAACAATTGCGATTATTTGTGTATTTAATTAAGTTGTCAATTTTTCCAAGGATGGCACTTGGTGCTAGCAAATGTCTTCAAGTCTATCCATTTCTATTAAAGATAGTAATTGGATAATGAGGATAGTTTAAAGTAATTGCATATAGTTGTGTACTGCTGCAATATCACTGCACATCCATTTGGTTTCAAGATTCTGTTGCATGAATACATTGTCTGTGGTGGGCTTAACCTTTAATTTTTCAAATCCTGAAAAGTTTCTGTAACAATAGCTCCAGAAGGGTTTTAGCCTTTGGAGAGTTCGTGAGCCCTGTTGCACTCGAGTTCTGCTCCCAAACTGACTCTTGCGAAGAGCCTTGCTGTCTGAAGTTTAATGGTAGGTAAAAGCTGCTGCTGGAGATAAGTGTGATTCTGAACAGAATTCAAGTAAAAACAGAAAATATTAGAATTATATAGGAAGGCTGTTAGCATCTGAAAAGAGAAAACAGTGGTTAATGTTTCAGCTTGAGATCATTTGTTAGAATGAACAGAATGGTCACTATCCCTGGCAAAGTCTTTTCATTGAATGCTGCTCCTGTCCTCCAGCATCCTGAGTGATGGTTGATCTCAGCCTTTATGCCTTGTGTACTTTTTTTTCCCTTCACCACTTTCCCCCACTCCCAGTGCAATCAGATCTTCACCTACAGTCTGCACCCATCTTCTGTTCCCAACAACGGAACGTTTGAGCACAAACCATTATGTGCACAATACTAATGAGATTTTTCTGACACTTGAATACTAAGCAAAAGCAGTCTGCAGTTTAGTAACGCTGTTGTGATTTTAGGGCTTCATGAGATTTCCATGCACAAATATCCTGATGTATCCATTTAAAATTCATTGTTTGATCCTACTTGCCCATTATTTTGTATATTTTAATATTCTCCTTAACCACCAAATTGTAAAGCTCAAGTTTCTTTGCCCTTTCTTCATAGTGTCTCTACTTTCATTGTAGTAGGTTATCTTACTCCGTATTCACAATTCCTCGCTTTTGGAAGTTAAACACTGTTGTGAAATTACTCTATTTCGAAAGTGAAGAAATTTGGTTTTCATTTTTAAATGTAACTTTTTTGTTTGCAGTTCAGCCAATCAAGCTTTAAATATTTGGAGAAACAGGAAAACTGTTGGTTGACGTTGCAAGTTAACTTTTTAATATTGAATTTCTACGTTGCTGACTGCAGAGCACAGTGCTGTAGATGCTACAAAATTAATGGTGACGTTACATCTTGCTACAGTGTTTTCAAATTTCACATTGTAACAGTCTGACTATTTTTTATCCAGAATAATATTTGAAATTATTGCACGATATGAGTTAATTTCTCTGAACAATTTTATGTAAGATGAGAGTTCATAAAATTTCTCTTTGGACAGAGTTCAAAATCCTGTTCATAGTTACTGTTGTAATCTATTTACATTCGTCCATTAGCAACTGTAATATTTCCAATGTCACCATTTAATGATTTCAAAGCTTACATCACAGTACATGGCATAAAAGTCTTGGTCCCTAAAATTTGAGGATGCATTTTTAATATGCTCTTGAGATGGGCATTTTGGCAAGGCTGCATTTATTACCCATCCCTAGTTGCCCTGAGAATGTTGTGCTGGACCGCCTTCAATTGCTGCAGTCCTTGTGATTTTGACACTCCCGCAATGTTAGATAGGGACTTTGGATGTTGACCCAGCGATGATGAAGGAACAGCTATTTATGTCCCAAGTCAGGATCCTATGTGACTTGGGGATCTTGGAGGTGATGGTGTTTCCATGATTTTGCTGCTCTTGTTCTTCGGGGCGGTAGAGGTCATGTGGCAGGTAGGTGCTGTTGAAGTAAGCTTGGTGAGTTGCTGGACTGCATCCTGTAGACTATATATACTGCAGCTGCAGCACACTGGTGGTGAAGGGATGGAGATTGAGTTCAATGGCGGGGTGCTGAGCAGGCGGATTGCTTTGTCTTGGATGGTGTCACTTTTCTTCAGTTTTGTTGCGGCTGCACCCATCCAGGCAAGTGGTGAGTATTCCATCACACTCCTGACTTTAAAGTGTGAGATTAGTATACATGTTGAAGTCTTGGATTACTAATACTTTTACACAAGTCAAGTATAGATGTATTAAAATCAACTGGGCTTTATAGCATTGAAATGATAAGATTTAAATGATAGCGTCTACAACTTGTAATATTTTGTCCTAAAAGTAAAATAACTAGGAACTATACCTGTAATATAGACTTGCATTTCATTCAGCCTGATGAAGGCAATGGTACTGCTGAAGCATCCATTTTCTTTGCTTGAGCAAGTATGATGATTTGGTTTAACTTTTTAAAATTTGAGATTTAACATTAATCTTGCAATCTAAGTAAAATAAAGCGCATTATTTGCAGTGAAGTTTTGCTGAAATTGTAGCAACATATCTAAATTCCTGCATTGTCTTTTAGGCTTCATAGATAATATTGTAGCACTTCAATTGATAGTGAAGGAGTATTAAGCGTTGTTTTCTGGCACTTATTGAGGCAATGCGCAGAACCAAAATTCAAAAATGGAGCTTCTAAAGAATTTATGTTGGATTGTGTTATTAAATTACATTGTGCTCCAGAAATGATAACTATTATATTTATATTCCATTTGTGTAGTTTCATTCACATGATTCATCTTTACTATTACTATTCATCTCCAATACCATCTGACCTGAAAGTTGCCCCCAAAATCCCTTAAATGTCAATTTAATGAATTGTGCTATTTGGGGATGGTGCATTTTTATTAATTATCCTGTTTTTAAAAATAGAAGGAAAGGCTTCGGTATTGATCAAGTGAGCCACATTTATATTAAGTGTAACTTTTACAGTTCTAATAAACATTGTTATTTTGGATATTTTTTGCAGTTGTGAAATAGGATATACCTTTTAAACTTTAACCTCTCTTTGTTCTAGATATTCTGGATGGCTGGAAGATTTACATGGTAGATGTCTTGCAAGAAATACCATCTCTTGCCATCTGTTTAAGTGATGGAGAGACCTTCCTAAATAAGCAGTGATCTACTTAAAAGGTTACTATAACATCATTGTTTATAATAGGTTTTGTCAGTTTAAGTCTTGAATTTAAATTAGTGTCTGAAAAGGCTCATTATATGTTATGTGCCATTTGTGTTGCTATTACTTAAACTTCTTACAATTTAGTGAAATATTCGACTTCAGGTGCATTTTGGCTTGGATATGTACATAAGGTAAAAAGCATGGAACGTATTTCCAGGTTTTGTAATGTTTCTTTCTGTATACTGAAGTAATTATCTTCTAAATTTCAACTTTGCATATGTCTTTTTTCCATTTTTTTAAATTTCAGTTCAATACTAATCTTATTGTCTCATGTATTTTTGTGCACTAGGCGCAGTTGTGTAGCAGTTCTGTAAAGCGGGTTAGCTGTAAGGTGGCGTGTTGCAGTGCAGTGCAGAGTGCTTGGCTGTGTCCTGTATTCTCCTGATTGCTCCTGTAATGATGCCTTGACGTGCAGAAAATATGGCTGTCCAGTAAAATGCCTGTCAGCTGCACCTCCAGAGACGTGGCTGCGTGTAAATTATGGAGCAGGCAGTAAGCACCTTTAGCTACCTTGTTTTTGTACATGGTAATGTGGTTTTTACATTTACAATTGAAACATACTGTTTAGAAAGCTGTTAATTTTGAACTTGATTGTAATTAACAGTTATATTTGCTTCAGTACATAAAATCCTGTACATCTTGTATTTCTGTAATGATATTAAAGATTTTTTTCTTGGTGTTAATTGTTCTATATTTATGACCATTGGTGCTGTACTTAGAAACTACTTTTTAAAAACGATCATGGGATATTGACATAGCAAATGTGAATGATTGCTTGATTGAACCACTGTAAATTGTTTAGTGTGGATGTCTTCTCCGGTTTTATAAATTTGGTAACTAATATGCTCGTTCTAAATTCAAACAATTCTATGCAAAACAAACTAAGAAATCTGTGCTGAAGCCTAAGATCTCCAAATTTAGAGAAAAGTTAGCCTTTTACCTGCTTTGAAAATAGATGTTTCTAGTAAAACTTGCATTTAGCAATTTTATGTAAACTGAAACTATTCTTGTAGCAACTGTGTTGCACTCAAAACTTGGTCCAAAACCCTTCCATTTTTTTTTTAACCCAGCTTTTTATCTATTGCCTATTTGTACTAGTGAGTTTTGCTGCACTGGAAATTGTGTGGTTCAAATGTAAAAACAACATCCTGTTTCCCTTGGAATTGTGCTCATGCTACAAAGCACAAAATTCAGGTGTCTGATAATAGATCACTTTTTAAATTTCAGTTGGACCAAAATTTGCCACATGTGCTAAGCTGGTCATTTAATACATCCTGGAGGGGAAGCTTCTTGTCTGGAGCCCAAAGCACTTCTGTCCCCCACAAAGGGGAAAATGCACACCAAGCTTATTGCTGCATTGTATGTAATGAATAAACATTGGGTTTCTGGTGCGATGGGTTCTACAATGCTTGTATTGCAGAGTGAATGTCATGGCACCAGTGAAAATAAATCTACAATTGCGCTTGCAGTTGTTTGAAACTCTCATGTCTCACTTCTAGCTGCTGGAGATTTTCTTGGTGGCTGGGAAGATATGCAGAAGCCAGGGAAGGGAAAATCACATTCTGTTCCATGGGCAAAAATATCACCACCAGAGGTGTGGACATACCTTGCTGCCCTGGCATCAGTGATGCTGGAGGTGCTGGATAAATCACCTCTTTCGGTCTTGCTACCTCTGGAGATAACAGCAGCAGCTCAATTACTTTGCAGCATTGTACATTCATTATAAATGTTTGTTTACTAAGGTTACATAGATAATACTCCATGTTCTGGATGGGTCTGGTAAACACTTATTTTGTACATGTATAACTAGATGTTATAATTTGTGTTTCGGACACTGAAATTGCCTTAAGGATTTTACGGTGTAACACAACAACCAGTGGTGCACTATGTTGGCCATACTGTAGCACCACATGAATAATAAAACCAGGAATTTTAAGAGTTTAAAGAATAATGCATAGGTTGGAATGTTGCATTTGGTAAGGTGGAAACTGGTGATGCATTCCCACCCGGTAGGTATTTTAGTAGGGGATCCAATGTGTACTAATCACAATGATTAGTGTTTATCTGATACACTGAACTATAATTCAGGGTGATATTCTTGCATGTAAGTGGGAAATTATTGCCCTGAAAATTGCTCATTAGTAAATGCATTGAATGTTTTACAGCACAAATGTGCTCCTTTAAGTTTAACTGTTCCTGTAGAACGTGTACTAGATATTCAATGCAGTGCACACCTGTATAGTTTCATTTGGAAATGCAATTTGTATTGTAATTTTTACATCTTAACATTGTAAAAGCTGAAACTAAAATCTTCTGGCTCTGCATCTTAACTGAATAGAAAAAAATGTTTGTTCCACCTCAACTTCCTATTATGGTTATTAACGCACAAGTCCTGATTTTAATTGGGGGGGGGGGGGGGCTGCTGGCGAGGCGGCACCAAACCCGAGGTCTGGGGAATTTTATCTCCAGTCTCATCTGCATGATGCCGGTGAACTGCCTGTTAACACATGTATGTTGTGGTGAGTGGGTTTCAGGAGGGAATGGGGAGCCTTGAGCAGGGAAAGCTTGTGAGGCCCAGAGAACACTGTTGGTCCACAAGGAAAATACAAAAAAACCACATCTGTTTGGCCCTCTTCTGGCTCCGGGTATTTTGGCTTCCTTGTGCAGGCCAGTTAAAATTGTAGTTCGGGCCCGATGATATCGGGCGTTTTTAAAGGCGGGCCTCAGAAGAGCAGGTTAAAATAGAAGATGGCAGGATCAGTGCAGGATGGTGGCGGTAAGTCAACGAGTCAATTTTAACTGCCCACCCATCCGCTTTCCATCAGACAGGCAGAGTTAAAATTGTGTCTTAAGATTCTAGGCTGGAAGAACAATTGAAGCATGAGGCACTGCATATGTTATCAATTAGCCTGAGCCTCCCATTTGATTCAACCCTGCAACATTACAGCTGAACTTAACTTCAAATGTCATGCTAACAATACGCAATTCAATACGGGTTTGCATTGGGGATAGGGCATGAAAGTGGAGATGAGATCGAAGGTCAGTCATGATCTTATGGAATGGTAGAGCAGTCTTGAGGGGGCTGTATGTCCTGCTATTTGTTGCACATCTTAAAAGAGGAAGGTAAATACTTGGAACAGTAGCCATTTGTCTTTGGCCTTGAGTACAGTTAAATCCAATGTGTTGTACATGTAACTTATGTTGGGTGACTTGCTAGTATGCAGTAGCAGTCAGCAGATTTGCAGGACTTAAAACCTGCATGGGGTTACACATTTTGGTCTAGACTTTGTGCCAAGTTTATTGTGTAATTGATGAAGAAGAGCTCCATAGAGCAGAGGCATCTTAGTGAATTCACACAGGGTCCACACTTTACACAGCTAGAGGATTATCTCCATAAATTGTTGTGCAAACCACTTAAACCTGGCAGGAGAACAATGTTCCAGCCAAATTATTGCTCAGCAGACTGAAACTGCATCTTAACTATACTCTAGAAATTCCTTTTTAGCTGATGTCACTGAATCACAACCTCAATGAATTGAGTGTCTTTTAGTCTGTGTGGAGGAATCAACTGAAATATCCATTCTATTGAGAAGTATAAACTTTCTGCATGGAATATTGAAACTAGTTTGCATTCAAAACACTTAACGTGTACAGTTGCTATGCCTTTTCAATATTGTGAAACAAATTGTGTTAACACTTCAGGTTAGATTCAGTACTATAGAGAAGGGGGAAAAATCACTTGCTCCAGGTTGTATATGCCTTTTTCTGGGGTTATAAATATTGTGTAACTGGTCAATCTGTACCAGCAGTTTTGTGGAAGTGCAAAATCAATGTATTGATGCAAAGTTAATGTGAGATTCGGTTACTGTGAAATGAACAATTAGAAATTACCATTTAAGTGTACTGTGAATATTTCCATTTTGCTCAGGGAATGACAGTTGAGTTAATTATTAGATATTGGGTTACTAAGTCACTTATATGTGCATCACAGGTTTTAGGTATTGTACACTAGTCTATTAATGAAATTAACATTTGTAAAAGTTTGCTTTTTTATAGTCACAATATTAGACCATATACATTTGAGCTAAGTGTATGTTTGAGTTAATTTAAACATAGTTTGTGAAATGGGGAGTAGTTTGCCTTGTCAGCAAGAAGCCCTTTTTAATTATTGCTCAGCATGCAAAAATTCAAGCAGTAAGTTTTATACTGGTTTTACTTCATGCATTATAAAAGTTTGCAGGTATTTCCAAAGTACAGACTATTCAAATAGAACTGAATAACTGGAAAGCTTTAATTGAAATTACAACTTGGAATACTTACTGAATATCAAACTAGGCATTGTACTTTAATATAAAAAAAAATAGCTGCTGCAACAATTAATGACTTGCAGTTGGTCTCTGGTGATCTGTTGCAGAAGGCCTTAATTTTTAGTCTGGCGATAATATAAATTGGCTTGTACTATCAAATAGTACTATAAAATGCTGAAAGTGCTATAAAAAGTTCTAGGTGTGGTATAAATTTGGATCAGAGAAGGTTAACAAAAAACATAAGTTTAAAAAAGGTGCAGAAAAGATTTGAGTGTGATTCGATTCTGGGGATGAGGGATTTCAGTTACATGGATAGATTAGAGAAGCTGGAGTTGTCTGCCTTAGAACAGAGAAGGTAGAGAAGAGATTTGATAGAGGTATTCAAAATCATGCTGACAGGATCGAGAACGAGAGGACACCGATTTAAGGTGACTGGCAAAAGAACCAAAGACGACGTGAGAAACTTTTGCAGCAAGCATACATTTGAGCTAAGAGTGTGTTTTTGAGGTAACTTCAGCATAGTTTGTGGAGGCAGACTCAATCGTGGCTTTCAAAAGGAAATTGGATGAGTAAAAAGACTTGCATTTATGTAGCCTTTTACGACTACCAGACATCTCAGTACTGTACAGTCAATTAAGTACTTAGTCACTGCTGTAATGTGGGATACGCGGCAGCCAATTTGCACATTAAGCTCCCATAAACAGCAATGTGATAAGATCATTTGTTTTTGTTATGTTGATTGAGGGATAGATATTGGCCAGGACACGGGCCAACTCCCCTGCTCTTTGGAATAGTGCCATGGGATCTTTTACATCCACCTGAGAGAGCATACGGGACACACTCTTAGCTCAAATGTATATGGTCACTGCAGAAAAGTTTAACATCTCATCTGAAAAACAGCATCTCAGACAGTGCAGCACTCCCTCGGTACTGGGAGTGTTAGTCTAGATTTTTTGTTCCCAACTCCCTCGAGTGGAACTTGAACCGACAACCTTCTGACTGAGGCGAATGTGCTACCCACTGAGCCACAGCTGTACCTGAAGGAAAACAATTGCTGGGCTACCAGGAAAGGGCAGAGGAGTGGGACTAGTTCAAGTGCTCTTAGAGAGCTGGTATAGGCCAAATGGCCTCCTGTGCTGTAACCATTCTATGAAAACAATTTGCTAGGTTTTCTAAATTTACACAAGATTTTTTAAAATTACAATCAAATGCAGGATCAGACCACTTGAGCTTCTCCCAATGTGGGGTTTGTTAAATGTCTGAACTTTAATATAATGCAGATCTAGCTACTTCAAATGAAAACAAAATACAATGTTCGAATACATTGTATGTATTTTTACCTGGCGACCTGTACCGCAGGGGTTAGCACTACCTGCGTGCTGTGGAATTTTAACTGAGGTGTGCGTATGATGTCACTGACATTCCCTGCCCAGAAGTCAGCCTCGCAGGGGAGGAATGCTGGACAAGAGGCTGCAAGCCCTGACCATTGGCCAGAAATGTAAAATTATGGTGAAGGGTTACATACGTATTAACCCAATGTGCATAATATGTTTGTCTCGGTGTTACCTGCTCGACTGATTCCTGGACATTTAGCTTGAGAATGGCATTTAGAACTGTCAAATCCCACAAGTTGGTCCCAACTTGCTCAGGACTGTTTAGAATGGAGCAAATTGCAACTAAACCAAAATGTGAGGACCTGCTTGGATAGTTTCAACATTTAGGGAAGCAAGTTGAATGTATTGATTTAGACATGGAGTTGGATGACATTTTACTATTTAGCACCCTGCGTGTTTTTTTTTTCCTCAAGCTGCAGGATGGGTGGGAAATATTGTTTGTTTGAAGATAACAAACATAGTGCAAGTAGAAACCTTCATTATTTCTCATTTGCAACTGCAATAAAGTGCCTTACAAATGAAATGCATATTAAGTAGGCATACTTTTAAATCAATCTAAAACAATCCCTTGGAAAAGGAGACCTTTTCTTACAGCTGAACATTAGCATTACTAGTTTGCCCTCCAGCTATTCGCTAGAACAAGATCCTTTGCTTTATGGAAAAAGAACACTTGAATCTACACGAAGTGAGAGGGGAGATAGAAGCCACTGCTGGGCGTTATAAAGACATTTGGGATACTCTATTTCAAACACGAAGAAAAAGGGATTATTGGTTTTTAAGCTTAATGTACGAATCAAAGGATTTTAAGCCCACAATTCCACACTTTTATTCCTATGACAGACAAATTCTTTTAACATAACATTTCATTGAAGCGTATAGTTCTAGTCATAAATAAGTGAAAAATGTACATCTGTCACACACTGAAATATTTAAAACATAACTATAAATAAAATAAAACCCAGCATCATCCTCTGCTTAAAAAATGTAGTTAGCAATATCTAAATTTTGATTTGAAGCTAGCTTGGTAGATAATAAGCACAAGAAATTTGAAATACACCCTATCAAGTTTTTATTTTGATAAATACAGAACCAAAGTCTTACTTAAAAAAATGACCCCATGAAAGTAAGTGATTTTGGATGGAAAACATGATGGTAGTGGCAGTCTTTCTAAAATGCAGTTCACTGCAAAGAAAGCATAGCTATCTTTGCCACTAGACCAGCTTTAGGTTACTGAGGTAATGTTAGTCCTTAAGGTGATAATCATCATGTGAACAGTGTGACTTCCAGGCAGACTTGATCCAGCAAGCTGTTCTTCATCTGCATTAAATGTTTCCAGTTGTATGTGAACACACTTCAAATTCCACTTGTATAGTAATGCTTCAATTGACCAATCCGCACTGGAAGAGATAATAAATTATTCAGCAACTACAGTAAAAGAATATTCTTACAGTGAGACTAAACAGATTTCTTACCTTATCCAAACCTGGGTGGGTCACTCCATCTCATTTGTTTGAATAAATATATAGTGATAATAGGCATAATAAGGATGTAAACGTAATGTCATGCGGGGTAAAATTTGCCGGCATAGTAAGGCTGTAATTGTAATGTCATGCTGGGTAGAATTTGGCACCAGAATAATGAAGATCAGGCCTCAATGTACTAAAGTGTGTTCGGACAGGAATAGTGGAAATTGATCCTGTTAAAGAAGTAGGGTATGGTCCTTGGAAGATAAACAAAAATTGAGGCAACTAGACAAGATGAAAACTGGCAAGAGGCAGTAGAGATGTAACAAGAAGTGAATGACAGTTTAAAATTATAATAGTCCAGTTCAAATGATTTGAGTTGCTCAGAAAATTTCCACTTTGGGCGCAATCAGGAAAATACACTTGAAATTGCTCTGGTTAGGTTCGGCTACAAGTTTGGGTTAAAATAAATTTGCATAATCACAAATCTTTCATCAACCTGGGCAATTGGGCAGCGTATTTGAAAGTAATCATTTTTTTATTTCCATTAAAACTTATCCCTTGATGTATTTAAGAGTGGTAACATGGTGCAGTTTTATTAATACAGCTGAAAATTGTTTTCAGCAAAAATAAGCATCTTTAATAAGGATGTCCATTTTTCCCACTTGTAATTGATTTACAATCACTGAAAATTGCTGAAAACAAAACTATACTGAACCACTGAACAGTTTCATTGGTATACACTAGTCAGTTTTAGAGAAATACAATATTTTAAAATAAAAAACTTAATGTGCCTACTGGGGGATTCACCCTATCCCTGCATTTTAACCCTGCTTAAGCTGAATACTGTACCTTGTCTTGACTGCCAATGTGAAGCACCATGGGAGATCAACTCATGTTAAAATAGAAAGACAATTGACTTCATATACTGGGTCTCTTACAACATTTATGGTATCATGCAGCAGATGATTAATCTGCATTTCACACAAATAGACCTATCACTGAGGTTCACGTGGAGAAATATTTTTTTTTAATTATGAATGGGACTAAAGGGGAATTATATCACAATTACCATCATCATCATTGGCAGTTCCTCGAAATCGAGGAAGACTTGTTTCCACTCTAGAAGTGAGTTCTTAAGTGACTGAACAATCCAATACGGGAATTACAGTCTCTGTCATAGGTGGGACAGACAGTAATTGAAGGAAAGGGTGGGTGGGACTGGTTTGCCGCCCGCTCCTTGCGCTTGTTTTCTGCATGCTCCCGGCGACGAGACTCAGTGCTCAGCGCCCTCCCGGATGCATTTCCTCCACTTAAGGCGGTCTTTGGCTAGGGACTCCCAGGTGTCAGTGGAGATGTTGCATTTTAGCAAGGAGGCTTTGAGGGTGTCCTTAAAATGTTTCCTCTGCCCACCTTAGGCTCACTTGCCATGTCGGAGTTCAGAGTAGAGCCCTTGCTTTGGGAGTCTTGTATCAGGCATGTGAATAATGTGACCCGCCCAACGGAACAATTACAGTATTGTTTAAGTACGGTCACTGATCTGTACTAAAAACACTTTGTACAAATTAGCTATCGTGTTTGCCTACCTTATAAAAGCAAGTTTAGGACACTTCAAAAGTACTTGATTGGTTAAATGTTTTGGGGTGAGGACATGGAAAACGCTCTATAAATGTAAGTTCTTACTTCTTGGGTGATAGATCTCCAACATACAGTTGATGAATTTCAGCTATAGTGGGGTAGAAAGCCAATTCCTCCCTTCTCCCCTCTTTTCATCTAACATGACCTGATAATGAGTGACGGAAATATCACAATAAGGGAAGAATGAATGCAAATGCCAGCCGAGACTAGCAAGCATGAATTTCATAAATCTGAAATGGCTTTACTACTATAATTAAGTGACTATTCCAGCCTATCAGTTAAAAATTCTCATTAGATATAGAAATAATTGTGTTTTAGTCAAACATATGCAAATAGTATAATTAAAAATATCACAAATAAAATACTGTTCAGACACAATCAAACAGTTATGAAAAGCTCACCAACGTTCCTGATAAGTGGTCCAGAACAGCGCATGTGGATTTTTTTGCATGAGGTAGAAAATAGTTGTTAATATATCCTCAAAGTCTAGAAAAATCAATTAGAGAAAATTTTAAATGTTGCATGTATTTTCCAATTTATTCACATTCAGCAATAAGAATTATAAACAAAGTATAAAACCTTAACAATGAGATTTAGCACAAAAATTGGGTGTTAGTCATCTTAAAAGTTCCAACTGCAGACAATGTTTCTTATGTTATAACAAGGTGCTACACATTGGATTTTGTGGTAAGTTTAAGCAGCACATTTCAGTAAGAATAAGATGCAAGCAAAAGCAAAAATATTACAGGTGATAAAATGCCTAACATCACTCAAATCTACTCCAATCATTCAGCTTGTTGACGCAGGTAGCTGTGCCATAGAGGCCAAGAATATCCCAGGTTCAATCCCCAGTTTATGCTGAGTGAGCTGATCCCAAGCCCCATATCTATGAGACAAAAAATTGATACTGTACGTATTTTGTTTCAAGGTTTATTACTACACTAGCAACAGCATCAAGATGTCACACAATTACCAGCATTGCTGAAGCAAAACTTATCACTATTACACTATTTTGTGGCAGCTATTCTTTGGTGAGGGATAAGGAGTCATCGTCTAGAAGGCATGTTTCACTCATGGCTAGGATGTCAATAGATTCATCATGATGAGGTCGTGGAAGGGGAAGGTGTTGTTCTTGAGGGCAATGCAGAGCTTGGCAAATGGTTCCTCATTGCCAGACTCAGGAACAATGGAAGAGACAAGGGATGAGATGGAGGTTAGAAAAGCTAACTCCTCTTCAAAATCCCATTATCTTCAAATCACTTTAGCCTATTTCTTCGGGACCTTCTTCAAATACATCACTTTCAGTCACCTCTCCCACCATAGTTTGGCATCAGTTCCTTTTCAGTTTCCCCTTTGGAAAGTACCAGGGAATGTTGAAGTCAATGCAGTTAACTACGAAGCAGCTTAACTTCCTACTAAAATTAACACTCAACCATGTTATGAAAACACACAAGTTATGTTATAGGCAGTGGAATTCTGTTTGATTTCCTCTCAGGACAAATATATCATTAGTTGCAAAAAAAAAAGGCAGTCGAGAATAAAAGAAACAATACAATATTCCTTTCTATCCTAGCACAGCAGCATAGAATAGGTTTTGTAAACTTTAAATCTTTACCTTCAGGCTCATAAAACACATCAGATCCCAGAATGACGTCTATCTGTGGCAACAGCAGTAGGTCAGGAGATATTTTCCCCCAGGTTAGACCAATGACAGGCACATCTTCAAGGTTATTAATCTGGCAACTTCGACGACAGTTATCCAAGCAATTCTGAAGCTCTGCATCATCCGATAAAATTACTTTGGCACCACATTTTGCCGCCACTATACCAGGTAAGCTTGCACCAGCTCCAATCTGATTGAAAATGCAAACAATTAATACCTGCACCATTGCCTAATGATATAAAATAATTTATGTTTATTGATACAATAAAGAATATCCAATTTACTGTGATTTAAAAGTATTACTGCTTTTTATTTGCAAATTGAATCATAAATCTTTTAGAAATGTCAATTAACTTAGCAGGCTGAGCAACAGGTAACAAAAAATGCCGGAGTAATAATCTTTTTTGGGGGGGAAAACACTTGCATTAGAAAAGCACTAATCTACACCCATTATTTTTTTTTACATAAACATTCAACACTTTAATAATAAAAAGTTAAAATGTACTTTCAATTTTAAGAATTCCAGTGCAATCTTCCTTGAGCATTGGACAAAGAAATGACAAATTAATGCAACTGGTTTACTTTTAAAAAAATATCAACTGGCCATACTTAGTTTGATTTTTTTTGAGAGAATTTGCCAGTTTTGCTGACGTTTTAGTCGAAACTTAGTAAATAAATTTCTCATTCGTAACTATTTGTATTCTGTAGCATTAGTCTTTAAGACACTTCGGTCTTGACCAGCAGAGGGCACTTTCTTTTCACAACTATTATGTAGCAAAACGCAAAAGGAATAGTCCAACAAATGAGCCTGATAGGTTAATGGGCATTATCTCAGAAGTTTCCACCTATTCCACCTGTGCATGAAATACTATTGTATAATCAAAATAAAGTTAATTTATTTTACCTCTAAAATGGTCTTTCCTCTTACTGAACTTCTGTAAAACCACGTGTATTGTGCCAGAACCACAGCACTTGGCCATATGTACATACCATATTGGGGATCCAGTACCTGAAGAAGCAACAATAATTTGCAGTTATATAGCACCTTTAACGTGGTAAAACATCCCAAGACACTTCACAGGAGCGTAATCAGGCAGAAATTGACAACGAGTCAAAGAGGGAGACCAAACACTTGGTCAAAGAGATAGGTTTTAAGCAGCCTCTTAGAGGAGAGGTGGTGAGACAAAGTGGTTTGTGGAGGGAATTCCAGAGTTTAGGGACTAGATGGCTGTAGGGAACGGCTGCCAATGATGGGGAGAAGAAGTGGGGGATGCACAAGAGGCCAGATGTGGAGGAACACGAGGGTTCTTGTTAGATTGGAGGGTTGGAGGAGGTTACAGAGATAGGGATGGAATCAGTGGCTAGGGAAGAGCCAGAAGACTGCAGAGATAACTGCGAGGGTGGAAAGAGAAGCGATTGCAGGAGATTCTCTAGCTACGACTGGATAGGCAAGAGTGGAATGAGGCGAGAGCAATTGCACTTTCCTGGACAGTAGAGGGAGGCGTTGAAGGAGGATGGTGTAGTCAACCGTGTCAAAAGTTGCAGGCAGGTTGAGAAGGATGAGCAGGAATATACACAAGTCACAGAGAATGTCATTTGAGACTTTGATTAGCGGTGTTTCAGCGCTATGGCAGGCCCAGAAACTAGATTGGAGAGGTTCGAACATGGCATTGCGGGAAAGATAGGTGACAACACGTTCAACCTCCCCATCCTCGCCAAAGTCCTTGAAGATGGGGCGGTAGTTTGCAAGGACAGAAGGATCATTGTTCTCACTGCTGTTTATGAGATCTTATGTGCAAACTGTCTTTTTGTGATTACACTTCAAAACAAATGAATTGGCTCGGTCAGCCTTGGTTCAGTGTTAGCACTCTCACCTACGAGTCAGAAAGTCATTGGATTGAAGCCCACGCGAGACACTCGAGAATATTGACACTTTGGTGCAGTACTGAGGATGTGCTGCACTGTCAGAAACGCCATCTTTCAGATGAAACGTTGAACCGAGGCCCCATCTGCCCTCTCAGGTAGATGTAAAAGATCCCAGAGCACTCTTTAAAGAAGTGCGGTGGAGAGGCTAGAATATTAGGTCCAATCAAACACGATTGCTTCAGAAAACCACATTGCTGTATCCTTTACTTGTGTTTCTTCATTGAGCCATCTTTCACAAGTAGCAACAAGTTTTACAGTACATCCATCAATGAATGGCACAACTCAATTATTCCAAATGATTTACTCCCTAGTTCTGGCTTATATAATCAGATTGTTTAACGTTTGTATAATATGGAATTGTTCAAACACAGCTTTACAATCACAAATAAACAAGTGTAGTTGATGTCTAGTTAGCATTGTATTACCTTTTTGAATATATATGTAGCCGTCTAAATTAAGAACTAACCACACCAAGTATTAATAAAGGGAATGCTGAATGCTTCATTAGGTAATACAGTACAATTCTTTTTTCATTTGTGAAGCTGACTAGAACTTACTTGAAATAAAAATCAGATTACACCGCAAGGCATTTGGTTTCCTCCATGTTTTGCTGAAAGGAAATGCCGTGAGAATTGCCTTATGATTTGGTTTGTCGCAGGAATATGTTATTCAGTAATGTTAGAACATTCAATCTTTCAAGAAATAGATGTTTCAGGAATTTACTAGCTGTTGGTAAAATTAAATTATTTTATTTACCCTACTTGCCAACAATGTTCTTTCTCAATCGCCAATTTTGATGTTGCATTCCACATAAGTCAATAAACTAAATGAACAGCATTCACTCAGAAAAAAAATGATGTACAATGATTCTAAAATAGAAAAGCAATGTAACGGAGGCTCCTCCGATGGATCAGTGGGCAAGGGCATCCTATAGTATGATCCAAAACCAGCACTCATACCATCAACACAAGTAACAACATGAGGAGGGGAGAAAATTGAGGAAATTGATCATCAGAGAGATTTGTGCAAGGTAGGTCATGTCTGACAAGCCCAAATAGATTTTTTGAAGAGGTGACGAAAGTAGTGGACAGGGGAATGCCTATGGATGTAATTTATATGGACTTCCAGAAGGCATTTGATACAAGTCTCACATAAGAAACTAATAACTAAGCTAGAAACCCAGAGTTGAGGGCAAATTATTGACCTGGTTAGGAAATTGGCTGAGCGGCAGGAGACAGAGAGTAGGGATAATGGGCAGGTACTCAAGTTGGCAGGATGTGGCTTGTGGTGTCCCCCAGGGATCTGTGTTGGGGCCTCAACTATTTACAGTATTTATTAACGACTTAGATGATGGCATAGAAAATCATATTCAAATTTGCAGATAACACAAGGTTAAGCAACATCGTAGATGAAAGCATAAAATTACATCGGGATATTGATACATTAAGTGAATGGGCAAAAGTATGGCAAATGGATTTCTTGTAAGCAAATGTGAGGTCATCAACTTTGGACCTAAAAAGCATAGAATAGGGTACTTTCTAAATGGTGAAAAGCTAAAAACAGTGGCGGGCCAGAGAGACTTGGGGGTTCAGGTACGTAGATCATTAAAATGTCACGAACAGGTACAGAAAATAATCAAAAAAGCTAATGGAATGCTGGCCTTTATATCTAGAGGACTTGAGTACAAGGGGGTCGCGGTTATTCTGCAGCAATACAAAACCCTGGTTAGACACACTTGGAGTCCTGTGAGCAGATCTGGGCACCACATCTTTGGAAGGATATAGTGGCCTTGGAGGGTGTGCAGCGTAGGTTTACCAGAATGATACCCAGACTTCAACGGTTAAGTTACAAGGCGAAACTACACAAATTAGAATTGTATTCCCTAGAATTTAGAAGGTGATCTGATCAAAGTTTTCAGGATGCTAGATCAATTGTTGGAGATGGATAACTTTTTGTTAACCAAAGGTATTAAGGGATATGGGCCAAAAGGCAGATATATGAAGTTAGATCATAGATCAGCAATGATTGAATGGGAGAACAGGCTCGAGGGGCTGAATGGCCTCCTCTTGATCTTATGTTCCTAAATGGTTTTCAATTCAAAAAGTCACCATAAAATCATCCCTCAGGAATTTCCTCTCTCCTCCCCAGCACATAATGTCCAGAACATAGTGGATTTCTTTGGCTTTTTTTTCTGTAGCAAACCACAAACCAGTTCTTGCACAAGAAAGTGAACATGTCCAGTTCCCAAACAACCAATCATTTGCTACAACCTCCCTCACTGTGGAAAAACTGAGAACAAAATTAGCAAAATAAATCATGGGCACAAACCCACATCCAGTTACTTTATGCCACAGCGTGTTTGAGCATCATCTTGTCAACTCTCAAAGGTAGGACTGCCACCTTTTGCAAACTCCAAAACTGGAGAATCCCCAATTGCACCAGTTTCAATGATATACTTCATTCAGGAGCCAGATGAGAATACGTTGAAATGCAGAAAGCCAACAAATTACAGTTCTGTGATGGCCAGTCACATGTTTCATCAGAATTCAGCTCTAATATTTTGAAGATGTTGGCACCGGGGACACAGATGCTTTAATTCCACTAAATATAATTGACTTAAAAAGAAAAAAAATGAAAAAACTTCAATCAAACACAAATGCTTTAAGTGTTAGCACAGAAAAAGGTGGTATATGAATCTTATTTTTTTTAAAGAGACAGCATTAAACTGATAGATATGGGTAGGAAAAGTTATTGACTAAGGTAAAATGCTCTAAATTCCTACATACTGGTATGGTGTTGAAGCTGCCTCAGTGTAAGCCTTATGTGACACTTCAAATCAACAATGCTTGATAGGGATCGAAATCAGGGCAGTCAGGGCCACTGGAAATTACAAATGATGGCAAAAAGCGATTTTTTTCTAATTTCTTAGAGAAATTGCAGATCATTGAGAATATGTATTAGTAATCTTCAATGCTAAAATTGATTGTTTTAAATTGTTAACAATCCATCTCTTGCCAATTCACACTCGCATTCTTCTCCTTCAACCTCCTTAGCTAACACGGACACCTTTTTTCTCTCCCCTTCCCCTACAGTTCTTGGCAATCTTCAACCACCTTCCACCACTTTTCCCCCCTCCCCCACCACCTCAAGTTCACATATCCAGTCTTCCTCAATTTGTCCGTCACAGCAACTAGCCAGTGCTGCTCTGTTGCCAAACTACTGAGATAAAGATTTCCCACTCACAGCATAGCTAGGGCGATAGCTGTCTCATGGCAGCAAGTGCATGGGAACACAGTCACCTCCAAGTTCCCATCCAAGTCACACACAATCCCAATTTAGACATATATCATGGTTCCTTCATCACGCTGGGCCAAAATCCTGGCACTCCCTACCTAATACCATTGTGGGAGCACTTCCACCACAGACTACAGCGTTCAAGGTGGTGGCTCACCTTCTCTAGAGCAATTAGGTATGGGCAGTACATGCCAGCCTTGTCAGATCCAAAGAATTAATAAAAAGAAAATAGTAGCAGCCAGAAGCAGCAGCAATGGACAAGTCCAAAAGCAGAGGACAACTTTCAGATCTCGCAATAAGAACTCAATCGCATTTTTTCCGCAGCTCTGCATATTTGTTATAGGTATAAATTTTAAAATAATTTGAAATAAGCTTTAATTTATAAGAAAGAAAAAAAACTTGCATTTATATAGCACCTTCACAACTTCAGGATGTCCCAAAGTGCTTCACAGCCAAAGAAGTACTTGTGAAGTGTAATCACTGTTACAACGTAGAATAACATGGTAGCCAACATTCACGCAGCAGGTCCCACAAACAGCAATGAAATAAATGGCCAGATGATCTATTTCACTGAGTTGGTTAATGAATAAACATTGGCCAGAACACCAGAAGAGCTCCCTAGCTCTTCAAATAGTGCCATGGGACCTTTTACGTCCACCTTAGGGGGCAAATAAGCCCTCGATTTATCATCTCATACCAAAAATCGCACCTCCGACAATGCAGCCTTCCCTCAATACTGAAATGCAGCCTAGATTATGTGCTCAAGTCTGGATTGGGACTTGAATCCATTCCGACTCAAGAGGGAAAAGTATTACCACTGAGCTATGATCAATACATAGAAACATAGAAAATAGGTGCAGGAGTAAACCATTCAATATGATCATGGCTGATCATGCAACTTCAGTACCCTATTCCTGCTTTTTCTCTATACTCCTTGATCCCTTTAACCGTAAGGGCCACATCTAACTCTCTTTTGAATATATCTAACAAACTAGCCTCAACAATTTTCTGTGGTAGAGAATTCCACAGGTTCACAATTCTCTGAGTGAAGAAGTTTCTCCTCATCTCAATTTAGATACCTGGTCACATCTAAAAATATTGTAACATTTAACACAACAAATGACTTGTATGGCAGTGACTATTAAAGAGAGGAGAAAAAAATCCACTTTTATATAGGATCTTTAACAGGAAATTCCAAAGTATTTCACATCCAACAAATTACTTTTTTTGAAGAAGAATCACGGTTGTTTTTGTCGGCAAATGTCGCCGCCAAATTGCAGAGCAAAGCCGCATAAACAGCATATGAGATAAATGACCAATTGAACAGTTTTTGGGGTGTTCTGCGAAGGAGGAACATAAACGAGGAGACCACGTAATTTCCTGCCCGTCTTCAAGATTATGATTGGGTCATTTTACACCCACTAGAACAGGAGGGTGCAGCCTTGATTTAATTTCTCATCTAAAAAATACTTTCAAGAATGCAGCACTTCCCCGGGACTACACACTCAAGAGTCGGCCTAGTGACTTCTTTGCAGCCCGCAGAGAAAAGAAATTCATCCCCTCATCCTGGGCTGGATCTGCATTGTGAAAGTACATGGTCTAACCCACTACACCGCTCTAGTCTTTGCTCAACACTCTAACTGCCAAATAAAAGTTACTTAGAACATTTCCCAGTTCAACAGCAAGTCGAGTGCGATGCCCAGTTCCACTGGCGGGGGTAGAGTGGCACATTTACAGTGGCTGCTTGAAATGGCGTTCACTCCGTCTTTCAGATGAGATGTTAAACCGAGGCCCCATCTGCTCTCAGGTGGACGTAAAGAGCCCACTGCACTATTTCGAAGAGCAGGGGAGTTATCCTGGTGTCCTGGCCAATATTTAGCTCTCAATCAACATCACTAAAAAAAAGATTCTCTGGTGAAAACAAAACCAAAACACTGCAGATGCTGGAAATCTGAAATAAAAACAGAAACTGCTGGATATACTCAGCCAGTCAGGCAACATCTGTGGAAAGAGAAACTGAGTTAACGTTTCAGGTCGATGACCTTTCGTCAGAACTCCAGAGATTATCTGATCATTATCACATTGCTGTTTGTGACAGCCTGCTGCCGTATTTCCTCTTCTTCTTCTTAGGCGGTCCCTCGTGTCGAGGATGACTTGCTTCCATGCCAAAAAGGGATGAGTTCACAGGTGTTTCAGTGAATTCCAGGTCCCGAGCTACATGTTGAAGGGTGGTAGATGCCTGTGCGTGGATTTTTTTTTAAGGTGTGGTAGCTGTTGCACATCAGCCACCACACGGACTTGACAGAGCTAGGTCTTGGTCCAATGGCAAGGATTAACCAAGACAACTGGAGACCAGCTCTGCTGCACGGACCAAGTGCACACACATACCGCAGTGTGGGCTGGCCCGTGCTGGCCCTGGGCCCTCGCCCCTTTCTTGGGCCCCGATCACATCCCTCTACGAACGTTTCCTACATTACAAGTGACTACACTTCAAAAAAAAGTACTTCATTGTCTGTAAAAAGCTTTGGGACGTCCATTGGTCGTGAAAGGCGCTGTGAAAATGCAAGTCTTACTTTTCACTGCAAGCGGGAGACTTCCATTGGTTTATTCTTCAGAGGCTGGGCCGC
This sequence comes from Pristiophorus japonicus, assembly GCF_044704955.1. Classification (NCBI taxonomy): domain Eukaryota; kingdom Metazoa; phylum Chordata; class Chondrichthyes; family Pristiophoridae; genus Pristiophorus; species Pristiophorus japonicus. The sequence continues at coordinate 105,385,363 of NC_091992.1, forward strand.
GGCCTCCAATGAGGGAGAAGGCGCTAAGATCTATGGAGGAAAATGCGATTTGAACTCATCTTTTCCCCATCTAAAGAACCAACAGCAGCTTTATATATATATTAAAAACAGCCATCCACCTCGGGCACGGACACCTCCAGCCGCTCCGGGCCAACACTCGGCGGCTCCGCCACAAACACGAACCGCTTGGCGCTGGAAGGCGGCCGGGCGGTCATGACGTCACGGACTTCAACTCTGACCTCGCAGGCATCGACGTGATCGGGGGGGGGGGGGGGAGGTTCTCTTTACGTCACAAGAGTGGCACACGCGCACCCGACCACCTCACGTTGCGGACCGGCCAATTAGACGCGCCCAACGTCGCGGACCGGCCAATTAGACGCGCCCAACGTCGCGGACCGGCCAATTAGACGCGCCCAACGTCGCGGACCGGCCAATCAGCGCTGGGCCTGTGGGCCGGACTTCCTTTGCGGGCTCTGATTGACAGGCCACTGCGGGCGGGCGAGCGAGCGCGGCGTGAAAATTCTGGAAAGCGGCTCTTTTGCTGCTCGAGTCTCGTGCCCGCTGAGCGTGTGGGCCAAGCCGGCGGTGTGAGCCGGCAGCCGCGTGTGTGTGTGTGTGTCTTTTTCCTCCTTCCTTTCTTTCACCCCGCCCCCCCTCTTCCCCTGCTCCACAGGGCCCGCGGCTTTAAAAGATTAGGAAATGAATCATAAAACTAAAAAACGAATAAAAGAAGCCAAGCGCAGTGCTCGGCCCGAGTTAAGGGACTCTTACGACTGGACAAAGCACAACTACCATGAAACTTTCTCTCTGTCCTTTAGCACGGTCAAGGTAAGGAGACAGGCGGGGGGAGCCGCCTTCACAGCCCGGGGTTGGGGGGAGGGGTGCCCGGGTCTGTTGCTGAGGAGAAAGAGCGAGCAACAGGCCCGGTAACTAGGCAGCACGTCCCGCACGTACACACACTCCCTCCCGGCCAACAATGCGCCTCCCAGTGGGTGCCCGTCCTGTGCTACGGTGCCACCGGGGGAGCTCAGGCGGCACAAGGTGGCCGTGCTTTGGATAGGATGGGATGAGGGAAACAGCTTCCCCACCGATCACCCGGGCCACGGATCGCCACTCCTCTGAGGGAAAGCGGGAGGAAGGCAGTCCAAATTAAAAAAAAAACATGACTTTTTTTTGGCTTCTACTGGAGAAGTGGCCAGGCTGGGGTTGGAGGAGGAGGCGTCGTAATGGTTTCCTTTGCGCAGTCTCGAAGGGTCACTGCAGCAACGGCACAAGATGAAATGGGGCAGCACGACGGCCTGTCCCGACCCACCAGCAGCTCCACGCTGTGGTCACCAAGGAGGTGGCGGCACTGCCTGCCGCAGGGAGTGGTTCTCATTGCAGCCACCTCCGGCCAAGAGTGTTGAGATGCAGGGAAGGGGCCAGTGATTTTTTTTTTGGGGGGCGGGCGGGGGAACGTGAAGGAAAAGCTGGGTTTGCTGTTCGCCGGGAAATAGTGTGTTATACAGAAGGAAGTTTTAAAGGAACTAGGGTTGGGGGTGGGTTGTGGCCTCACCATCTGGGGGTGGGTTGTGGCCTCACCATCGAATCTCGAGTTGCAAACTTCAGTGTTCAATTACAACCCGATTGCTTTTGCAAGTGCGATTGTGATACAGTACCATTTACATAACTTTACCGAACACTTGGGGTAACCCTCCCTTTTCAAGGTCAGTGGTTTCTCTATCGCATTCTACCTTTATAATTTGCTACATAGATGTGGGTATTTACTGTGAAGAGTACTGTTTGGACTTGGGTTTGTACTGCAAATCAAGTCAACACACCAATATCCTCAGTGTGTGTAATGTGACAGTGACAATAACCTGAGGTGCACGAGTCTATTTTGATGCTTATTTCAATCCATCCAGATAAAGCTGACTTCATTGGCCAGTGTCATTTTACATCAAAGTGTCCTTTCAGCCATGCTTAAAAATAGTTATGACTTACGCAAGATCCTTGGCTGCATGGAATTGAATCAGTACCACATAACCATGCTTACTCAATTGTAAGCTTATCCAGTTGTACATTAAATCTTTGAGCTGGTGAGTGAATTTGGCAATTACTGTAAAATAAAGCTCTACAATCTGTTCAGTTCAAATTTCATTATAAGACTCGGAAGTCCATTAAATTCGATCTTGCGCTGGTGCTGAATGTTGCCATCCACCTTCGTGCCCTGCTCATCCTTCTCACCGCTGATCACTTCGACTCTGCCAATCATCACCTCTCCAAACAAGGCCCTTATCAGCCATGACCCTATTGTGCATAATGGCCATGATGGAAATTTGGCTCTTGGGTGACCTTGTCCCTCACTGAAATCTTTCTAGTTGGCTATGCCTTCCACCACCACCTTCCCTGCACAAACTGCTAGGGTGGCATTGTGGCCCTTATCACCAAATCCCTCCTTGGTGTGTCCCATTACTCCTCTGGTCTCCTTTGAGCACCTCGCCATGCTCCATCCATCTTGTCGGTCCTTTAAAATTCTCATTCTCTACCACCCATCTAAGCCCCATCCTGTGTTTCACTCCAAGCTAGCTTCACTCCTTTCCTCACTGATCCTCTGCACTGAGCAACTCCTCAACCTCAGTGATTTCAATGCGCCTTGCCCTCTCTTCGCTCATATTAATGCCACCCTGTCCTCCCTTAACCACTCCCTCCATATAAACTATCCTATCCATATTGATGGCTACCCCCTCATACTTGTCATCTTGCAGAGCCACTCTTATTTCCATCGTCTCAGTTCCCATCTCTGAACTCTTCCTTGTATCCTGCACCACTCACAACCCCCTTGCAAACCCACTTTCTAATGCATTTGTCCCTGGTAAGATCGCTTCCTCCTAGTCATTCGCAACAGAACTTTCAAACTCCCAGCTCTTTGGTCCCTCCATTTGCCACAACTCTTTTGGGGAGTACAAAATTAACATTAGATCGAGTGCCCCCCGATCTGGGGGACACTCCAGACACTTATAACTGCCCTCTTGGTTTTTTTTGTGTTTTTTTTTCATTTTGTGATTTTTTTTTGGGGGGGCATTAAAATCATATAATTTACAAGTGCCCCCTATAAAAGGGGAGGGGGACACTAAAGCCTGGCAATTAAAACAAATTAAACTTTAAAACATAAAGTCGACTGCACCTGGTATTCCCAGGCGGTCTCCCATCCAAGTACTAACCAGGCCTGATTCTGCTTAGTTTCCAAGATCAGATGAGAACTGGCGTTTTCAGACGAGTGTCGCTGTTGGCCCTCCATTTGCCACAATAATTCTGCAGCTGTTGGTGTGCACAATCACACTCTCACCTCTGCCTTTGATGCCCTTTTCTTCAGTAGAAACCCTTACTCTCTCCCACCCTGGTCGTTCCAACTGGTACATCTCCCATCTTTGCTCCAAGAGGCGAAGACTTGAACGTATGTAGTGCACAACAGGTTTACCCATTTATTGCCAGACCTGGTTGGACCACATCAAGCACCATCAAGCCCTGCTTTTGTCAGATACCAAGAGCTCAATACTGCAAAAAGCCTAGGGAAGTATGGAAAGTGCAGGGGTGAAATTAAGAAAGCAAAGATACAGCAAGGAAAACAAAAATATGTTTTATAAACACATAAAGAGCAAGAAGATAACTAAAGAAAGAGTAAGGGCCTATTAGAGACCAAAAATGTAACCTGTGTGTGGTGGCGGAAGACACAGGTATGGTTCTTAATTAATATTCTGCGTCTTGTCTTCACAGAAGGGAGGGACAATACAGACATTGTAGTTGAGGACTGTGAAATATTAGATGAGATAAACATAGTGTGTGAGGAAATATTAAGGAGTTTAGCATCTGTGAAAGTAGATAAGTTGCCAGGCCCGGATCAAATGTATCCCAGCTGTTAAGAGAAGCAAGGGAGAACCATTATTTTCCAATCATCTCTGGCGACAGATGTGGTGCTAATGTTGCACCTTTGCCTGAAAGGGTGGTAGATGCAGAAACTTTCATCACATTTTAAAAGTACTTGGATAGGCACTTGATGTGGTGTAACCTACAAGGCTACAGACCAAGACCTGGAAAGTGGGATTAGGCTGGATAGCTATTTTTTGGCCGGGTCGGACATGATGGGCCGAATGGCCGCCTTCTGTGCAGTATACGTTTATGATTCTATGCTCTCCTTTGCCAAAATTGCTCTTCACTGCAGGATCATCGTAGAATGCAACGGTAACCCCTGATCAACCATCTCCTTAAACCACTTGCATCTACGTGCACTTTCCGTTGTGTCTACATTTATAATGGAACCTGCCTATGTAAACTTGCCACATTGTAATAACATGCTATCCATCCTATTGGAAGTGCTGCAGCACCACTACTACCAAGAGGGTGTAATTAAGCCCTGAACTCTGAACTTTCTCGAGTTTCTGTCCCATCTCCCTTCAGGTGCTCTGCGAGCTCCACTAGCCAGTCAACCCAACTCCTGCTCTCTTGACCCTATTTCCACTAACTGCTGACCATCCAACTTCCCTTCCTGACCCCTGTGCTAGCTGATACTGTAAATGGTTCCCTTTCCTATGGTACTGTTCGTTTCCTATTCAAAGCTTCCGTCATCAAACTCCCACCTTCATGTCGTTTTCCAAATCTGTGCCTATCTCTCACAAATCCTCGTTTGAACCATGCCACCCGACTACAATGCCTCTCCTCTGTTGTCCAGATAATTGGGACTTCCCTCGCCTGATTCTGCACTTAAACGATCAATTCGCAGCCAGAGAATCTCCTGCAATGGCTTCTCTTCCCACACCGTTACTTCTGGAGTCTCCCAGGGATCTATTCTTGGCCCCCTCCTATTTCTCCTCCACATACTTCCCCTCAAGGACAACATCCAAAGACTAAACGTCCAGCTCCACATGTATGCCGACGACACCCAGCTCGACCTCACCGACACCCAGCTCGACCTCACCACCACCCCACTCGACCCGTCCACTGCCTCTGTGTTGCCAGCTTACTTGTCTGACATCCAGTCCTGGAAGAGGCAAAATTTCATATCACAATCTATGTTCATTCGTCATTGATTCCATTCCCTTCCACAGTCACTCTCTTAGGTTGAACCAGACTGTTCACAACCTTGATGTTCTATTTGTCCCTAAGCTGAGCTTTCAGACCCATATATTCTGCATCACAAGGACTGTCTCCTTCCACCTCTGCAATGTTGCCTGTCTCCACCCGCCTCAGCCCATCTGCTGCTGAAAACCTCATCCATGCTTTTGTCACCTCCAGACTTCATTATTCCAGTGCTCTCCTGACCGGCCTCCCATCTTCCACCCTCCAAAACTCTGCTGGCTGTATCCTAACCAGCACCAAATCCCAGGCACCCATTACCCCTGTGCTTGCTGACCCACATGGTTTCCGCTCCACCAACACCTCCAATTTAAAATGATCATCCTCGTGTTCATATCCTTCCATGACCTCACCCTCCCTCTCTCTAACCTCGTCCAACACTCCGAGAACTGTGCATTCCTCCAACTCTGTTCTATTATGCATCCCCCCCTGCTTTCGCTCCACCATTGGGAGCCTTCAGCTGTCTTGGCCCTAAACTCTGAAATTCCTCTGTAAACATCTCTCTCCTTTAAGATCCTCCTTAAACCGATCTCTTTGTCCAAGCCTATAATCACCGTTCCTAATATCTCCAATTTTGCTGTGTCGATTTTGACTCCTTTGAAGCACCTTGGGGCATTTTCCTACATTAAAGCCACTTATATACATGCAAGTTGTTGTTCAGTGTGGGTGATGGATGAAATGAGTTCTTGCGGCTGCAGTCTGGTTTGGACAAACTAACATTTTATGTCTTGCCCCACCCTGTCATCCCTCCCCTTTCTTGGTTCAGTGGCATGAGTTGATAAGCTTGCTCGAACAGTGAATTCCCGTGAGAATCTGGTATATTTGTAGCTGTCTGGGAGATGCATCTTCAGTTTCCTCTGTTGCGGTGATCTGTAAAATCGGGCCACTGGGTGTGTTCAACTGCTGTCTGTTTTTGAAGTTTATAAATTTAAAATTTTATAAATTTTCTTAGTGGTAGAATCATTATATAACAATTATACTACCAGCGTTGCCATTCTATAGTTATCATTTTTAGGCATCTCTTGTATTAGAAAATATCTAAATAGTTGTATTTATCGATTTCATTCCATTCTTTCCATTCCTGAAGGGTTTCACTACTTACTAGGGTACAGCTTGCTGAGTATTAATTGCCCGATAACATTTTACAGCACAGAAACAGGCCATTTGGCCGAACAGGTCTATGCCGGTGTTTATGCTGCATACAAGTCTCTCAGGATGCTAAGGCTTATTGTCGCGCCCCTGCCCCAGCGAAGAATGGCTAACCCAGCAGACTGGGCTTGATCTTCCTAATCTGTGTAGCTCGTTGACTCACTGCCTTAACAAGCTGAGCCATTTTGATGCCTATTTTAATCCATCCAGATAAATGAGGTGACTTATTGACCAGTGTCATTTTCTACCAGTGTGGCTTTATCGACAATACTTAAAAATAGATATGACTTACACAAGATACTCAGGATTCATGGAATTGGTTCTTTTTGATGCTGCATAACACTAACGGTCTTGGTCTCCACAAGGACTGTGCGGCGATCACTTCTCCAAAGCTGACATGGAATAGATAGATTGGTACGGGAGAGGTCAAGTAGGATATTCCCCCATATTGGTTCTCTCACCACGTGTCACATACCGAGTCTGGAAGTTATGACTTCAGGACTTAGTCAGCCCGGTCAGTGATGATATTATGGAGCCGCTCTTGTTGATAGACATTGAATTCCACCACCAAGAGTATAATCTGTGCTCTTGCCAACTCCTGTGTTCAACATGGAGGAGTCCTGATTCATCAGCTGAGGAAGGGCGGAGCTGGTAATTTCACAAGTGTTTTTTTTTACCCATGTTTGACCTGAAGCTATGATGGCCAGAGACAATGTTGAGGACTCCCAGGGTCACTCCCCCTGACTGCATATCACTGTGCCACCATTTCCTGTGGGTCTGTCCTACAGGGGGGCGGGGGGGGTGGGGAATGACATATTTCTAGATTTTGTTATCTGAATTAAAATTCTCAAACTTCTATGATGTGATTTGAACTCTCAATCTCTGGATTATTCGTCCAGGCCCCTGGATTACTAGTTCAGTAACATAACCACTGCACTAAGGTACCCAACTGATTAAACAGTTTTCAAAAATTAACTGGCAATTTTTCAAAAAGGCCATCTGTTTGATGTGTAAAAGATTAAGTGCAGTAAACCAAAGTATAGTAATTTTTATTCTCTGCCTTCATTTTCTAGTAACTCAGCAGACCAGGGAATAAACCTGGATCTTCCTGGACTGTGTGACTCACCACACCTGCTGGTGTACTTACCTGCCAGGCCATTGAAGAAGACAAATTTTAATGTTCTTTTTACATTACCTATTGTGCGCAGTGTCATGAAATATGAGAACAATTAGCACAAACTAAAGAAATCAACTTGTATTCTATGGCTGAGGGTGGGTTTCATCGATTGGGAGGCCAGACTTGTACATTAATAAAGGGAATTCTTAGAAATAAGTAATTTTAATATATTGGCAACAATCTGTACTGGTGATTATTGTAAACAATATTTCTGTGTAGTATCTATACTTTTCATTAAACGCTATAGCTTTCACACAATTTGAAAATTAAATTAATAAACTAGTCTTCTTTCGTATGGTAGCAGCAAAGCAAATCCGATGTCAGTACCTGTATCTAAGTTGGATATCCAGGCCAAAGCTCCCGGTGTAACAGCGTGAATATCTTGTAGGCTGCCGACAAATTTCCTCTGAGGGCAGTGCAAACTAATGATTTATAATGTGGCCATTTAAGAACATAACATAAGAATTAGGAACAGGAGTAGGCCATCTAGCCCCTCGAGCCTGCTCCGCCATTCAACAAGATCATGGCTGATCTGGCCGTGGACTCAGCGCCACTTACCCGCCCGCTCCCCGTAACCCTTAATTCCCTTATTGGTTAAAAATCTATCTATATCTGTGATTTGAATACATTCAATGAGCTAGCCTCAACTGCTTCCTTGGGCAGAGAATTCCACAGATTCACAACCCTCTGGGAGAAGAAATTCCTTCTCAACTCGGTTTTAAATTGGCTCCCTCGTATTTTGAGGCTGATCCCCCTAGTTCTAGTCTCCCCGACCGGTGGAAACAACCTCTCTGCCTCTATCTTGTCTATCCCTTTCATTATTTTAAATGTTTCTATAAGATCACCCCTCATCCTTCTGAACTCCCAACGAATAAAGACCCGGTCTACTCAATCTGTCATCATAAGGTAACCCCCTCATCTCCAGAATCAGCCGAGTGAATCGTCTCTGCACCCCCTCCAAAGCTAGTATATCCTTCCTTAAGTAAGGTGACCAAAACTGCACGCAGTACTCCAGGTGCGGCCTCATCAATACCCTGTACAGTTGCAGCAGGACCTCCCTGCTTTTGTACTCCATCCCTCTCGCAATGAAGGCCAACATTCCATTCGCCTTCCTGATTACCTGCAAACTAACCCTTTGGGATTCATGCCCAAGGATCCCCAGGTCCCTCTGCACCGCAGCATGTTGTAATTTCTCCCCATTCAAATAATATTCCCTTTTACTGTTTTTTTTTCCCAAGGTGGATGACCTCACATTTTCCGACATTGTCTTTCATCTGCCAAACCTTAGCCCATTCGCTTAACCTATCTAAATCTCGTTGCAGCCTCTCTGTGTCCGCTACACAACCCGCTTCCCCACTAATCTTTGTGTCATCTGCAAATTTTGTTACACTACACTCCGTCCCCTCTTCCAGGTCATCCATGTATATTGTAAACAGTTGTGGTCCCAGCACCGATCCCTGTGGCACACTACTAGCCACCGATTTCCAACCCGAAAAGGACCCATTTATCCCGACTCTGCTTTCTGTTAGCCAGCCAATTCTCTATCCATGCTAATACATTTCCTCTGACTCCGCGTACCTTTATCTTCTGCAGTAACCTTTTGTGTGGCACCTTATCGAATGCCTTTTGGAAATCTAAATACACCACATCCATCGGTACACCTCTATCCACCATGCTCATTATATCCTCAAAGAATTCCAGTAAATTAGTTGCACATGATTTCCCCTTCATGAATCCATGTTGCGTCTGCTTGATTGTACTATTCCTATCTAGATGTCCCGCTATTTCTTCCTTAATGATAGCTTCAAGCATTTTCCCCACTATAGATGTTAAACTAACCGACCTATAGTTACCTGCCTTTTGTCTGCCCCCTTTTTTAAACAGGGGCGTTACATTAGCTGCTTTCCAATCCGCTGGTACCTCCCCAGAGTCCAGAGAATTTTGGTAGATTATGACGAATGCATCTGCTATAACTTCCGCCATCTCTTTTAATACCCTGGGATGCATTTCATCAGGACCAGGGGACTTGTCTACCTTGAGTCCCATTAGCCTGTCCAGTACTACCCCCCTAGTGATAGTGATTATCTCAAGGTCCTCCCTTCCTACATTCCCGTGACCAGCAATTTTTGGCATGGTTTTTGTGTCTTCCACTGTGAAGACTGAAGCAAAATAATTGTTTAAGGTCTCAGCCATTTCCACATTTCCCATTATTAAATCCCCCTTCTCATCTTCTAAGGGACCAACATTTACTTTAGTCACTCTTTTCCGTTTTATATATCGGTAAAAGCTTTTACTATCTGTTTTTATGTTTTGCGCAAGTTTACTTTCGTAATCTATCTTTCCTTTCTTTATTGCTTTCTGAGTCATTCTTTGCTGTCGTTTAAAATTTTCCCAATCTTCTAGTTTCCTACTAACCTCGGCCACCTTATACGCATTGGTTTTTAATTTGATACTCTCCTTTATTTCCTTGGTTATCCACGGCTTGTTATTCCTTCTCTTACCGCCCTTCTTTTTCACTGGAATATATTTTTGTTGAGCACTATGAAAGAGCTCCTTAAAAGTCCTCCACTGTTCCTCAATTGTGCCACCGTTTAGTCTGTGTTCCCAGTCATCATGCAGAAGGGATTTTAAAAATTAATAAAACAGTTGGTTTGAAAGAGGACACTGCAATTGTGTGTTTCTGTGTAATTGCACACACTTTATGTAGAAAAAGGTTGACAGAGGCTGTGGCGATGTGCTCAGTAATTCGCCAGGAGTCTGTGGTTCCTGGTCCGAGAAGATATCAAATGGCAAAATTATGTATCTTAAAAAAATAAGCTGAGTTGCAAGGTAATTTGGTAACAATAGCCAAAATGCATATTAGACCTGTGAGCTGCAATGAACTGAGCACAAACACTGCAATCCAATGTGACGAGCTGAATGAAATAATAAATTGCAGCAGTCAGGAGGAAAAATATATGCATTTAAAAATTGCATAGCATTGCTGGAAACAATATAACAAAAAATGTTTTTTCTTATCCTTGGAGGATGAATGATAACTTCAAAGGTCCCTGTTATTTTTATTGGGAGCTGCTGATATCTATTAAAAGCAAAAGAAATCCATTATTTCTAACCAGAAGTTAATTGATCAGTATTGCGTTTTTAACCAGTACACCTGTTGCCTGAGTTACAGCTACCTAACTGCAGTGGCGCAATCTGCATTTCCTAATTGCTGAAGTTGCAAAAGTCAACCCGTTTTATGTTTGATATATTTTTTCCTTTTGTTGCAGGACAATGTAGAACGGGCAGATGCCCTCCAGACGTCTGTTGAAGAATTCATTGAGAAGTATGAGAAGCCATACAAGCCTGTGGTGCTGATCAATGCTGAGCATGGGTGGGCAGCACACGAAAAGTGGACACTAGAGCGCTTAAAGCGCAAGTACAGAAATCAGAAATTTAAATGCGGGGAGGACAACGATGGCTACTCTGTTAAAATGAAGATGAAGTATTATGCTGACTACATGGAAACTACGAAAGATGATAGTCCTCTTTACATTTTTGATAGCAGCTATGGGGAGCACCCAAAAAGGAGGAAACTGTTAGAGGATTATGAAGTGCCAAAGTATTTCACAGATGATTTATTCCAGTTTGCAGGGGAAAAGCGGAGACCTCCTTACAGGTAGCACTGAAACAACTAACCTTCGTGATTAATTGTTGGAAAGCAGTAATGTAGGTCAGTGTGTACAGAGTACCTCCTCCTGTATTCCACAGCTTTCATGTTGGATTTCTAGTGTGACCATTAGAGAGCTCTTTTCAAGCCCTAGAGACCGGCATTCCATTGAAATGATGAGCTCTGTTCATGTAAGGCAGAAGATGCTTGTGTAGCACGTCAGCCGCCCAACTGAGCAGTTAGAAAATGTTAGTCTCTTTTATCAGACAAATCAGAAAACTGTCTTTGTCTTGTTAATCCTTCGTGAGTTCTGAAACATGCACAGGAAAATTTGTGGATTGTGTCTGAAATTTTCTTAAAGTTGGTAACAATGACAGAACTATTCAACATGATACCCTTCCAATGTCTTGCTGATCAATGTAGTGAATAAATATGACACATTTAGAAAACATAGAAATGATCAAATTTATTTTAAGAAATTTAAGATTTTAAGGAGCTAGGAGCTAAATTAAAAAGTAGGACCTCAAAAGTAGTAATCTCGGGATTGCTACCAGTGCCACGTGCTAGTCAGAGTAGGAATCGCAGGATAGCACAGATGAATACATGGCTTGAGCAGTGGTGCAGCAGGGAGGGATTCAAATTCCTGGGGCATTGGAACCGGTTCTGGGGGAGGTGGGACCAGTACAAACCGGACGGTCTGCACCTGGGCAGGACCGGAACCAATGTCCTAGGGGGAATGTTTGCTAGTGCTGTTGGGGAGGAGTTAAACTAATATGGCAGGGGGATGGGAATCAATGCAGGGAGACAGAGGGAAACAAAAAGGGGACAAAATCAAAAGTCAGAAAGGAGATGAGGAAAAGTGGAGGGCAGAGAAACCCAAGACAAAAAACAAAAAGGGCCACTGTACAGCAAAATTCTAAAGGAAAAAGGGTGTTGAAAAAATAAGCCTGAAGGCTTTGTGTCTTAATGCAAAAACGTTAGTGGGAGTTGTGTACAGACCTCCAAACAGTAGTAGGGATGGTGGGGAGGGCATCAAACAGGAAATTAGGGATGCGTGCAATAAAGGTGCAGCAGTTATAATGGGTGACTTTAATATGCACATAGATTGGGCTAACCAAACTGGAAGCAACACGGTGGAGGAGGATTTCCTGGAGTGCATAAGGGATGGTTTTTTAGACCAATATGTCGAGGAACCAACTAGGGGGGAGGCCATCTTAGACTGGATGTTATGTAATGAGAGAGGATTAATTAGCAATCTCGTTGTGCGAGGCCCCTTGGGGAAGAGTGACCATAATATGGTGGAATTCTGCATTGGGATGGGGAATGAAACAGTTAATTCAGAGACCATGGTCCAGAACTTAAAGAAGGCTAACTTTGAAGGTATGAGGCGTGAATTGGCTGGGATGGATTGGCGAATGATACTTAAGGGGTTGACTGTGGATGGGCAATGGCAGACATTTAGAAACCGCATGGATGAACTACAACAATTGTACATTCCTGTCTGGCATAAAAATAAAAAAGGGAAGGTGGCTCAACCGTGGCTATCAAGGGAAATCAGGGATAGTATTAAAGCCAAGGAAGTGGTATACAAATTGGCCAGAAATAGCAGCAAACCCGGGGACTGGGAGAAATTTAGAACTCAGCAGAGGAGGACAAAGGGTTTGATTAGGGCAGGGAAAATGGAGTATGAGAAGAAGCTTGCAGGGAACATTAAGACGGATTGCAAAAGTTTCTATAGATATGTAAAGAGAAAAAGGTTAGTAAAGACAAACTTGGGTCCCCTGCAGTCAGAATCAGGGGAAGTCATAACGGGGAACAAGGAAATGGCGGACCAATTGAACAAGTACTTTGGTTCGGTATTCACGAAGGAGGACACAAACAACCTTCCGGTTATAAAAGGGGTCGGGGGGTCTAGTAAGGAGGAGGAACTGAGGGAAATCCTTATTAGCCGGGAAATTGTGTTGGGGAAATTGATGGGATTGAAGGCCGATAAATCCCCAGGGCCTGATGGACTGCATCCCAGAGTACTTAAGGAGGTGGCCTTGGAAATAGCGGATGCATTGACAGTCATTTTCCAACATTCCATTGACTCTGGATCAGTTCCTATGGAGTGGAGGGTAGCCAATGTAACCCCACTTTTTAAAAAAGATGGGAGAGAGAAAACAGGGAATTATAGACCGGTCAGCCTGACATCGGTCGTGGGTAAAATGATGGAATCAATTATTGAGGATGTCATAGCAGTGCATTTGGAAAGAGGTGACATGATAGGTCCAAGTCAGCATGGATTTGTGAAAGGGAAATCATGCTTGACAAATCTTCTGGAATTTTTTGAGGATGTTTCCAGTCGAGTGGACAAGGGAGAACCAGTTGATGTGGTATATTTGGACTTTCAGAAGGCGTTCGACAAGGTCCCACACAAGAGATTAATGTGCAAAGTTAAAGCACATGGGATTGGGGGTAGTGTGCTGACGTGAATTGAGAACTGGTTGTCAGACAGGAAGCAAAGAGTAGGAGTAAATGGGGACTTTTCAGAATGGCAGGCAGTGACTAGTGGGGTACCGCAAGGTTCTGTGCTGGGGCCCCAGCTGTTTACATTGTACATTAATGATTTAGACGAGGGGATTAAATGTAGTATCTCCAAATTTGCGGATGACACTAAGTTGGGTGGCAGTGTGAGCTGCGAGGAGGATGCTATGAAGCTGCAGAGTGACTTGGATAGGTTAGGTGAGTGGGCAAATGCATGGCAGATGAAGTATAATGTGGATAAATGTGAGGTTATCCACTTTGGTGGTAAAAACAGAGAGACAGACTATTATCTGAATGGTGACAGATTAGGAAAAGGGGAGGTGCAACGAGACCTGGGTGTTCATGGTACATCAGTCATTGAAGGTTGGCATGCAGGTACAGCAGGCGGTTAAGAAAGCAAATGGCATGTTGGCCTTCATAGCAAGGGGATTTGAGTACAGGGGCAGGGAGGTGTTGCTACAGTTGTACAGGGCATTGGTGAGGCCACACCTGGAGTATTGTGTACAGTTTTGGTCTCCTAACCTGAGGAAGGACATTCTTGCTATTGAGGGAGTGCAGCGAAGGTTCACCAGACTGATTCCCGGGATGGCGGGACTGACCTATCAAGAAAGACTGGATCGACTGGGCTTGTATTCATTGGAGTTCAGAAGAATGAGAGGGAACCTCACAGAAACGTTTAAAATTCTGATGGGTTTAGACAGGTTAGATGCAGGAAGAATGTTCACAATGTTGGGGAAGTCCAGAACCAGGGGTCACAGTCTAAGGATAAGGGATAAGCCATTTAGGACCGAGATGAGGAGGAACTTCTTCACCCAGAGAGTGGTGAACCTGTGGAATTCTCTACCACAGAAAGTTGTTGAGGCCAATTCACTAAATATATTCAAAAAAGAGTTCGATGTAGTCCTTACTACTAAGGGGATCAAGGGGTATGGTGAGAAAGCAGGAATGGGATACTGAAGTTGCATGTTCAGCCATGAACTCATTGAATGGCGGTGCAGGCTAGAAGGGCCGAATGGCCTACTTCTGCACCTATTTTCTATGTTTCTATGAAAAGGGCCAAGTATATGTAGATTATAGACAAGTAGTGTTTTCATGTGTGTGGGATTAAAGCACGAATGGAAATGAGTGCACTGTCCTGCAAATCTATTTTTTTTCCAAGTGTCACATTATATTTCTGTTGACCCTGATTATGACCATTCACAAACACTAGAAAACTTTATTCAGGGAAAGCTTTCCTACATGCTGGAATAGAATTAAGAACCTCAAGCCCGTTAAAGCACCCCACTCAAATCAGTTCAGCTGTCCTGATACTATATAAAACACATTGGATTGTTTATTGTGATCATATAAACTAGTTTGTCTGAACAAAAGCCTTCTTGCTGGAGTTACTATATTTTTGTACATTTTGTGCTCATCGAGCTGAGAGATGCTGGAGAAAGGAATGCTTCAATTTCGTACATACAGCATCAGCATCAAGAATTCCGAGGTCAGGTATAGTGCGGTTAAATGCAGAAGAAACCTTCCTCTGCACTGTCCCAAAAATATACTTGAAATCTCAACCTCAGAAGGTCATGTCTAACTGCAGCTGTGTGGTAACTTCTTTTCTCACACCAGCTATTCTGTTGAACTTTGACCTCATGCCTTGGGATTAGATCAAGAGAATGACCCAACCCATTTCACACAGGACCCTTACAGAAATTAATAAGTCTAGCCTCTATCTGAACCCAGGTTGCAGCAGTGTAAGGTTAGCGTCTAACCCACTGTGCCAGCCAGTCCCAGATAACTCATAAGTGTACGCGATTGCACTGTAAATACTTTATAACGCATTATATGTGTACGCGATTGCACTGTAAATACTTTATGGGACAGTTCAGAATTATATTCATCAGAACAGAAAACAACTTGGGTTTATAGAGCCCCGTTAATGTAATGAGAAATCTCGGGGTGTTTCATTTAAGAGTGCTAGCAATGAACACGAGGAGATGAGTTAAGAGAGATTTGAATGAATGGTTAAGAAGATAAGTGTTGAGGAAGCTTTTAAAGAAAGAGGAAACAGGTTTAAAGAGTGAGTTCCAGAGAGGACAATGGTGAAGGTTGAAGGCTCTGGCACTGAAAGCAGAATGGCAGGAGGATGTGGAGGGAATGAGTCGGACCATTGTAGGACAAGGGAGTGGAGGAAGGTGCAGAGGTAGCAAAGGCCAGTGAGAGATTTGTTAGCAGGACATGGAATTTGAGCTTAATGCATCGGGACAGGGAGTAAGTGGAAGTCGATAGGGGTGATGGGCAAGTGGGACCTAGTACAGGATGGGTTGGAAGCAGTGAAGGTTCAAATCGTTAGATACTCTGGGTAAGATGAGTTAATGTTCTATGTACATTTTTATATGATTTTCTAATTATCAGCGATTTTCTAATTATCAGCAATTTTCACAGTATGCATGCATTTATGACTGGGTGCAGAGAGTAAGAGGATTGAAAAGTTACTTTCTAAATCGTTTAATTTTTTTTTAAAGGAAAAAAGAAGGATATTGTGCCTTACAGGAAGAATATTTCTAGCAACGGTTCTGTATACAGCACATCAATATCAGGATCAGCATTGACAAAAGCTTTGTGTTACAGTGTAGAAAGATAAGTGTGAAAAATAATCCCTATGTTTTATCTTTTTAGATGGTTTGTCATGGGCCCTCCTAGGTCTGGAACTGGTGTCCATATTGATCCTTTAGGAACAAGTGCTTGGAATGCTCTAGTTCACGGTCACAAGCGTTGGTGTTTGTTCCCGACAAATACACCGCGTGAACTTATCAAGATGACCAGGGAAGAAGGTGGAAATCAACAGGATGAGGCTATCACGTGGTTCTTCATTGTCTACCCTCGAACACAGCATCCGACCTGGCCGCAGGAGTTTAAACCCTTGGAAATCCTTCAGAAGCCCGGGGAGACTGTCTTCGTTCCAGGTGACTTTTTTTAAACCGAAAAGTTTACTTACACAGGGCTTTGTTGAAGGGGATCATTGCGGTTGGAAAGTCATTGAGATTGGTGCTCAACATATGACACAATGGCATTGTTTCTGTTTGAAAACTGATTTTGTTGCTTGTGGGTGACATAAAATGACAAAACACTTGTCCAATCCAACCAACAGTGCCAATTTCCTTACTATTAAAACATTTTCAGAGTTTTACATTGATTAAATCATTTTGGTCATGTGTTTCTAGCTGTATATGCTGGTACTCCAAATTTGCATGGCACTCCCTATTGAAGGATTTAGGACAACTTGTTTGTAGTGGGTCTGGGGAGGACAGTCAAGAACCTCTAATATTGCCCAGTGATGGGTTGTCAGTGGTCATCTGCTGCCCGTTAATAGGGGACACAGGAACCCTTCATTTTTCTTTTCGTAAAGGCCTCAACACTCATTCATCACATTTTTTTCCTTGCATTCTCTCCATTCCATAGGGCCCAGTTGCCTTCTGGTACCCCGCTCAAATGATTATTGATTAAGTGTGAGCTTCGACAGTGAGCGCTGGAGCAGACACGTCTCATCCAATCTGTGCCTGATATCCAAATACAGCCAATTTTTCTCAAGTATTCTGGGGCATTGGTATCCCTATCCTGGTTGAGGGCTGTTGTCTCTGCACTGACAATAGATTGAACCTATGTTTTTCCTGTTCTGTGTAGCTCATCTGTGGTAACTTTACCATTGAGCCATTGTGATGTGCGCATTCACACTAGTTTTCACCGGCATATATATATATATATATATATATCTCACGTTTGTTGCCGTCAGTCATGAGAATTATGCTATCCTGCCATGGAGACTTCTCTTCTATGGGTAGAACTGATGTGCTACTAAAATAGGTTATTCATGGCTGAATGACCTGTCTGTGCTGTAACATTTTTTGATTCTGTGAATCGTAGAAAGGATGAAATTATTTTCGCCTAGTTTCACTTGCATTTGGGGGCATGGGTCAGAATGCGTTCTGGACTTCGCCAATTCAATTCTCAGTCTGTCAGTAATTAAACTTGTTTAAATGCATGTTCTATTGTTTGAGATTTAGAGATGGGGTCCTTACATCGAACTTTTCTTGTCTTTCAGGTGGATGGTGGCATGTTGTACTCAATATGGATCACACTATTGCTGTTACTCAGAACTTTGCCAGTGCAACCAATTTTCCTGTGGTATGGCATAAAACAGTTAGGGGACGTCCTAAACTATCCAGGAAGTGGTACAGGTAATCTCAGCTAGAGATTATTATCTGGATTGAAGAAGGCTATTGGTATTCAGGAGATGTTGTTTATGGTGGGTCAGTAATGGTGCATAATGTAAATGAGTTAAGAAATGGTATTGAAGGGAAAAAGAGCCTTTTCTTAGTTTGTACTTCTTCGTCTATGTGAAGCACATTGCCTGAAGCCTATTAAAACAGTAAATAGTTGAGCCATACAGGACAGGAAATTCCAGTTTTGATTCAGCGCTGAGTTACTTGACTTCAGCAAGGGCGTTAGTTAGTCTCACTACCTTTGATTCAGGGGTTACTGTCCATTGCCCCATGCAGAAACCATGCATGCACGGACACTGGGTGAGGACAGGATAAGACGTGGTTCTGATCCCCCATGGCGATATTCTCTGTCAATCCTTACATAAGATGAATGACCACTTGGGCGAAGTACCAGAAGAATTATTCTCCAGGAAAGAAACAGGGGAGAGAGGCAGCAGAGAGAATGAGCAAAAAAAGAGGGGGAAATGAGAATTTTTAGGGACAGGAAATCATCCTTGTACCAACAAGCTCAATCCTTATTCAGACCAATACCACCTGTCCACTTTCTTATATCTCTTCTCTCAAGAAACTTATCTAATTGTCTCTTCCACCCACTTGACCTGTCTACTTCAATGGCCTTTCATGGTACCTTATTCCACAATTCTGTTACCCTTTCGTTGCAAAATTCTGCCAAACTTCCCTTCTTACTCCTAACTTTCCCTCCCTCCTGAAATGCTACACCTACAGTGTACTTTTAAGGCACATTGTAAGGGCAATTTGGGGAAGCTTTGCAATCCTTTTGGCATGTGTCATATCTCATGGAAGTGCTTTTGACACTGGCACTAAGTGCAGAGTGAAAACATGATTCCTCAGTCAGTTTATGGGAAGTTTACAAGGTTAGTATTTATGCTGCGTTGTACCTCTCCTTGCTGGATACAGTTTCAAGTGTGCACTATGCTCTGCCATACTTTGCTGAAGCGGCCATCCAACCAACATGTGTGAACCTAGACAGTGAGTAGTGGCAGACTGCTCCAGCATAGGGGTAGGGGGAGAATTATGTTCAGTGATTTTCTCACACACACACACAGTTCTAGCAGAGCTTACTGGAAAATGATCGGAGTCCTGGCCAATTTTACCCTTCCCAATCTTGGGACTCCGAGATTTAATAGTGCTTTTGCTGTTGCCAAGCTAAAATTGTCTTAACTCAATCCAGACTGGGATTTAACCTGCAATGTTTCTGTTCTGTATGGCTCAGTTACTCACTGCCTTAATATGCTGAGCCATTGGAAGAGCCTAATTGTTAATGTGTCCCCTGATATTTGAACCCCTTCACCATGGTAAACAATTTGCACGGATCAATTTGTCAATTCTTCTCATAAACTAGAAACTTTAATTGAATATCTTGAAGTTTTTTCAAAAAGTAAACTAGTCCAACTTCATTAACCTTTCCTCTTAAGTTCAATTCCAGCTATGTAGAATTAGTATTTTTTTGCTTATCCCTACCTTCTCAAGAGCAACACTATTCTTCCGACATACACAGATGGGTCTGGCAAACCCCTTACACAATAACAATGTAATATCTTTTGATTTGTACTCTGTACCTCTGATAATGCAACCAAATACCTTAATTGCCTTTTTTTATTGCAGCTGAGCCTGAGATATCTTCCTTGATCATCGCAGTTGAGTCACTATCATTTGGTGCATACACCCGATTTTAGTTCTTTGTTCTCACACTAATTATTTTATTTGCCCACATTGATTTGAATCTACCACTCTTTGGCCCTGTTATCTAAAAGATCTTGATCCTTTGGAATCTGGTTACATTTTTCCTCCTTTTTCTATCATCTGCAATCTTGCTTAATAAATCATTAAGATATATTTTTTTAAAGTAAAGCCCTTAAGCAGACCTCTGATGTAACCCACTTCAAATATTTTCAGTCTCAAAACTTCCTTTTTATAGCGACACTCTGTTGTCTGCTTTCAGGACTTTTTTAGAACCAGCACTACACTTTATCTCCATGATCATAAATGTGGAACTTTTATCAATACTTTTCTGAAATTATAATTTATTTTCTCCCTCTTGGACCAAGAAACAGAAATAAGATAGTTATACAGCAGTGCTGCATGAGGCCTGCGATCAAACTGTTTACCTATCATCTCAGTTGGGGAACCCACGTAGTTCATGCTATTGTTACCCTTTGCATGACGCGTAGTCGTGACTTGGCTCGAGTACATTGTGTAATCTTTTTGCTGAATTTTGTGGCCAGACCCTCCAAATTGAAGACCACCAAGAGTCAATGGCTCTAAGTCATAGCATGCATTGTGGCTTTGTTCATGGTATATCAGACGCAAATTGCTTCTCTTCTTAATACTTCATCAGCTTATACAAGTGTAATGTACTTGCACATGGGATAATTTTGATATTCAACATTTGAATAATCTGCTTGCAGAGCAAAGAAAAGGCCATTTTTTAAATAAAGATTTTTATACAGTATATGAAATTCTAAGGAGTACTGATATGGAAATTGAAATGTACCTTAATGTCCCTTGGTACTTTGCATGTGGTTTCCTGTACACTCAGAGAGCTTGTCTAGTTCAGATAATTTAGAAATTGATAAATATAGTTCTCAATCTGCTATATTTTAAAATAATAACTTCTACATTGTTCCATTTAAAGATCTTTACTGGTGCTGTTGTTAAACCTCCTGCTTTAAAATATAAGAGCGGTCCTGGGGTGCCTCATACCTCCAATATTTTGTCCCTTTGGTACTTTTTTTTTCCTGATAGTATAGCTGACATTTGGGATATTGTAGTGAGAACCATTTCAGTGAACCCCAAACATTAAGTTTTAAGGAGTAATGTAATTCAACAGATAAATACCACCTCTGGTAAGTACTTACCTTAGAGTTTGAACCGGAGCTGTGCTTTTATAAAAAAAGCTTTTGGTTTTTAATCACAGAGTGCCTCTCCACTGATTCCTGCAGTAGGGAGCCATATGGAATAAATATGCTGCAGATAATATTAGTCACGGACACAGAGAAGTAGTCCATGACCATGTCCTCAGATTCTGCGAATGAGTACCTTAATTTATCGCACCTTCTATAGTGACTCTTGGTTGAACTGGAGTGTGGGCTGAATTCACATCAGAATTAATCTTCAGTTTAAATGGTGATAAATGAGACTAAACCACAAACAAGTACACTGCAGTAATGCTAAATTAGTTTGAGCTGTGAAGTACAGCGTATGCAGTTTTAAATAAAAAATAATTGTGTAAGTGAAGGTGTATGTTACTTGCATATAATTTTTATATTGTGTTGAGTTTTGGCAAGTTTACTTATGCATCATCGAGAAGAATCTAACATTTTCTGCTTCTGCATTCTGGCAGGATTTTAAAGCAAGAACGGCCAGAACTTGCTGTAGCAGCAGATTTGGTTGACCTGCAGGAGTCCACGGGTATTGCATCAGACAGCTCAAGCGATTCCTCCAGTTCATCTAGTTC
This sequence comes from Pristiophorus japonicus, assembly GCF_044704955.1. NCBI lineage: Eukaryota > Metazoa > Chordata > Chondrichthyes > Pristiophoridae > Pristiophorus > Pristiophorus japonicus. The sequence continues at coordinate 105,406,722 of NC_091992.1, forward strand.
TAGTTCCTCAGACTCTGACTCAGAGGTGAGAACTTGTTTTCCTTTCCTCCAAATAATGGGATTAAATGTCACTTGTTTATTTTCATTTATGGTGTGATCAGTAGAAATTGGTAAAAGCTGCAATATATGTTCAGTAAATCTATCTGAAATCATGAATTCCCATTCCTACAGTTGGAAATGGAAAAGCCAAAAGCAAAAGTTATGAGATAAAGAAATGTTTGGTTTTGATAACTTAAAGAATTACAACATTATGTAAGGATGTAATACAGTGTATGATCCTGTATATATCACTTGACAATTTAATCATATATCCTTGTTCCAATCCTATGATTGAAGATTGTACTTGCCTACATTAATAAGTAGTAATATGCACCTGTTCATCAAAATAATCATTCTTCAGTGGAGTGAAGCTGATATTTTCAAGCAATTGAGTACTTTTTAAATGATTTCTTTTTCAAATGCAGAGTGCGTTTTTCTACTGTAATCCAAACTAAACAGTAATATCGCCATGAACTGTGCTTGGTCTTGGTCTCGCCTGGGGAATGATCCCTGAAGTGAAAACAAATTGTCTCTATCTAGAGGTGTGGGGAATTCTAGAAAAGTAGTGCACCCAAGAGTAGAGAAAGGGAAAGAAATGCTGACAAAGCAAACTGAAATGGTTAAGAATGGCAAGATAGATTAAACTAAATTTACAGAGCAAGTCAGAAAGCAAAGCCTTTTGAATAATGGTAAAATTCATACAAGGGAGTTTGGAGGTTATAGAACAAAGTTATGTTATTAAAGCTGCAGGAAGTGAAGGCCTACCTGATGGAGCAAGGATAAAGTAGAAACCTAACTGGCCTCAATTAGAGTTTTATCAACAGTATTTTGGTCTTTGATATTACAGGATAGCTCAGAAATGAGACTGCTGCTTTTTTTTTGTTTTAAAATGTTGGAGTAGGACAGGAATATAGCCTTTTTATTCATTCATGGGATGTGGGCATCATGGGCAAGACCAACATTTATTCCCCATTCTTAATTGCCTTCGAGGTAGTCGTGAACCATCTTCTTGAATATGTGGATTGCTAGGCCATTTCAGAGGGCAATTCAGAGTCAACCACATTGCTGTGGGTCTGGAGTCACATGTAGGCCAGACCAGGTAAGGATAGAAGATTTCTTTCCCTAAAAGACATTAGTGAATCAGATGGGTTTTAACATTAGTTTCACATTGAAGGGCCTAGTGATTTTTTAAAATTCAAGACGAGGAAAAAACTGTTTACAGCCGCTAGAGAGTAAGGTTGTTTTGGCTGACATGATTGCTGCAGCTTCATAGTGTTAAGTATGGCTTAAACAGGCTAAACAAATGGGAGGATTTGAATGAAACAAAAACTGTGGGAGATTATACATTATGCTTTACCAACAATCTCGGATCCCTGCACAAACATTTGGGAGACCTGCTACTGGCACTGAAATATGTCCAAAAATTCTTATAATAAATTAGCCATATACAGGCAGAGTTGTGGGAAGTAGATTAAGGAACCTTCCCAAAATGGCAGTAATTAAGAGTAAGAAAGGAATGGAAGACTAAAAAATAAAATATTATGAACAGACTAGGAAAACCAACATCTTAGAGGAGCTTGAACTGGAGATGGTGGAGAATGATTGCAGACAGATTTGGAAAATCTACAATAATGCAAAAAAAAAAATCACTCACTAATATTTCAGTGTTTATGGATTTTAACACATTGAATCTAGTGGGAGTGGGTCACACAATAGATTAGGAAAAAACTTTATTTTCTTTCATTACTTTCCTCTGGCCTAAGGGCTAATTTAGCCCTAATTATTGGAATGGCTGAGAGTCATGTCTCAACCAGAATTTGGTACTATTGCCTTCCCACTCAGGCTTTAGGGTGGCTGGTGTGAGAAATAGCAGTCACAGTGAAGCTGCAGTGATCCTCTTTTGATGAAGGCCTTTATTTTGCATCTGGTAGACACTATACCTGCTCTTGAAGTGCTTGACACTGAGCACAAACCGTTGACATCCTTTACCTTGATCGACTCTAAAGGTCACCTTCCCCAAAAGATATTAACAATTACCACTTGGCGCACTGGAAATGGTTACCCAGTTCTTGTATTGTGCAGTGACAGATGGGAAATAGATAGCCTTGTTTGCAATTATATTTATGTAAGGGAAGGTGATAAATGAATGTGGGAAGTCAGTTTTATTTTGCATAACGAGATGAAAGCAAAATAATAAGGCAACAGTATAAAAGCAAGGACTCCAATCTGGAATAGGACCTAGGAAGGCAAATCATATTATTGCCTATGGTGAGCAAGTGATTTCAGTTCATTCAAATTGCAGTTAGTCATTGCAATCAGAAGGGCATTTCTCTTGTGTTTTATTCTGATTTAGACTTTTCCACTTTTTTTTCTTTTACTTCCTTTTCTTCAATTTCATTGTGGACGACAGAGAAAGGGAGAGAAGAGAACAGAAACAATGGACAAAGACATGGAGAGATTTCTGGAAAGAATAGGACTAAGCACAGAGGAAAATGTAAATGAAGCAAAAGTATATTCTGGGGCGGGAGCAGGGAAGGTGACAAAAATGGCTACAGCAAATGCAAACTCATCTACAAGGCAAACAGCTTGAGATCATAAGACACACTTTAAGACTGATAAATAGTTGCTTGCTATCTTGTTTATTTCACATCTAAGAAAAACAGCCGCGGCTAATTTTGAAGCAATAAAGCTTCACATAAAATAGCAGCTGAAATGCCACAAAAAGAAGTCTTTTTTTGAAAGCTGCAGTTTAGCAACAGTGGTTATATATAATTTCTTTGGATATAAACATTTTTAAATAGACCTGTAACTGCATCTCTCAGAAACCACCTCAATTTGTTTTCTGCCTTAAGTATGTGCACAAGCAAAAGTGAGAGAAAATAAAACCTCATTGGTTTTGGCAGCCTTCAGTACCATTTACTAACTTGTGGTTTCGAAAACAAATTATTGATTTGATTGGTTCATACCATCAACCTCTAATTCCAGTGAAACAAATGATTTTTGTTTTCTGAAATGCTAATAGGCTGCCACATGGGTTGGAATGCTGACTGTGAGCTTAACGCATGACAGTTGTATAGGGCCTTGGTGAGGCCACACCTGGAGTATTGTGTACAGTTTTGGTCTCCTAACCTGAGGAAGGACATTGTTGCTATTGAGGGAGTGCAGCGAAGGTTCACCAGACTGATTCCCGGGATGGCGGGACTGACCTATCAAGAAAGACTGGATCAACTGAGCTTGTATTCACTGGAGTTCAGAAGAATGAGAGGGGACCTCATAGAAACGTTTAAAATTCTGACGGGGTTAGACAGGTTAGATGCAGGAAGAATGTTCCCAATGTTGGGGAAGTCCAGAACCAGGGGACACAGTCTAAGGATAAGGGGTAAGCCACTTGGGACCGAGATGAGGAGAAACTTCTTCACCCAGAGAGTGGTGAACCTGTGGAATTCTCTACCACAGAAAGTTGTTGAGGCCAATTCACTAAATATATTCACAAAGGAGTTAGATGAAGTCCTTACTACCAGGGGGATCAAGGGGTATGGCGAGAAAGCAGGAATGGGGTACTGAAGTTGCATGTTCAGCCATGAACTCATTGAATGGCGGTGCAGGCTAAAAGGGCCGAATGGCCTACTCCACCTATTTTCTATGTTTCTATGAGCAGTTGCCGTGAATGTGTCTTCAACTTCAATTCATTCTTTCCCAGAACCTCTCAATTGTGGGGCTCTTTATCTCTCTCTTATAGGGCTAGAGGAGGTTACAGAGCTAGGGAAGAGTAAGGCCACAAAGGGCTTTAAACACAAGGATGAGAATTTTAAATTGAAAGCGTAGGACTGGGAACAATTATAGGAGTGATGGGTGATAGCAACTTGGTGCGGAATAGGGATAAATGGCAGCAGAGTTTTGGAGGGTGTGAAGCTGGCTGGGGGAGAGAGGCTGTCTAGGAGAGCCGTGGAATTGTAAAGTCCAGAGGTGAGAAAGACATGGTTGAGGGTTTCAATGGCAGATGAGCTGAGGCGGAGGCGAGCAATTTTTACCGAGTTAGAAGTGGGAGATCTTTATACTGGAGAGTATGTGGGGTCAAAAGCTGAGCTTGCGGATGAATAGGATGCAGAGATTGCAAACTGTCTGGTTCAGCCTGAGACAATGGCTGTGAGGGTACGGAGTTTATGGCTGGGGCAGAAGACGTTCACTAGAGGAAATTGCTCCTCATCCAAGACTGGAAATCGGACGAGGAGTCTTACAACACTGAGGCAGTGGAAGGGGAAAGTGAGAAATGCAGGCGATTTAGAGCTGAGTAACTGACTTATCTCATCTTCCCTCCTACCCTTTCCAATCTTGGTGATGTTCTGCACTATGCTCCTTGGCCCATCAGCAATTTTATCATCTGTTAAGAAAAAACTATTGTGAATAATAAACTGCTATGTTCAAGGTACTAATCCACAGGACACAAGATCCTCATAAAATTGTTTTGTTTCCTGCGCTTTGGCTTTTATTAAATATTGCTCTCAGCTAAGTGCTTTCAAATTAAATAAATGCCAACTTTTTAATGTTGCCACAATTAAGAATTTATAAAGAAAGAGCAAGCAGCATATTTGCAAAAACCCACCCAAATGACATGGAAAAGAGATGACGAGGCATCAATTGTGTATTGTTCCCAGTCCTCTTCAGAAAAATATGGGGTGGTTATTTTAATGCATAGGACCTGAGTCCTGGTGGTAAAAGTTATGATGGCTGTTGTAGAAAGGAGATTTAACTAGTGAGGGAAGGGTTCATGTACATAGAAACATTCACTCCACCATCTTAGTCTTAATGTATAAATACTTTATATTGTCTCAATCCAAAAATTGATAAACTGGTCAATACTACAGCTCCACAATTAACAATGACAAATTCACTGAAGTATATGTACTTCACAGTTTTAGACCTGATAGATTTATGACAAAATCTGCACCACTTTCCATTCAAAACACACACAAATCCAACTGTGGGATACATTTATTCTTCAAACCCACATTCCACATAAAAAATGTTACACTCTAAAAATGGATCTATATTTCTATCAAACCGTGCCACAGTCACTCTTGAGTGCATACACCACCTTACACAGATATTAAAAAATTGGGGGCGAAACAGCTTGCTCTTACGAAGCCTAAATTTCTTCCATTTTTCTGGATGTATCTGACCCCATTCTGAGACGCCAGTATATCCTTTAAGGTTTCATTAATTCTGTGTGGTAAAGTACCAAGGCAGTTTGCTTGGGGTGAAAATGGAAGCAAACGTCAGTTGAAATAGCAAAGTGAAAAATCTCAAGCTTCAGCAGCAGCATAAAACCACACACAATCAGACTGTTCATAAAGATTAAATGATTCAATTAAAATGTATGGGGATTAAAAGAATTGTTATACCCCAACGTTAGTTAGTTTGAGGGCACGTATTTTAATATCGTCATCATCATAGGCGGTTCCTCGTGTCAAGGATGACTTGCTTCCACACCAAAAAGGGATGAGCGGCAGGTGTTTCAAAGAAGGTCCTGAATTACAAGTTGAAGGGTGGAAGATGTCTGCGTGGATTTTTTTAACGTGTGGTGGCCGTTGCGCACCAGCCACCACACGGGCTACCCAAGACGACTGGAGACCAGCTCTGCTGCACAGACCTAGTGCGTACACATATTGCAGTGTGGGCTGGCCCATACTGCCCCTGGGCCCTCGCCTCTCCTGGGCCCCGATCACGTCGCTCTATAATCTCTCGCCGCTCCTTCGCCCCGACCTCGCACCAATCAGCAATCTGGACCTTGGTGATGTCCAATCCGGTCGCCCCCCTGAACCAACTCACGCTGTACCTTGAAGTGGTATGCTCCACGCTGCTCCTTTGAAGGCTCCGATGTACATGTCCGGCACAGCGGCCCCGACTTGCAGGTGGTCCTTGCAGGTCGGGGCCACCGCGCCAGACCTGTACGTCGGGGCCTTCAGAGGAGCAGCGTGGAGCCCGACCCGGCATCGGCACAGCAGCCCCAATTTTGAGATACCCTTCATTTGTCGTACTGAGGTATATTGCTTTCCATTTCTGAACATTAAATAACATTTGCATCTAATCTGCCCATTTGTTAGATCTCTGCAGATTTCTCTGAATTTCATTTTTTGCTGCAAGCATCCTGCTTGGTTATCTAATCGGATTGGCTGATATTTCCCCTTTCTAACCCAGAGATCCTGAGGCCAGTTGTAATGTCCTGCTGCAACTCCAGCTGAGATTAGGAGTTGAACCTCTGGAACCTTTCAGCCTGTATGGCCTGGTACATAAGTTTCCAAACAGGGGTCCATTAGTTAACCTGGGAGTCTCTGAGATCATCTGATCTTTGTCTCTCAGGAGATTTCTGTATTTGTCTGTTTTGTTGAATTTCTAGCATTGTACTATTGCTGTATATTGCTGCATACGAGAAAGTTTCCTTCTGTGTCGGCACTGTTTTTGCTTTGGGTTGCTAACGCCGTCTTTTGAAAATTAGGACTGGAAGTCGCTGGGAGTGTGTAAACATTTACAGCAAAAAAATGAAAAATCATGGTTTGTTGCTATTGGTGCTGCCTCGACCCACAGACCATGGAGGAGCCAATCCAAAATGTTTCTACAAATATTGTAAACAGCTTAAATCTTCAGGCTGATCTCTGTGTATCAGCTGTCGAGCTGGAGCTACAATCTATTACAGACTAATCAGTGCATTACTGTTTTGTCTATTTAACAATTGCCATTGTGTTCAAATGGAGAGATTGGGGCGCTCAGCTGTGGAGTCCGGGGGCCAAAAGCCAAGGAGAGTAATAGTCATATATTGAGAATATTGATGCGTATTTTGTTGCCATTTTTTCACAAAATAACATTACTTTTTCAGTGCATTGGATTCAGGCAGACACGGTTTATCTCCATGATTGCCTATTTGCAACAACAGCTTATATTTATATAGTTAAATCAGATCGTCCATGAGTGCAATGGAGCCCAGTCTATTATCCTCTCTTGTGTAGACCATTTATAATTCAAATGACCACATTCTGCTTTATCTCATGAACATTCAATTTAGCCGCAGATCTTATTAGGCATCTCAACAAGTGACTTCTGAAATTCTGAAATAATACTCATTTAACAATTGTTTTGCATATTTACAGTGTTCTGCTACATTTGTTTTATAAACTTTCATAAACCCATATTGCATGTAAATTACTGCCTTTATTTTGGGAAGTGTTTTCCAAGAACACTGCCTATTTTTAAACCTAATTTCCTTAAATACTTGGATGAATCCTGGACCTGTTGCCTTTTGAATAATTATGTGTGCCAGCTTTTGTTTCCATTTTACAACTTTTACAAAATGTTATGAATTTGGATGCATCGCTTACTCCTGGAAAAATGATACAAAATATGCTAACAGATATAGTGAGAAAATATTGCCCATATTTTCTTTCCAATATCTCATTTCTCATTTGGAAACCCACTTTTATCTCCATTCCATGCCTATTGTGAAACTATCTTCAAAACAGTCCTTACAATATTCCTTGCCAGTTCCTCTTTCCAATTTTCTTTTTTAGCAATTTGCATATTTTTAAAATCTCCCTTCTTTCTAGAATTCTTAATTTTTTTTAAACATCTGTTTATTTTTATACTATTACCATTCCTACTTCATCACTTCAGACTGAATTTAATATTAACCATCTACTTTATATGGCGTAATTTCTAGTATGCCCTTAAGCTTTACATTTTTTCTCCCAGTTTTTCCTCTCCATTTCAATCTTCCTGAATTTAAATTCGTTTCCTGAAGTTTTTTTTACGGGTTACTGTCTTCTGGCAATACTCTAGGAATGCATTTCAGATTTTAGAGCAGTCCTTAAAACAGCACTCCCTCCCTCCCCCCCCCCTCCTCCCCTCCCCCCTCCCCTCCCCTCCCCTCCCCTCCTCCCCCTCCCTCCCCCCCCTCCCTCCCCCCCCTTCCTCCCCCCCCCCTCCTCCCTCCCCCCCCTCCTCCCTTCCCCCCCTCCTCCCTCTCCCTCCTCCCTCCCCTCCCCCTCCTCCCTCCCCTCCCTCCCCTCCCCCAAGATTGACTTGACATGACTGCAAGGCTTTGTTTAACAGGCCTAAAGTACCACTGCACTAGCCCACCTGTTAATTATAATAATAGACGTAGTTATGTTACTTATGCACATATACATTTATCCAATGCAGCTGCATTAATATTTGAATTATAGGAGCCCAGCTTATAACACTGAGAGCTCCTACTAATTCTTACATACAAATAAGTTACATTGGCCCAGAATCTGCTGGAGCGGGGCATTTTGCAGCATGTCCCGATTGTTAGATATTTTTTTTTCCTCGCCCTTCAGCTCGAAAAACGTTTGCGCTACAAATTGTTGGAAGTGCGAGTTGATAACGGTCAACAGGGCATTGCTGGGTTTTTTACACACTAATAATGGTGTTATTTTAACTCACTGTTATTTTCCCAGCAAATTCTGGGCTATTGTAACCTAACATCAAATAAAAAAAGTGCCTGCATAAAAACATTTATTTTCAAATGCCTAAGAAGCTTGTGCAACATTGTTGTATAACTAAATTGCAACTCACTCCTATTATAGAAGATGTCTAAAAATGTTTCCAGAAATAAGTGGAAATATATTGAAATAGAATTAAGATTTATTCAACAAATCTGACAGCAGGTATTCTGTCCACTTTGACAACATTCAGTAATGGATAATATGACGAATTGGAAAGAGCTCAAATAAGATAGTTTATGCATTTTGCAAATTTCATGGATATTGCCATCAGTTCCTATCAGTATATCATGTTGACAAGAAATGTGCGTGTAGGATATATAAATATATATATAATATATAAATGTAATTGCAAATGTTGTTTCATAGGAAATATTTGTTCATTTCCCTTTTATGATGCCTTTATTTAATTTACTTAAATTCACTTTGCTTGTTTGAACACTAGTGTGACTCTGGTGCTGAAGGGGATGGAATGACCCACCGAAGGAAGAAAAGAAGAACCTGCAGTATGATGGAAGATGGCAGTTCTCAGTCTCGTGATGACTGTGTGAGCAAAGAACGCAGCTCCTCCAGGTGACAAGAAGCACTGGAAGATACCAACTTTGCATTCTAAAATAAATTAAGAATAAAACTGCAGTGAAAGATAGAAAATAATTGCCAGTTTAAGACTTGATTTTAAATTCTGAAATATTTCATTTTTCTGTTGCCAGCAGATAACTTTTATTTACCTCCTTTGTGGTAATTATAAATCCAGACAGAAATCTGTCTCGGATAGCCATTTAAGAAATACAATGTTAAATAAATGATTTTTTTTAGTTAAAATTATCTGGTGGTGCAAAGATATTTTTGTAAACTCTTCCCTAAATTAACAGTAATACTGAGCTAAACACAGTTATTATTCAGTATTGATGGCCCAGATTTCTTAGATACTCTTTATTACCGTTGATTAACATTTCTGTTCAAGTTCTGCTTGAACTAAATAAAGTTAAACACTGAATAAATGTTTTTATCTTGAAACTCTCAATTTAGAAAACAGCATTGCTACATTTTGCACATGACTTGATTCAAAGGCAGATTTACATAAAATTGCTATCTTTATTACAACTGCTCTAAATTCCAGATTAAAACTTAGTTTGTTTTGGTCCATGTTTATTCTTTCAACTAATATTATTCCAATTATATGTATTCTAGTATTTTTTGTAGATATTGTTTTGTAACCAGAAGATAGAGATATGTATGTTATATACAGAGGACGTGATTTGTTGCCACGGAGAACTTAGTTATCTTTTTCTATCTCCTTACAGTTTTCGATGACATTGTCTTTTAGCACTTTAAAAAAAGAATAACTCATATGAATGGAAATGTGCCATATCAAGTTCAGTTAGCAATTATATTTAAATGCTACCATTTTTGGAACAGTGTAGGAGGCAAGAGTGGGGCAGAGAATTAAAATGACAGGCGAACGGAAGCTTGGGGTCACGCTTGCGGACTGAACGGAGGTGTTCTGCAAAGCGGTCACCCAATCTGCGTTTGGTCTCCCTAATGTAGAGGAAACAGAATCACGAGCAGCGAATACAATGTACTAAATTGAAAGTAGTATAAGTAAATCGACCGGAAACGTTAACTGTTTCTCCACAGAGGCTGCCTGACATGAGTATTTCCAGCATTTTCTGTTTTTATGTCAGATTTCCAGCATCCACAGTATTTTGCTTTAGTCTTGATGAGCTGCTCTTGTTTCTCTTTGGAGGTGATTAGCTGGTACTTGAAAGTTCCAAAGCAAAAAAATTAAGCGTTAAATTTACATCACTCTAGATTTCCCAATGTGCACTTGAAACAGTACTGCTCAGTATAGAATGAGATTGGTTATAACACAGAAGGAGGCCTGTCAAGCCTGTGCTGGCTCTCTGCAAGAACACTTTAGCTAGTCCCACTCCCCTGCCCTTTCCACATTGCCCTGCCAATTTTTTTCCTTCTGGGAATTATCCAGTTCCCTTTTGAAAGCCACAATTGAATCTGTCTCCACCATCCTATCAGGCAGTGAATTCCAGATCCTAACCACTCGCTGCATTTAAAAAAAAAGTTTTTCCTCATGTCGCCTTTGGTTCTTTTGCCAATCACCTTAAATCTGTGTCCTCTGGTCCTCGGCCATTCTGCCAATAGGAACAGTTTCTCACTGTCTGGACCCCTCATGATTTTGAACTCTTATCAAATCTCCTCTCAACCTTCTCTGTTTTAAGGAGAACAATCCCAGCTTATCCAGTCTATCCATGTAGCTGAAGTCCCTCATCCCTGGACCCATTCTTGTAAATCTTTTCTGCACCCTCTCTAAGGCCTTCCCATCCTTCCTAAAGTGTGGTGCCCAGTATTGGACATAATACTCAGTTGAGGCCGAACCAGTGTTTTATAAAGGTGGTTCATAACTTCTTTGCTTTTGTACTCGATGCCTCGATTTATGAAGCCCAGGATCCTGCATATGTTTTAACTGCTTTCTCAACCTGCCCTGCCACTTTAAACGATTTGTGCACATATACCCCCAGGTCACTGTGTTCTTGCACCCCCTTTAGAATTGTACCCTTTAGTTTACATTGCCTCTCCTCGTTCTTCCTACCAAAATGTATCACTTTGCGCTTTTTTGCATGAAATTTCATCTGCCATGTGTCCACCCATTCCACCAGCCTGTCTGTCTTCTTGAAGTTATCACTATCCTCCTCACTGTTCACTATACTTCCAAGTTTTGTGTCATCTATAGCATTAAGGCATGCAGACCAGAAGGCCTCAGGTTTGATCGTTAGCCTGTGTTATTACCTACTCAGCTGGGGCAGCAATCAGGGCTATTCTTTGACCTCTGCTGAAAGAAAAGTGTGTGCTATCAGGCTTGGCCACGTTCCCCTCCATATCGGGACAGATTGCCAACACTTGACATCACGACTTGCACACAAAGAGTGGTTATTTGGGTGAGATACAAGAGGGCTGCTGATAGCAGCATGAGTTCAGCACCTTTAAGAGAAATGAAGGGGAATTTAACTCTTAATCCCAACTAACAACTACATTTTGCAGTGAATCACAAAACTAGTATCAATTCGTGCTCAGTGAACACTATGCACCAAAACTGAAAATGCATGTTCAGTGGTGAACTGTGTTTAATAGCCAGAAATTCACATTTAAATTGCAAGATTTGTTTCTCTGCAGAAGCTATACTAAATTTGAACATGTATTTAATATTTTTCTCTAGCTTTAAGACGGCTCCAGGAAAGGAGGTGAAGAGTTTGGACTTTAATTGTGGGGACTAGTAGGGAAGTAATTCCATTATATATATTTGAATAATTATTGAGGCAATATGAAAAATATGTCCACAATTCTTTGGTCTACACATATGGTACTTTAAAGCTTTAATAAATGAGGATGCGCTTTGGTAATGAACCTATTGTCATGATGTGCACCAACTACTAGTTAAGGTGATTATGCAACTTGTGACCTTTGTCCCAAATTTCTTGGCTGAGCATTCTCTAGTTTCCTGATCTCTGCTCATACCAGAAGTAGTGATTAGTATTGCATTGCAGCCTTTTCCCCAATTTATTCGTTTTTATACTTTACCGAAACAGAATTTCACTTCATATACAGACAAACCAAAACCTGTGGAAAAGTACTACAACTAATATTTTCTTGTGCATTTTAAACATCCAGAATACAATCTACTAATATTGAAAGTGATTTTTGCATTGAAACAATTTGAATTATCGAACCATTTCATTTAAGCAGAAAAATAGGAACTTAGTGCTCAAATATTTTAATTATCAGATAATTTGAATTAAATAACTTTGAATTAAGAATAGTCTAGTTCATTTTCCACAACTTTATTACATGCATTATTCTCTAAGAAGATCAACCAATGCTGGCCCTCTGATAGAGCTAACTTATTAGCATTTCCAATACCCTTTCCTTATGCCATTTTAAATGTATTTTTCAATTATTTATCCTCTTCCCTTTCAAAAGGTATGTATTATGCTTCCACCTCTGTTTCTGGTATATTGTCCAAACAAATGTTTGTATGAAAATATTTCTTCTAACCTCTTCATTCTTTTGGTGATAATTTTAAATTATGTCCTCTAGTTCCTGAGTCACTGACCACTGGAAATAATTTTTTCCTAATTACTTATCAAAATACATCATAATTTTGAACACTTATATTAGTGTTCCTCTTAACCATTGTTCGAAGGAAGAGTCCTATTTATTTCTGTTCCTCATAATTAAATGTTGAAGTCTCTGCTTTCATTTTAGTGAAGCTCTTCTGTCTTAGAAAGAAAGACTTGCATTTAATAGTGCTTTTCGGACGCCCCAAAGTGTTTTACAGCCAATTAGGTACTTCTGAAGTGTGGTCACTGTTGTAATGTAGGAAACACGGCAGCCAATTTGCCCACAAACAGCAATGTGTTAATGACCAGCTGATCTGTTTTAGTGATGTTGATTGAGGAATAAATATTGGGCAGGACACCGGGGATAACTCCCGCGCTCTTCTTTGACGTCGTGTCATGGGATCTGTGACGTCTACCTGAGAAAGCAGACGGGTTTAACGACTCATCCGAAAGTCTTAGTAAGAAAGGCGAAGGAAGCATTGGAGTATTTTGTAGCACACATAACCTCAATCTCTAGCTGTAGGCCTTTCTTTAGCAATTGCTCTGGTATCAGAGCTTAAGTCACCTACGTATGTAAAACTTGACCTTGTCAAAGCTTCCTACCTCAGGAATGTCAAATGATGCTACACTGAGATCAACCTTGATGATTGTGCTATCTTCGACTGATGCTACAGCAGGCACCAGACAATGTGTAGCCATCAGCTATACATGATGCTGAATATTTGATTTTCATGTCTCTCTCCTTGAGGCTAGAACTGTTTAACATTCATACAATCGTTATTCCTGTAAATCTTGGCAACAGAGCCAGCCTACTAAAAACATAAGAAATAGGAGCAAGAATAGGCCATTCAGCCCCTCGAGCCTGCGTCACCATTCAATAAGATCATGGCTGATCTGATCTTGGCCTCAACTCCCCTTTCCTGCATGTTCCCCATAACCCTTGACTCCCCTGTGGTTCAAAATCTGTCTTTCTACACCTTGAATATATTCTCTCTGCGGTAGAGAATTTCAAAGTTTCACGACCCTCAGAGAAGCAATTCCTCCTCATCTCCATTTAAAATGGGTGACCCTTTATTCTAAAACTATGCCCCTTAGTTCTAGATACCCCCACGAGGGGATTATAGATAGGTTAAGTGAGTGGGCAAAAATTTGCAGAGCCCCCTCAAAATCTTACGTTTCAATAAGATCACCTCTCATTTTTCGAAACTCCTTTAAGTATAGGTCTAACCTGCTCAACCTTTCCTCATAAGACAACCCCTTCATCTCAGGAATCAATCGAGTGAACCTTCTCAACTGCCTCCAATACAAGTATATCCCTCTTAAATAAGGAGACCAAAACTGTACGCAGTATTCTAGGTGTGGTCTCGCCAATGCCCTGTACCGATGTAGCAAGACTTCCCTACTTTTATACTCTATCCCCCTTGCAATAAAGGCCAACATTCCATTTGCCTTCCTAATTACTTGCTCTACCTGCATGCTAACCTTTTGTGTTTCATGTACGAGGACCCCCAGATCCATCCCTCTCTACCGCAGCATTCTGTAGTCTCTTCATTTAAATAATTTGCTTTTTGATTCTTCCTACCAAAGTGGATAACCTCACATTTTCCCACATCATCATCCATCTGCCAAATTTTTGCCCACTCACTTAACCTATCTATAATCCCGTTGCCAACTCTTTGTATCCTTCTCACAACTCCCTTTCGCACCTATCTTTGTATCGTCAGGTAATTTGGCTACAGCACACTCGGTCCCTTCATCCAAATGACTAATATAGATTGTAAATAGTTGAGGCCCCAGCACTGATCCCTGTGGCACCCCACTAGTTACAGTTTGTGAACCTGAAAATGACCCATTTATCCTGACTCTGTTTTCTGTTAGTTAGCTAATCCTCGATCCATGCTAATATTTTACCCCCAACACTATGAGCTCTTGTGCAATAACCTTTTTATGTGTCACCTTATCGAATGCCTTTTGGAAATCCAAATGCACTACATCTACTGGTTCCCCTTGATCCACCTGCTCATTACATCCACTAAAAAGAACTCAAATAAATTTATCAAACATGATTTCCTTTTCATAAAACCATGTTGACTCTGCTCTATTGAATTATGATTTTCTAAATGTCCTGCTACTACTCCCTCAATAATGGACTCCAGCATTTTCCCAATTACATGTTAGGCTAACAGGCCTATAGTTTCTTGCTTTCTGTCTCCCTACATTCTTGAATAGGGGCATTACATTTGCGGTTTTCCAATCCGCTGGGACCTTTACAGAATCTAGGGAATTTTGGTAGATTGCAACCAATGTATCCACTATCTCTGCAGCCACTTCCTTTAAGACCCTAGGATGCAGGCCATCAAGTCCAGGGGACTTATCAGCCTTGAGTCCCATTAATTTGTTGTTTGCAGTTCCTCCTTTTTGCCTCTTGATTATCTACTAGTTAGATGCTTCCAGTGTCTGCTACCATGAAGACAGATATAAAAATTTGTTGAAAGTCTATGCCATGTCCTTGTTTCCCATTATTAATTCCCCAGTCTCACCCTCGAAGGGACCAATGTTTACTTTAGTTACTCTCTTCCTTTTTATATACTTGTAGAAGCTCTTACTGTCTTTTTATATTTCTTGCTAATTTACTCTCAATCTATTTTCTCCTTTTTTTTAAGTCATCCTTTGCTAGTTTCTAAAAATGTTCCCAATCTTCTGGCCTACCACCAATCTTCACAACATTGTATGCCTTCTCTTTCAATTTGATAACATCCTGAACTTCCTTAGCTAGCCACGGATGGTTCATCCTTCTCGTAGAGTCTTACTCACTGGAATATATCTTTGTTGAGTGTGATGAAATATCTGCTTATCTACCATCTTACCTTTTAATCTATTTTCCCAGTCCACTTTAGCCAACTCTCTCTTCATACCTTTGTAATAGCCTTTAAGTAAGTTTAAGATACTAGTTTCAGAGCCAAGTTTCTTACCCTCAAACTGAATGTGAAATTCTATCATGTTATGATCACTCTTCCCTCGAGGATCCTTTACTATGAGATATTTAATTAATCCTGTCTCATTACGCATTACCAGATCTAAAATAGATCCCTGGTTGGTTCCACAACGTATTGTTCTAAAACTGAGAATAAACTTTGATTCCATCTTTACAGCCATGTAAGAGCTCACCTCACATGTTGCAGATCTGTTTTGGGACTCTGTAGTAGCTAGAGGGACACATCCACTCCATTGTGCCTCCTCAATTTAGGCAATAGAGCAGCTTTATCGAGCGAGCCCATGCATTTGAGAGTTGGTTGAATTGGATGGCTATTGTGAATCTAAAGTAATTGATGAATACCAAGAATTTTCAGGAGGTAAATGAGAAAGGTGAAGGTCACAATCATGATTAATAATACCTGCATTGCTTGTTATCTAGGCTTTTATCTTTCAGAGAACTATCAAGTGGTCTTGTCACATTGGTGTATGAATAGCTGTTCTTCTGAGACTGGTGTGAAGTTTGACTGTTGGAGCAAGTGAAAATGTTCCCCTTTCCCTAGCACCAAAATACCCCATTGAAGAATATTAAAATGGAATTTTACAAATATGGTTTGAATTCTGTTGAATCTCTCTAGCAATGGAGGTAGTCCTCTATTCCACCTACAAAGTATGGTAAATCACTTATTATAGATCTGACATATGAAGTGCACAAAAAATTGTTCGATGAGTAATCAGCTGCAATACTGTCTGGTGATGAACAGAATGCTAGAATACATGATGAAAGCTGAAGCAATAATTGCTCAAAAAACTTTAATTTGTCTGAGCTAGTGATTAGTTGTAATTATCTATGAGCCATTGAAAACATTATCATGTTTCAAGAAGGATTATCGGTACCTAATACATGTGTTTTCAAACTGTAAGTCTCCCAGTTAACATCGTAAATAGAATGCAATTTATTAGTACTTAGAATATACTTAAATTTTAAAAATTACCCTTTTCTTTTTTTGCTTTTGAGATGTTTTTTTTAAAAGAACCTTAGAAATGCATGATGTACATTTTGTTGTAAATAATCCCATAATCACAGTTTATAAGAATTAGGAGCTGGAGTAGGCCATATGGCCCCGCCAGCCTGCTCTACCATTCAATATTGTCACTGACAGTTACGTCTGAATACATTTGCAGTCATGCACATTAGTTTTAAGGTTTTTTTTTGTATGTGTGAGAATACCAAATGAAATGTATATAATCATTAGCATGTATCTGGTGAAGTAGCTATGAATGCTGAACATAATCGGTCAGCTCCACAATTCAGGAAACTAGCCACATTTGTGATATCAGCTAGCTTTGTTTCCATTAAGGGAGCTATATAATTCTTGAAATAAAATTGCAGACAACTTTGCATAATAAAAATTGATACATATATCAGTTATTTAAAAGAAACACAATTAAATGACTGGTATGGCCTTGAGTGTCGTCTTGGTTCCAATTCTAATAGTGTGAGGTCTGAAACACAAAATTGTTCATCATGGTCATTTTAGTCAGCACTGCCACAAAGGTGGGCTTGTGTGGGTTGTGAAAAATGTCTCACTCGGTGCGGCACATCTCGAAACAGTAAATTTAATTCCTGAATCGTGTGAAAATGTTACCCATTCACGAGCACTGACACCTTTCACCTTGAAGAATACTAAAATGAATAACCCTGAAATGGCACCACATAATAGTAGTGTACAAATGCTTTGTTTTCATCTGAAATTCCTTTTTCCAACATTATAGTGAATGCATTAAACCATTTCAAATAAATGAAGATAACACTCCCACTAATGTAGTGGAGGGAGAAATTTCAGATGAACACATGAAATCTTTTATATGTTAGGAGCACGTGATGCAGTTTCATTACCAATCATTTTTAATGCGCCCATGGACAAGATGATCTCTCGAGCATTCAGAGGCAACCAACTTGATTGCTGTTTGTGAAACTCTATAAATTGCTTTAAAAAAAATTCTTGCTTTACCATAAATATTGAAGGATACTAAACGGAAGTAATGCCGAATTTGCATTACATTAAATACATCTATCTTTAGTTCTTTGTTCCTTTAAAACATGACGCAGAATTTCTACATTTATCATACCATTGTACTTAAAGGTTGCCACTGATCATTTAATCGAAGAATGGTCTGAGCCACTGTCTTCTCTATACTGTTCTATGATTGTCCAGTCGGAGTTTTCTCTCTCTCCCTAAAGAAATTGAGTACTCCACTACCTGAAGATTCATACGCACTCATCTGCCTGAAAGACAGGTTGCAAAGTGTGTATTAGAATATACGCTCTATTCTTTTGGTTGGAAGAGCAATGGTGTACCAGTGCTCATGGGCTGTCTCACGCTGTGATTTATTTAAAGTGTTGGTTATTGTATTTCACTGGTTGACTGACTGCATTAAGTCACATACATTTTGCTTTCTGGCCACACAAGATTCAAACTACTGTAAAATATTTTAACCTATTTTCTACTTGTATTGGAATTCCCAGTTCTTGAGCCGTTACTCCGCAGAATGTATCTATTGAACTTAAAATGATTTTTGTACTTTAGTGATTTGTACAGGAACATCCTGTATAACACCGGCTAAATATAAAACAAAAAAATAAACCGCATAAAAATGTCACAACGTGTTTGTTTCCACCATTTTATCAGTTGACTCCGACAAAATTATTTTACCTATTACTGTAAAAGATAGTTGTTTTGTCTTGGCATCTTGCCTTAAGCAATGTAATAAACAATATAATATAATCTTGTTCATATTTAGGCAAATACAATATAATTCCATCTGTTGCATCAAAGTTTTTTTCCTCAATTTTGGGATATCCCATATTTATCACTCGGTGCACTGCCGGTAAAACTGACAATGTGCCGTTGTATAATGGTTTTGAATACAGTGCAGTAACTCAGCATTGGCACCTGGTCATCACGTTAAATGGCAACTAGTCAAAGGCAGCGCTGTCACCCTTAAATAGTATTTAACATGTTCTTTCCTAGATTTTCAAAATCCAGCCTAACAGTTGCAAATCAAGCGATCTGTCAAACATAGAAGCCTATTTCTCTAGTGATTTGGATTTGTGAGATTTCCATGTATGAATTATTTATTGGTGTAAAAATCCAGTGTATAGATGTCTGGCACAAAGATTGCATCCATATTGCTAAATATTGCACATATTTTGAAGAACACATTCCCTATGTCACAACAGTAATTGCACTTTAAGGTAGTTCATTGTATGTGGAGTGCTTTACAATGTTTGAAAGATGTGATCAGGTGTATAAATGTAAGCTTTTTTTTTAAAACATGAGAAATGTTTCATTTTGAAAGCAGCTAATATTTACCCTATTCGTCTAGATTTTCCACCTATGAATGAGTGAAAATTCTAGCCCTGATAATCATCTTCGGAATGAGAGAAATGCAATTGTCAATTCAACAAAGTATACATCTAACTTTAGAATGCTCCTGAAACTTAAGATTCAGCGGACTGTTCATGTTTGTGTGTTCTTAATTACTTTGCCAGCAGCAGCAGTAACACCAATTAAGCTGAAAAAGGAGTGTTTTTTCCAAGTTGTTTTGGTTAACTGCACGTCACACATAGTAAAAAAACAACAAAGAATGGAGAAAATACTTCAAAAATCTCAGGTAAATATGAGAAGAAAAGTTTTAACTGTGTGAGCTGTAAACGTTCTATTCCAGAAATGGACAGTAAAACCCAATGCCCAATTGTCAACATCTGTAACAGTGAAGGAAATGCATATGTTATATATTACAAAAAAGAACCAGAAACTTGGAAACAAATACTATAAAAAGATGGCGATGTCAGTGTCTATAGCTAGCATTCTGCCATTCGTAAAAGGACCCAAGGATTCTTTAGGAATTTTGTTTGTAGTCAATACTGATGTCCTTAAACCTGTCGTAAGTAAATTCACTCCATTGCTGTAATTATGGAAAAGAACACTCATTGTATTCCTTATTCAAAACGTGTTCACAGTGAAGAAAAATAATTTAAAGTTAACCTTCCAAATAAAATCAAGTTGATAACAGTGAAGTTCTAGGCCATGGAAGGTGACACAGAAGCCACAAGTCATATCAGTGCTAGCTGAAACCAAAATGAAGCATTTATATCGATAATTGATGGTGGTATTGACTTATTCCTTTCTTTCACAGTACATGAGGTTAAAAGTCAGGTTCATTCACAGAAAATAATCCAGCTTGGGTGCCCAGGTACCTGAAGAAGAGGCCAAGTCATTCATTCAAATACAAGCTTCTTTGTTTGATATTGAATTGAGACTATTTATATTTTCTTTGTCATAATCATCGATTGAAAAACATCTCTTAGCCGGTCTTGTCAAAATGGGCTAATATTTACAAGCAATCAGAGAAAGAGACAATTAAGTCAGAGAGACTCAATAATCTGCCACATAAAAGGTGAACGTTCGGGGACCTCGTATCCATTGCAGTTTAGCACAGCAGATTCCTAACCTATTTTCCGGGGGGTGGGGTATATAAACCTGCTGCTGTTGTAAATCTAGTGCATCACATTCACTGTGGCCTGGTGCAAGAATTGAGATATTTTTCAACGCCTAATATATCGTCCGGCTGTCTTCCCAGTTGTGCTGTAGACCCTCTTAAAGACCAACAGTTGTTAGCCATGTGACCTATTTACTCATACTTAAACCATCTAATCCCCATGGAACTGCTCCTCTGTGTTTTGTTCAGTTAGATTGACCCTGCATAGACTGATTTGGAGGCAGCTCACCACATAGATGTTGTGAGGCTTTTGACTTCTCACTTGTGTGACCATTTCCTGCGCGATTGAGGCTAATTGCGTGTACTCTGGTTTCACACCAATCTCGTCAAAACATCTGGAACCACTTCCAGAAACCAATTCCTTAATATTAATTGACTTGCCCCTTATCAACTCTCATACTCTTCCTATCGAGCTATAATTTCCAAATTACATTAAGCTTTCGGATTAGTTATATTTACATCCCATATGAGGTGTGCCGTAACTTAAACATTTGCATCTATACTTCAAGTGCGAAATCATATTAGCACGCTTCACAGAGTCCTAGTCTGCACTGTCAATTCGATTCACGTGAAAATAGTGAGCGTTTTATCACGGAATGCTGATGTGAGCAATTTGGCTCGAAGTTTCTCGTTCCACTTAAGAAGAGCATTAAAAATAAATAGTAGGTTTACAATTATGGAGAGCTTTACTCTTACCCATGGAATATCGAAAACGACATTCAACATAAAACTGCCTGTTTTAATTTGGTCGCATTTGCCTGTTCTCTGCCATATCGCTGCTGACATAAACGTTGAGGAGCTCCATTGCCAGTGGCAGTACTATCCCCTTGGTCTCCTGCAGCAGATGGCACGGCTCGCTAACTGCTTCCCTGCTGAACCGCTGCCAGGTCGCTATGCCCGAGTCTGGAGGGACGATTGCGAGAACAAGGGCAGATGCAGTCGTCTGCCTCTTGTGCCATCTGATGTTCCTGGCATAGCTTTGTTCTTCATCTTCTTGAAATCCTGTGATGGAGGAGCATTCGAAGCAATCCCCGTAGCTTTCAAAGGACAGCTACAGAATAGCACTCTACCTTTAAGGGAACATTTTACTGAAAATCTGAAACAGAAACACAAAAAGTTGGAAACATACAGCAGACAATATAATAAAGAAAAAAATGCATTTATATATCGCCTCTCACGACAACCGGACGTCCCAAAGCGCTTTACAGCCAATGCCGTACTTTTGAAGTGTAGTCACTGTTTTGTAGGAAACACAAGCAATTTGAGCACAGCAAGCACCCACAAACAGCAATGTGCTAATGGCCAGATAATCTGTTTTATTGATATTGATGGAGGGATAAATATTGGCCAGGACACCGTGGATAACTCCTCTGCCCCTCCTCGAAAAAGTGCCTCGATATTGTACGATCCGCCTGAGAGGGCAGTCTGGGCCTCGGTTTAACATCGCATCTGAAAGACAGCACCTCTGACAGTGTAGCACTCCCTCAGCACTGCACTGGAGTGTCAGACTAGATTTTTGTGCTCAAGTGGGACCTGAACCCACAACCTTCTTGTCATGTATCTCACATTATTGTATATAACTGTATCTTACCATGCTATACATGACTGTAACCGGATATGACCTGTAACAATAAGCATACCTTACCACCAGGGGTGCACTTGCAGGAGACACTCCATACCTGTCCCACTGAGGTATATAAAGGGAGGTCTCAGGCAAGTGCAGCACTGGAGAGCTGGAATTAAAGGTGCAGGTCCTGAGTGACCTTGACTTGAGAATGAGTTTCGTGTAAGTCAGTACATTAAAGTCAGGACTTAATAGTGGCAACGAGTTACGGGATCACAGAATCCACAGAATGGCTACCAACAGCTCAGATGAGAAATACAATGCTGGAGACAATTGGGATGACTTTATAGAGAGGCTCCAGCAAAGCTTTGTGACCAAAGACTGGCTGGGCGATGATAAGGCAGACAAGAGAAGAGCCCATCTCTTGACCAGCTGTGGCTCGAAAACATACGCTTTAATGAAAGACCTGCTGGCACCCGAGAAACCAGCAAGCAAGTCATTTGAGGGGTTGAGCACACTGGTGAGAGACCACCTGAAGCCAGCAAGCAGCTTACACATGGCCAGACACAGTTCTACAATGATAGACGCTGTGTGGGTCAAAGCATACCCGACTTCGTGGCGGAACTTTGGAGGCTGGCTAGCTCATGTGAGTTCCCCAATGAACTAAGGACAGAAGTACTGAGAGACGTTTTTATTGAAGGAATAGGCCACGCAGGCATATTCCGAAAGCTTATAGGGGCTAAGAACTTGACTCTAGAGGCAGCAGCACTGGTCGCACAGATGTTCTTGGCAGGCGAAGAAGAAACGAGGCTGATCTATACTTCGGGTATGACAACCAACGAGGCACCGGAACAATGGGTTCACATTGTGAAACAAACCGCTACCCCCACACACAGACAAAGGCAGGAGAGAAGGCCTTCAACAGCAGACAGTGGCGCCAGAAGCAATCAAAATCAAGGGCCACATGAACAGCCGATCACACCTCATCAACCCACAATGCGAGCAATCAAAAACAGATTGAGAGAAGCTCAAGGGAGATCAGCCAGATGCAACTCATCCTTCGGAAACAATGGAAACGGTCTGTGTTAGAGATGTGGGGGAAGGCACTCAACCAGGGTGTGTCGATTTCAGCATGCTGTTTGCAGAAACTGCAACGACACAGGGCATCTGGCTCGCATGTGCAGAAAAACAGCAGCTCAGCTGGTATACGAATCGGAAGGGTCGGAAAGCGGACCAGAAGACAGTTGGAACAGTGCACAGGACGCCGACGTACAGCGGGTTAACATGATCAATATCCACTGTTCTTACACCAAGACGCCTCCAATTATGATGAGGGTTCTACTCAACAGGATACCCGTCAACATGGAACTGGACACGGGGGCCAGTCAATCCCTCATGAGCGTTCAACAATTTGAACAGCTGTGGCCGCACAAAAGCAACAGACCAAAACTCACAAAGATCGACATCAAACTAAGGACCTATACTAAAGAAATCGTCACAGTCCTTGGCAGCGCCATGCTCTCAGTCACACACAAAGGGACGGTGCACCGACTTTCCCTATGGATTGTCCTCGGGGATCTCCCAGCCCTGTTGGAGAGAAGTTGGCTAGCAGAACTTAATTGGAAATGGGATGATGTTCACACCATGTCGTCAGAGGAATGGACCTCCTGCTCAACAGTTCTAAGCCGTTTTGAACATCTCTTTCAGCCAGGTGTGGGCACCTTCAAAAGGGGCTAAAGTTAGAATCTACATCACACAGAAAGCCAGTCCGGTCCATCACAAGGCTAGAGCTGTGCCTTATGTGATGAGGGAAAAGATTGAAAACGAACTGGACCGGCTTCTGCGGGAAGGCATAATTTCTCCCATGGAATTCAGCGACTGGGCAAGCCCCATCATCCCCGTCATGAAGCCTGATGGATCCGTGCGAATCTGTGGGGATTACAAGTCTACCATAAACAGAGTCTCCCTACAGGACCAATACCCGCTGCCCAGAGCGGAGGACCGATTTGCCACGTTGGCTGGAGGAAAACTTTTCTTGAAACTTGACCTCACATCTGCGTATATGACGCAAGAACTGACGGAAGAGTCTAAGCTACTCACCACCATCAACACACATCAAGGCCTTTTTGTGTACAATCGATGCCCATTTGTACACAGCTGCTATATTCCAGCGCAACATGGAGCGTCTGCTCAAGTCCATCCCGGGGATGATTGTGTTTCAAGATGACATACTCATCACGGGCAGGGACACTGACTCTCATCTCCGCAATCTTGAGGAAGTACTAAGTCGATTGGATCAGGTAGGCCGAAGAGTTAAGAAATCCAAGTGTCTGTTTCTCACGCCTGAGGTTGAATTTTTGGGCAGATGGATTGCCGCTGATGGAATCCGCCCAACCGAATCCAAAATCGAAGCGATTCACCTGGCACCCAGGCCCCGGAATGTCTCGGAACTGCGCGCCTTTCTCGGGCTACTCAATTACTTTGGGAACTTTATGCAGAACTTGAGCACGCTGCTGGAGCCTCTCCACGTGCTACTCAGAAAGGGGTGTGATTGGTTTTGGGGGGATGCCCAAGAACGCGCCTTCAATAAGGCATGCAACCTTCTATGTTCCAAGAGTGTTTTAGCCTTTTTTGACCCAAGTAAAAAGTTAGTCCTTACGTGTGATGCGTCAGCGTACGGGGTCGGGTGCATTTTACAGCACATCAATGATGCGGGTAAATTGCAGCCCGTTGCTTATGCCTCCAGGTCACTTTCGCGGGCGGAGCGCGGGTACGGTATGGTTGAGAAGGAGGCGCTCGCTTGCGTGTACAGTGTCAAAAAGATGCACCAATACCTTTTCGGAGCCAAGTTTGCGTTAGAAACCGACCACAAAACCCTCATGTCCCTGCTATCCGAGTGCAAGGCAATCAACGCCAACGCCTCGGCGCGCATTCAGCAGTGGGCACTCATGCTGGCGGCTTACGACTACACGATAAGGCACAGACCAGGCACTGACAACTGTGCAGACGCGCTTAGCAGGCTACCCCTGGCGACCACAGAAGGGTCCGACGAACAGGACTGTGAGATGGTCATGGCAATCAATGCCTTTGAATCCACAGGTTCGTCCATGACAGCTCGCCAAATCAGAGCCTGGACGACCAGCGACCCCACGTTATCTCCAGTTAAAAGATACGTTTTAACCGGTGACTGGGCAGAGGCTCGCGATGCCTGCCCCGAGGAGGTCAAACCCTTCCATAGGCGCATGCATGAACTCTCACTACAGGCAGACTGCCTGATGTGGGGCAGCCGAGTAGTTATGCCCTTATGAGGCAGGGAGGCGTTTGTCTGGGAGCTCCATCGCGAGCACCCGGGGATCGTCCTTATGAAGGCCATAGCCAGATCTCATGTCTGGTGGCCTGGCATTGACGCGGATTTTAAGCTCTGCGTCCATCGGTGCATCATTTGTGCCCAACTCAGTAATGCCTCCAGGCAGGCCCCCCTAAGCCCCTGGCCTTGGCCCACCAAACCGTAGTCGTGGGTGCATGTAGACTATGCGGGCCCATTCATGGGCAAAATGTTTCTTGTAGTCACTGATGCATTTTCAAAATGGATCGAGTGCACCATTTTAAACTCGAGCACCACCTCCACCACTGTGGAAAGCCTGAGAACCACATTTGCAATGCACGGCATTCCTGACATATTGGTCAGTGAAAATGGTCCGTGCTTCACCAGCGCAGAATGTCACGATTTTATAGTTGACCACGGTATGAATCACGTTAAGACGGCACCTTTCAAGCCGGCCTCCAATGGCCAGGCGGAGCGAGCAGTGCAGATCATTAAACAAGGCATGCTCAGAATCCAAGGTCCCATGCTGCAGAGCCGCCTGTCGCGACTGCTGCTGGCATACAGATCTCGTCCACATTCGTTGACTGGGGTTCTCCCCACGCAACTATTGATGAAACGAACCTTAAAGACCAGGCTCTCATTAATCCTCCCAGACATGCATGAAATTGTTGAGGCTAAGCATCAAAAGCTAACTGAGTACCATGACCGAAATTCGAGGCGGAGGTGGAATGAGATCGGGGACAAAGTGTTTGTGCTAAACTATGCCCGCGGTCCCAAATGGCTTGCAGGGACAGTAACAGACAAAGAGGGAAACAGGCTACTGGTTGTACAAATGGATAATGGCCAAACCTGCCGGAGGCATGGAGGCCAAGTAAAAACTAGATTCACTGATAACACTGAAGAACCAGAGGCAGACTACAATGTGGAACTCACACCACACCTGGTGGACAGACAGGTGGAACAACCTGAGGAAAGGGCAGTCTCAGCAGACAGCTTAGGCGAGATACCAGCAATCACACCGAATGAAACAGACCCAGGCAAGATACCAGCAATCACACCGAATGAAAAACAGGCACCAAGGCAAACAACTGAACCACAACTAAGACGCTGCACGCGCGAGCGCAGACCACCTGAGAGACTGAATCTATAAAGGCAATAAGACCTTGGGGGAGGGTGATGTCATGTGTCTCACATTACTGTATATAACTATCTTACTATGCTATACATGACTGTAAGTGGATATGACCTGTAACAATAAGCATACCTTACCACCAGGGGTGCACTTGCAGGAGACACTCCATACCTGTCCCACTGAGGTATATAAAGGGAGGTCTCAGGCAAGTGCAGCACTGCAGAGCTGGAATTAAAGGTGCAGGTCCTGAGTGACCGTCAGCATGTGTCTCGTGTAAGTCAGTACATTCGAGTCAGGACTTAACACTTCTAACTCTGAGACCAGGGTGCTACCATCTGAGCCACAGTTGACACACTTTCTTCATAACTGAACAAGCACATTAATAAAAGAGGAAAGGAGGAGAAAACATTCGTGGAAACATCGTTAACAGATCATTTCCATCAAGTAATAGAAAGAAGCATTAAAACATTAAATAAAAGTGCACTGTCTGGCCTACTTAATATGATGTCCAGTTTGACTGAACCAGCTGCCAAGATTCAATCGCACCGACAATGCCTCCCTATCAACCAAAAACAAAGTAGCAAACAAGCTTGTTAATTGAGATTAATGTTTGTCCATCTCTTCCTGCTCCATGAAGGTGCCAGAAACCGTTAGGGAGTTATAGTCCGAGCAGACCATTCTCTGTAACGGAACATAGGATACCATGTTTTGGATGTAAAATGTGCAAATGTTGAAAAATCAGGAAAGACCTTAATTGTATCCATGAAGGAACCCCAGACAAAGACACACTTTCGGCGTGAGAACAATGGAGTCAACGAGAGGGGCGGGCAGGCGGATGGCCAATGATGTTTGAGGCAGCGGTGCATTTAAATACCAGTGTGGAGGGCGGGCTGAAGGAAATGACGATCAGTTTCCAAATCCGATTCATCTTGACATGTCATCTGTGATTTAGACCAGCAGCTTTAGCCGTCGGCAGAGCTACTTAAACGCAGTTGCGGGCGAAATACGTTCACTTTGGTGCTCAGCTATTTCAGAAAAAAAAGATGGAGGTGGCTGTGGATGCTTACTTGGTCGTGCCGCTGCTCTTCACTGTGCTGGCTGTTCTTATCGCCTCTCTGTATTTGAAATTCCGACCTTCCGACGCCAGCGCTAAGGACGAGGCGCCCAGTTGTAAAGTTGCCGAGAGCAGTGCGGCAGAGGAGCCGGCCGGCGATGCCGGGGAAGAAGCCAAGCATCCCGAGGATGGGAGCGAGGAGAGGGCGGAGAAGAGCGTCGACGAGCCGGGGAAAGCTAAAGGCAAGGTGACGGTGGAGGAGCTGGGGGCTGAAGAGAGCAAACTCCAGAGCGAAGACCCCAACCAGAAGTCCGAGAAGGAGCTCGCATCGCCAGAGAAGAGCCCCCAAACTAGCGAGGCGAAGCAGGAGCCCAGTCACCCCGAGGAGAAGCTTAAAAAGGTAAAAGAATCCGATCACTTGTGTTGCAAATGGTCTTCGGGCTGCAGCACGGAATATTACGGACTGTGTGTCTGTGTCATTCTGCAGTTATTTAGCAAGGTGACGTGGAGCAGGAATCCAGATGTGGCCAAGTCTCCAGTACCGGTTCAAGATTTTGTTTAATAAATGTAACGCTGCGGTTTCAGGCAGGCTGAGCAACAACTGGTGTTGGGAAGGTGCGGGCTGGGTGTCACTGGGGCGGAGAGGCTGGGCTGCGCCACTGCTGCATTGGAGACCTGCCTGGCACCACATCCAACTCCCGATCAATAGATCTTCTGCCGCACTCTCCCACGCCTCGGCACATTCCCCACTACACGCCCTCCGCCACTTTCTAAGCTCTCAAGAACTGTTTCTCTTTCTTCCCCCCGCCGCCGCCGCAGAGAGATGGTCAATATTCAACCTGCGAGCATTGTCTCAATCACTGATATTTACATTTTTAATCGACAGCACTTTAATATATAAAACTTCTGCAGGAGACTTGACTGCAAGCGATTACTTTTTTTTGGGGGGATGGGGGAGTTAACTACACCAGTCTGTATTCTGGCTGCAAATGCCTCGTTTGCCAAATTGCACCGAGACAAAAATGGTCCGAGCGGTGGAGTGGCTGTGAGCTCGCAGTCTGGTCTGCCACACCCGGCTGCTCCGAATCTCAGTGCTGTCCTGGCCATGCAGCAGGTGGAACGGGACCAAGATCCTCTTTCCCCCTCCCCCCATCTCCGGGAACTGGGGACAGTTCACTTACTGGTTCCGCACGTCTCGGAGCGTTGGTGCAAATCGTGATTGTTGGTTTCTGGTTATCATTAACCCGATCTAAACGAAACCCGTAAGTTTGCTTATCCAGCTGCAGAACAAGAACTGGCCCTTTGTTTATACCGCAACTCGTAATTCTTAATTTTGTTTGATGTGACGCGTGAGATCCCCAAGGAGGTGACTAGTTCAACATCACATGGAGTAGAACTCTGCTGTAGTATAATGTGTGGTTTCAAAGGTGCTCGAGGGCCCAGTTGACCTTGTAAGAACATAAGAAATAGGAGGCCATTTGGCCCCTCGAGCCTGCTCTACCATTCAATAAGGTCATGGCAGATCTGATCATGGACTCTGCTCCACTTCCCTGCCTGCTCCCCATAATGCTTTACACCCTTATTGCTCAAAAATCTGTATCTCCATCTTAAATATATTCAATGATTTGGCTTCCACAGCTTGGGCAGAGAATTCCATAGATTTACAACCCTCTGAAAAGAAATTCCCCATGGTTTTAAATGGGTGGCTCCTTATGCTGAGACTATGTCCTGTAGTTTTGGTTTCCCCCTAGGAGTGTAAATATTCTCTCTGCATCCACCTTGTCAAGCCCCCTCATTATCTTATGTTTCAATAAGATCACTGCTCATTCTTCTGAATGCCAATGAGTAGAGGCTCAACCTATCTTCATGTCAACCTAGTGAACTCTCTCTGAACAGCCTCCAATGCAAGTATAATCCTTCCTTGTGAGCCCTTGTTCTAAATGTTTAGGAGTCTCGACACTCCTGCCTGTGCTTTCCACATTTACATTAACAGTTGCAACAGAGCTTTGTGCATCCAGGTCTTCATCTGAAGAGCTCTCTCCTGGGCAGAAGGATTCTGGTTGGAGCCACACACAGCAAACTAGATAGGCAGCTCCTGTACATTTGTACCCGAAGTCTTGGGCCAATATTCACACAAGTGGTGTGCATCTTATCCAGGCTATAGATCAGTATTCAAAAGAACCTCCTGCTTTTGGATACAAATAGTTTGAATCCATTTATTTACACTTTTTTTTAAACACCTATATTGTGAAAATAGTGGCATTCCTTTCAGCATATTGAACATAATCACCCTAATGTTCTATTTGAATCAACTGAGTTGGAGAGTGGAAGTGATGGCTTTTTGCACAGGAATACTTGGGGCGGGTTCATCTATCTGGTTTATTTAATCTTGTGACATTGTATATTTTTTTTTGAAGGAAATTCAAGTTCAAGAAAGGAACTGGCTTGGTTTTTCTTGTGGTGGGGCAGGGCATTCATTTGCTGTATTCTTTTGCTGGTGTGGTCTACTAATTTATGCAGTTTACTTCACAATTTGCAAATTAATTCCAGAAGTGCATTTCAATTTGCAGTGCTTTGAGAAAAGTGAATAGGGGAGAAAAGATTATGGTTAATCAACCCCTGCAAGGATTCTAGTTGTCTGGTATTAAAACATATATTGGTGTACTGTCACTGAGTAAAACTTTGCCTCTACAATTGGTGCATCTGGCTATCTTTCTAGTGATTTTACATGTGCTGGTTCTGCTTCTAAATTAAGTGGATAGGATGGACTCAACAACATTTTGGAAATGGATGCTCCCAAGATGATACACTGTTATCTAGTGAAGAACTGAACAGATCAAGATGGTCTCTTGCATGATCCATGATTTGTGCTGAGTTAGTTCTCAACCAGGAGAACAGTAAAGCTTTACACATTTGACTGCTGCTGTGCCAATTAAGGGGAACTTGACTAGAGTTTCTAATCACCATCCATTGATCACAGCTGAGTGTGCATGTTAGAATTTTGGCTGAGGACAGGATTTGGTTTTTGGATGAAAGGATTAGGTATGAATGCCCTGCCCCCTTTTATGGTGAACACCAGAAATGTGAGCAGGCCATTTAGTCCCTCTAGCATGCTCTGCCATTCAACAATAAGATAATGGTTGATCTGATCTTAGCCTCAACTCTTCTTTCCTGCTCATTCCCATAACCCTTGACTCCATTATCATTCTAAAATCTATCTCCATCTTTTTAATATATTAAATGACCCAGCTTTCTGGGGTTGAGAATTCCAAAGACTCACAACCCTCAGAGGAAATTCCTCCTCCCCCTCCATTTTTAAATGAGTTGCCCTTATTCTGAAACTATGCCCCTGAGTTCTTGAATCACTCGAGGGGAACCATCCTCTCTGCATCTACCCTGTCAAGCCCCCTCAGAATTTTGTTTCAATAAGGTCTCCATTCTTCTGAACTCAAATGAGCATAGGTCCAACCTGCTCAACCGCTTCATCTCTGGAATCAACCTAGTGAACCTCTTCCAATGCAAGTATACCCCTTTTTTTTAAATGACCAAAACTGTACGCAGTACTCCAGGTGTGGTCTCACAAATGCCATGTACAGTTGTTGCAAGACTTTCCTGCTTTTATACTCTAGCCCCCTTGGAATAAAGGTCAACATTCTATTTGCCTTCTGAATTACTTGCTGTGCCTGCATGCTAACTTTGTTTCATGTACAAGAACCCCCAGATTCTTCTGTACCCTTCATTTATTTAAAAAAAATTGCCTTTTCTTTGTACCAAGTAGGTAAACTCACATTTTCCCACATTATACTCCATCTGCCAAATATTTGTCCATTCAACCTATTTACAATTCTTTGCAGATTCTTTGTCCTCCACTTGCTTTCCCACCTATCTTTATCAGCAAATTTGGCTACAGTACACTCAGTCCCTTCATCCAAGTCATTACTAAAGATTGTAAATAATTGAGACCCCAGCATTGATTCCTGTGGCACCCCATTAGTTAGAAATAGCTGATTGTCATGTAAATTGTGTAGTGGGCATGAGTGAGATACTGCAGGACACCAGAGACCAATGGAGATATACCCAAAGAAGGAGTTGATGCCATGAGCAAAAGAGGGAAGGAAATTGGCACTTGGAAGTGAAGAATTATGTCTTTGTTAGATGCTTGATCTATTGGAGTGAATATGAAGTATTTTTGGCTCCACTCCTGAGGAAAGTCAATGAATATGGCAAATTCTAGAGTTGGAATGAATAAAACATTTGCAAACCAATGCTATTGGTGAGAATCTAGGGGTTTAAAGCTACACAATTAAAGTGTTTGATATTTGAAGATGTAGCTGTCCACCCATATGCTGACTACAAATATGCCATGCATTGACATACAAGGAGTTAATCGAGTGGTGCAGTTTTTGATCGATTTTTTTTTTTTGTCCTGGATTTGTCTCCATTGATTTTCATAAGATTATAGGTCAGCTAAATGTTGAACTATAACATACTAAGACCTAATTAGATTTCCTATATGCTGGTTTGGTAACTGTCTCTCAGGAACTTAAACTTACTGAATTCAGTTCAGGAATGTCTAGTATATTTTAAATGAGGTTATACATATAACTGCCAGTTGCCACTTAATGGAAAATCCAAATAGGATAGTTCAACTGGAAAACACCATGTAAATCATTGTTGAATCTCTGTTCTAAGCTTTGTTTGAAACATTTTATAAATCTTGCAAGTTGGCACAATTTCTACAAATCTTGCCTGTGACATGAAGAGAAAAACACAATTGAGAATTTTTGAATTTGTATAAGGAAGACACGCTCGTGATTTTTAGTTCAAATGAAGCTGAATGAAAATACAATGCAATGTTTTAAAGATCACTTACAAAAGTGAAACTTAATTTTTTTTAATGAAATAATAAAACATCTGGCTTAAATTCCAAAGCCCAAGTGTAGGATGTCCCCAAAATATTGGAAGAGTTTAGGATGATTTACTGCAGCACATTTGCCATGTCTTGCTGTCATTTTCTTGCTTGCATTTATTGCTGCTGTTTTTTTAGCTTGCATTTATTGCTGCAGGAGGAGTTGCCAGTAATATTACAGCACTGAAGAGAATGAAGCAAGAAAGTTTTTAAATCAATTACTTGCAACTTTAGGTGTCTTCAATTTTGTAAAGCAAGGGTTTGTCATTGCACTGATTCCATTCAGCTCCTGTACCACTAAACAGTACATCCCCAACCCCCATTATTTCAGCTTTTACTCATGTAACCTTCCATTCCTGCTATCATGCCAGTGACTTTAATATATCCCTTTCCCTGGCTGTAATAGGGTGCCCAGAACTGCAGCCTGACTAGCTACACATCAATATTTATATTCAGTGTCCCTGTTTCACATGACCTACCATTTACAAATCTTTGCTGACTTTCTGATTGATTTTTGTCCTTGCTATTCAATTGTTCACTAATTTTAAACTGAATTGTAGATTCCAAGGCAAATTTCAGTTGTGTGCTTTTGGTGTGGAGTCTTGCCTGCTGGGAGCGCACATTGTGAACTCTGCACAGCCCATGATGTGCATTTATCAAAATCTGCCGTAAACATTTACCCACACTTGGGATGACTAAATTGTGAAAATGCTTAATTTTAGTACTGTAATCTTAATGAACATGGTCACTCAGTAAAATTTGATGTAACAGTTGATATGCACTACGCTGTCATTCTTTGATTGAATGTGATTTGCTATTTTACTTACCCAAAATAAGAGAACTTGCATTTATATAGTGCCTTTCATGACCTCTGAACATCCCAAAGCACTTTACAGCCAATGAACTACTTTTTGAAGTGTAGTCACTGTTGTAATGTAGGAAATGCAGCAGCCAATTTGTGCACTGCAAGATTCTACAGACAGCGATGTGTTTAGGTATTGGTTGAGGGATAGATATTGACTAGAACTCTGCTGCTTGAGGATTGCCTGCCCCCCCCGCCCCCCCAAAGCCAATGTCCAATGGACTTGGTGAAAGTATTTAACCAGGACAGCAGCACTGAAGAGGTCTTCAGTGATGGAAAGCTTTTGAAACATTGTCACCAATTATATTTATTTTGGGTCATTTTGGCAGGAAGCTATCTTTTTGTGGGAATGTCTTGTCTGTACTTGGCCCATTCCAAACCATAGACAACTATTTTTGTAGAAAGTAATAAATAGATCAAGTACCCAAACCATTTGCAGACCTGTAAAGCCTTGATCATGTGAAGCTAATTGCTTGTTTTTATTTTTAAAAATCGAAAGTAATGTGGGGTATGTCACTCTCTGGGGGGAAAAACATTGCTTGAAATATTGATTAGGATTTGGAATTTGTCCCTTTTTTAAAAAAAAAACAGAAAAAAAAAATTAAAAATCTAACCAATCTCTCTCTCTCTCTCTCAGCATTTCTCCAGTGCTGATGGCTCTACAGTGAGGGACAGCTAGGGTTGCTGGATCTGGATGTATTCCTGGAGGTTTCATCTCACCACCCCTACCCCATGCCATTTTAAAATGTCACTGATATTTCTGCTAGGTTACTTGGAGCAGAGTCCTGGCAGTTAATCTTGAATTCCTGGGGCTCGGTCAGCAAACCTATAGACTACTAGGAATCTCAAACCTCAAAATACAGTTGAGGTTTGTTTTGTTTCCAAGATAATCTGTGTGGAGAAGATCTAATAGTCATTCAAAAGGCTTGATGCTGTTTCAGATTGAAAAGCCAAGTAACTGATTGATTCTTGCTCATTGTGCACCTTAGCTTGTTTTAGCTTTATTTGGTATCTAATGACACAATCCAGCCGGATGGTGAGAAACAATATTGGTGCTTGCACAATGAGGAATATTCATTTACATGAAGTGCATTTTAAGTGATGAGTTATAAATCTTCAAGTAAAAGTCATGGTTTGTGCAGCAATGTTTTGAAATTATAAATGTGCAGGTGTAAAAGTTTTAGAACTGTCATGTATTCAATGGCAAGCTCCCTTTTTCAAGTGTCCTACATTAGCCATTGAAACATCATAAACCCTAAATAATTCTCCTCTGGCCCAGGTAACAATTCCCTTATCCAGTCCATTAATCTTAATTTTTTTTTTTTTTTGCAGGTCCAAATACTATTCCTATTGGTTTTTCTGTTTCTTTTGGAAACCACAACATTTTTGCAAATTTTTCTCAAGTTTTTAAACAGTCCAGTTAGTATAACATTATGCTTGAAGACATGTGGATATCATGCTGGCCATTGATAGCTTTTGCATGCTTGAATGGCATGAAATAGTCCAGGTTTTTCCTAACCATTACCTATTGATTCCAGTCGTGTTGCACTGGCATGAGGTGCCATGTTTACAAACTCCAAAATACTGAGCACTTTGTCTTAAAGACACACAATTTCTGCCTGTTATGCTGTAAAGCAGGGCTCCACTGAATCACAATCCTGCTGCTCTCTGGTTCCAGTTTGAGCCAAGAGAAGTTTGATTTCTCTGATTAACTTTGTTTATTTTTAAAGTGAACTGATGACTCGGTGTGAATAATCTTCTATTTTGATTCTGTTGGTCACCGTGAATGTGTTCAGTGTCCACTTCACACTCCCATGTCACCACTTGTCAATCTCTCAAAACTGAAGGGAACTTTTAATGTGCTGTTTAAAAATAAAAAGGTTGTAACCTCACTGGCATTGAATTCGATGAAGGGGTCTGCCATTTTGAGAAGGGAGAAAATTGAGTTTTTTTGTAACTTGAAATTACAAGTCCGCATGTCATGTGTTTATAAACTGTAGGAGGAAGCTTACCCATAATTTTTTTTCTTCCCTCCCCTATGAACTTTGGTGGTTTGGAGATCTGGAATAGTTAACATACAACAAATGTCAGCTCGTTGTCAGAATGTTGCCTGTTATCACATGACAGCCATATTTGTCTTGGGCCCAATTGAAAGCCAGTGGTAGTTGTGTGTTTACACACGTAAGTCTCTGGCTGGACATCCTACATTTTAAATGAGGCTGGGCAGTATGAACCCAATTCATACTGGGAATGTGTTCAGTACAAAGCTGCACTTATTAATATTCTCAGTGCAAAAAAAATAGAGTTGCAAGTGCAGGAAAATATGCTGCTCCACTTGGGGTTTGGGTACATTGGGTTGAACAGAAGGGACTTTATTTTCTATCTGCCCAGGCTATAACAGATGAGAGTATTTGCCAAGTATCTAAAATTGCAGTGTTCCATTCCCCAGCATTGACCATTCTTGCCTCAAGCAGTGTAATAGTTAGTCACGGCAGAGTATTGCTGGATATATGGTTTTATTGGGTGGGGGAGGGTCAAAAAATCTGGATTTGGAGCCACATCTGATCCTATTAGGCAGTTTTGTGAGATTTCTTTGGCTATACTCCAATTCAAGGCAGCCCCCCTTCAGGAATCAATATATAGTTAACCACTGAAGGTTTGGAGTTCCACCTCTTGCTTTCCCTCTCTTGCTTTCCACCGTACCTTTCTTCCCCCCCCCCCCCCCCCCCGCCCCCGCCCCCCGACTCTACTACCAGGAATGTGATTTTTATTACCTGATTGAAAGGGGGAGGAACAACTTCTGTTACTGTGCTCATGTGGCAGCTGCTGATCCACCTTTTTATCATGAAACACTGAGATGGTAGGTGCCTGAGTTGGACAGCCTGTTTTGTTTATGCAACATAGTTTTTTTTTATTAAATGGACTATCTTAATGGGGCAATTAATGTGTCCAAGTTAACTTGATGTCCCAATTTAGACTCTGCCTTTGCATCACTTATTAGCATGGAAATCCAAAGATCAGAATAGAGTTTGGTAATCCAAAGCAAATGCAGTAATAGAGCAATTGCTCTAAGTGGACTCTTTGTTGCCATTTGTGGATATTTGCTCATTTTGTGGGGCAAGTTTATTAATGATGGCTATCTTGATTGAACCTCTCCCCAGTCTCCACCCTCTCCTCCAAGAAGTGTGAGGAGCTCATGGACTTTGTCTCTAAGATTGAGACCATCCATTTGGGTGCCTCTGCCTCTCCCCTTCCTTCCCCAGTCCACCAGGCCAAACTTCCTCTAGGGAAGCCCCCTGCCCCAGCCTTTACCTCGCACACCAGTTTCTCTCCAATCTCCCCTCATGACCTTTTACAAACTCATCCTGTCCGAGACCCATTTCCTGTTCCCTTGACCCGATTCCCACCAAACTATTCACCACCCAATGTCCTTTTCTGGTTCCCATGTTAGCTGACATTGTTAATGTTTCTCTTTCCTTGGGTACTGTCCTGTCTCCCTCACATCTGCCATCACTCCTCAAAAAAAAATCCTTGACCCCTCCCTCCTTGCAAACTACTGCCACATCTCTAACCTCTCCTCCAGTTCTTGAATGTGTTTCCTCCCAAATCCATGCCCATATTTCCCATAATTCCATGTTTGAATCCCTCCAATTTTGTTTCCATACCTGCCACAGTACTGAAATGGCTTTCATAAGTCACATGACCTCCTTTGTGACTGACACAGGCAAACTATCCCTCATCATTCTTGACCTTGTTTGCAGCCTTTGACACAGTTGACCACTCTATCCTTCTCCAACACCTCTCCACCATTGTCCAGCTGGATGAGACTGCACTTGATTGGTTCCATTCTTGTCTATCTAATAGCCAGAGAATCACATGGAATGGCCTCATTACCTCTGGTATCCCACAAGGATCTATCCTAAGTCCTCTTCTACATGTTGCCCCTTGGCAACATAATCTGAAAATGCAGTGTCTATTTCCACATGTATGCTGATGACACCAGCTCTATCTCACTACCACTTCTCGCGATCCCCCTCCACCGTTTCTAAATTCAGACCGCTTGTCTGACATCCAGTTCTAGATGAGCAGAAATTTTCTCCAATTGAAGGTTGGAAAGACCGAAGGTATTGTTTTCGGTCCTGGCCACAAACTCTTCCCTAGCCACTGACTCCATCCCTTGCCCTAACTTCTGTCTGAGGCTGAACCACACTGTTCACAACCTTCATGTCATATTTGACCGAGTTGAACTTTTGACCACATCTGCAGCATAACTAAGACCACCTATTTCCACCTCCATAACATCGCCCATCTCTGCCCTTGCCTCAGCTCATCCGCTGCTGAAACCCTCCTCCATGCCTTTGTTACCTCTAGACTATGCCAACGCACTCTTGGCTGTCCTCCCACATTCTACCCTAAATACCAAAACTCAGCAGCCCATGTCTAACTCATAACCAGTCCTGCTTGCCCATCACCCCTGTGCTTGCTGATCTACATTGGCTTCTGGTTAAGCAATGCCTCAATTTCAAAATTCTCATGTTTTCAAGTCCTTCCATGCCCTCACCCCTCATCTCTAAACTTCCCTCCTTCTGCTGCCCCCCCCCCCCCTCTCCACCGAGATGTCTGTGCTCCTCTAATTCTGCCCTCTAGCATTCTTGATTGATTTATAATCATTCAAGCCTTCGTTGCCTTGGCCCCAAGCTCTGGAATTCCCTGCCTCAACCTTTCTTCCCTCAAGATGCTCCTTCCTTGTGTGGCTTGGTGTCAATTTTTTATCTTGTAATACTCCTGTGAAGTGCCTTTGGATGCTTCACTATGTTAAAAGTGCTATAATAAATACAAGTTGTTGAACCTAGATAATTCTTGACTTTGGAGGATGATATTAAATGGGACAAATTTAATGTTTGCTGTTTGTAATCATTGAAATGGTATCAAGAGTTTATCTGTGGCAGAAATTTCATTTCATGACATTAAGCTGGGTGGCAGTGTGAGCTGTGAGAAGGATGCTAAGAGGCTGCAGGGTGACATGGGCAAATGTATGGCATATGCAGTATAATGTAGATAAATGTGAAGTTATCCACTTTGGTGGCAAAAACAGGAAGGCAAAATATTATCTGAATGGTGACATTAGGAAAAGGGGAGGTGCAATGACACCTGGGTGTCATGGTACATCAGTCATTGAAAGTTGGCATGCAGGTGGTGAAGGCAAATGGCATGTTGACCTTCATAGCGAGAAGATTTGATCTTGGGAGCAGGGAGGTCTTACTGCAGTTGTACAGGGCCTTTGTGAGGCCACACCTTGAATATTGTGTACAGTTTTGGTCTCCAAATCTGAGGAAGGATATTCTTGCTGTTGAGAAAGCAGTGAAGGTTCACCAGACTGATTCCTGGGATGGCAGGACTGACATATGGAGAGACTGGATCAACTAGGCTTGTATTCACTGGAATTTAGAAGAATGAGGGGATCTCATAGAAACATATAACATTCTGATAGGATTGGACAGGTTAGATGCAGGAAGAATGTTCTTGATGTTGGTAGTCCAGAACCAGGGGACACCGTCTAAGGCTAAGGGGTAAACCATTTAGGACCAAGATGAGGAGAAACTTCTTCACTGAGTTGTGAACCTGTGGAATTCTCTGCCGCAGAGAGTTGTTGATTCCAGTTCGTTGGATATATTCAAAAGGGAGTTAGATGTTACCCTTCCGGCTAAAGGATCAAGCGGTATGGAGAGAAAACAGGAATGGGGTACTGAAGTTGCATGATCAGCCATGATCATATTGAATGGTGGTGCAAGCTTGAAGGACCGAATGGCCTGCTCCTGCACCTATACTATATTTATGTTTCCAATTATTGACTAAATCCATCGTGGGGATTGAAGACTATTGTACAGTTATAACGATGGTAAAAATCCTCCACATTTGAACTAATGTTAAAAGCTAATGTTTTTTGAAAATTAGCCTTTCCTAAACTACTTTGTTCATATTGCATGTCAATGTAATTGTTTTGAGATGACCTGTACAGCACTAACTGATTAGGAAATGCATTGGAATGACTAATGTCTGACTTGATGCAGAAGGGTCAGTCACATGCTAATGACTTCATAGTCTTCAGATATGATTATTTGGATATGACTGAATAGGAGTTACTCGGCATTTTGTTTCCTTTCTGGAGATTTTCACTAAGTTTACTTTAATTCATACAAGCTTGCCACCTGAAAGAGGATAATGCTTCATGACCTGATTTGTTACACATTATATTTTTCCCTCTTGGTTGGCTGCCAGCCCCAACATATTTTGAATTGTTTGCATTTCAAATTTTGATTTGAGAAAAGCCAAACTGTTCTGGTCACTAATAATGGAAGAAAATTCTATATACAACATTCAAAGTTGGAGAGAATGTGGGCTGCAGAATTCTGGATTAGCTGAAGCTGTGGAGGTAATGAAACCAGTGAGGAAAGTATTGGGCGGGTCAATCCCTTGGTGATAGTGTGGGAGAGAATAGCGATGTGCATGGGAGAGATCATCATAGGCGGTCCCTCGATCGAGGAAGGCTTGCTTCCACAGAGTTCTTGGGTGACTGAACAGTCCAATATGGGAATTAGTCTGTCACAGGTGGGACAGACAGTTGTTTAAGAAGTGGGGAGTTTGCTTTGCCGCATACTCCTTCCGCTGCCTGCGCTTGCTTTCTGCATGCTCTTGGTGATGTGACTTGGTGCTCAGTGCCCTCCTGGATGCTCTTCCTCCACTTGGTTGTCTTTGGCCAGGGACACTTGGGTGTCAGTGGGCATGTTGCATTTTATCAAGGAGGCTTTGAGGGTGTCCTTGAAACATTTCCCCTGCCCATCTGGGGCTCGCTTGCTGTGTCGGTGTTGAGTGGAGCGCTTATTTTGGGAGTCTTGTGTTTGGCATGTGGACAATGTGACCCACCCAATGGAGCTGGTCAAGTGTCAGTGCTTCGATGTTGGCCTGGTCAAGGATGCTAATGTTGGTGCATCTGTCCTCCCAGGGGATTTGCAGGATCTTGTGGAGACAGCGTTGGTGGTATTTCTCCAGTGATTTAAGGTCTACTGTGTCGTCCACGTCTGAGCCATACAGAAGGGTGGTGGGTATCACTGCAGCCCTGTAGACCATGAGCTTGGTGCCAGATTTGAGACCCTGATCTTAAAAACTCCCTCAGGCAGCCAAAGGCTGTGCTGGCACACGAGGTGGTGTTGAACCTTGTCTGTCAGCCCTTGCTGATAGGCTTCCAAGGTATGGAAAGTGATCCATGTTTTCCAGGGCTGTGCTTGGGAGGGGGTGGGGGGTGCCAGGGATGTTGGTGGAGGACCTTTTGTCTTAGACGTTTAGTGTAGGGCTTATGGTTTTGTCCGCCTCTGAAGATGTTGACTGACTGACTTAGAATTCAGTCTCTGTGCGCAGACGCATGTGTCGTCCGCGTACTGTAACTCGACGACAGAGGATGGGATGGTCTTGCATCTGGCCTGGAGATGACTAAGTTTGAACAGGTTCCCATTGGTTCTATAGTTTAGTTCCACTCAAGCGAGGAGCTTGTTGAGGTGGAGCATTGCAGTGAGGAAGATAGAGAAGAGGGTTGGCGAAATGACACCGCCCTGCTTGACCCCGGTCTGGATGTGGATTGGGTCTGGTGGATCTGTTGGTCAGGATCATGACTTGCATGTTGTCGTGGAGGATGGTGACAAACATTTGGGCAGCCAAAACTGAGCAATGCTCCATAGTCCCTTGCAGTTAAGTGTCTAAGGCCTTTGTAAGGTCAAAGGCAGCCATGTGCATGGGAGAGAATAGGGATGTACATGGGTAATGTTCCAGCAATGGAAGATTGCTGTCCTGGTGAGCGACTAGATATGTGAGGAGCTCAGTATCTGGGCACTGTTGAATTTAGCTTGAGGGGGCAGTTTGGAAGGTAGCTTTGAATCTAGGCCGGAGGCATATAGGAGACTTTCATTTCAGACTCGTCCATGACTTGACCGTTGAGTTTAAAAAGAGCAGCAGTATAGTTGTGTGTAATTGGCAGATTTGTGGAAACCTACCCCTGAAATGAGATGGCAGCTCATCATATAATGGACCTTTTTGTTAACACGTTTCCTGTTAAGTTTTAAAATAAACAGGCACAATGATTGGAATGAAAGTTTTAAGTCAGTAAATATTTTAATACATTTTTTTAAGACACAAATGTACCAAGCCAAATAAATTTGGAAATGAGCAACTGGCTGAAAACTCAATTCTTCAAAGATATATTCATTGAAGTAACTGCCACAGAGGCTCAAAGATTTGAATTGTAACCCAAGCAACTGACCAGCAGATGATTTTAAAAATTGGGCGATGAATTGTATCACCTATCTTGATACAAAATTTCCAACTTCTGGTATTTCTGCAGGATAGATAATCGTGAACATTTCTGCTTGAAATGTGAGGTTGGTTGGGTCTCTAGTAAATTTGAACAACTGAAATATTGGAATGAAGTGTTTCTAAATCGTGTTCTCCAGAATGTGATCAGAGCTAGTAGTAAGTTCAGCACACTGGGCTAGTGTAGGAGAGTGGCTGACCATCTGTGGGAGCTGGAGAGGGAGACCAGAGTCATGGGTGTAGAGAACGACTGAGTTGCTGGAACTGTAGAGTATAGTTGAGTGCCAGATCTCGGTCGTTGGTGTGGAGCAGGTACTGATCTGGTGGGTAGAGGTGAAAGGAGTGGCATTATAGTGGCGAGATTCTATAATTGGGGAATGAATCTTTTTTTGTTGCAGTTGTGATATTCTCAATGGCATTGTTTCCCTGGTGACAGTGAATGACATTACAGAACCAGGGACAAACTTTTGGGAAGACAGCAGCCAAAGTTCATGGGAGTGTAGAGTTGCCCCTTTAGGCACAGTTGGTAATCCAGGTATAAATTGCACAAGCATTCTGAACTTTATTGATCAGTTTTGTCATGTATTCAACTATCCTTGTAACCCATGTATAAGCTGACCAAAGTTGCACACCTTGAACATTGACCACAAGGGGGTGAACTTGTGGGAGACACTCCTCACCTGGACTTTCGGGTATAAAAGGGGAAGCTCCACCCACCTTCATCACTTGAGGTCTTGGTAATAAAGGTAACTGGTCACAGAGTGACCTTCTCTCCAGTATGGGCCTTGTGTGCATTTATACTGTATGGTAAGGACATATCATTGATGAGAAACTGGGATTTAAACCATGTGAGCATGGCCACTAGCAGCAGAGGTACTGTGTTGATTGGGACAACTTTATTGAGACTACAGCAAAGTTTTGTCACTAAGGAATGGTTGGGACAGGATTCGGCTGACAAATGCAGGGCTCATCTCCTGACTGTGGATCCAGAACTTACTCCCTGATGAAGGACCTTTTAGCGCCAGAGAAGCCGGCAGACAAGACATTTGAAGAACTCAGTAAGTTGATAGCGGAACACATTAAACCGGCAAGCAGCATGCACATGGCGAGACACCGGTTTTACACAACGGTGGCGAGGGGCAAAGCGTTCCTGACTTCATGGCAGATCTCTGGTGACTGGCAAACTTATGTAAGTTCCCAGATGCATGCAGAGCTGCGATGCTGCGAGACTTTTTTGTTGAGGGCATCGGGCACGCTGGGGTTTTCAGGAAACTGATACCAAAGACTTGACGCTGGAAAAGGCGGCTTTGATGGCCCAGACATTTATCTCAGGAGGAAGAGACCAGAATGATGTATGACAAAACTCTTGGCTCAAATGTGGCAAACAACAGGGAGTCAACATTGTTAACACAGCACACAGTTCTCTAGGCAGACAGACAATCGGACATGCCCCAGCATGTAGTCGAAACCAAAGGGGAATTCAATAGACAATGGCTAGCTGAACGGCGATTCATGCCATCGCAATGGACAATGCGGCCAGTAATGGTGCCATCAACATCTATTAATGGTGAGCTTAAGGACAGTTAGACAGTCAGACGATCGACTGGTAATGGACCTTTTTTGTTTCCAACAACGGGGCCTCAGAACAGGTTTCCACTCTGGATTGTCCCGGGGCACAGTCCTGCACTAGGAAGGACTTGGCTTGCTGTCATGAACTGGAAATGGGGCGATGTCAAAGCAATTTCTTCTGTGGAGCGAGTATGATGCTCACAGGTCCTAGATAAATTTGATTCATTATTTCAACTGGGCATCGGCACTTGGGGGCCAAGGTAGTGATTCTCTCAAACCCGAACGCCAGGCCAGTACACCACAAGGCCAGAGCAGTGCCGTACGTGATGCAGGAAAAGAGAATTGTGAACTGGACCACCTGCTGAAGGAAGGTAGCATCTTGCCAGTCGAATTCAGTGACTGGGCGAGCCCAATCGGTGCTCAATGCAGATGGGTCGGTCAGGATATGTGGCGATTACAAGGCCACCATCAATCGGGTGTCACTCCAAGACCAGTACCTGCTACAGAGTGGAGGACCTCTTTGTGACGCTATCCAGTGGCGAACTTTTTTCAAAATTGGACCTGACCTCAGCTTACATGACCCAGGAGCTGGCAAGTGAGTCGAAGCTGACCACCATCACAACACAAGGGGTTGAGTATAACAGATGTCCGTTCGGGATTTGTTCAGCCACCGCAATCTTTCAGCGAAATATGGAAAGCCTCCTCGTAGATTCCAAGGACGGTGGATTTTCAAGACATCCTCATCTGGTCACGATACTGAACACCTCCACAACCTGGAGGAGGTGCTATGCAGACTGGACCAGCTAGGGCTGCGACTGAAAAAGGCGAAGTGCGGCATCTTGGCTCCAGAGGTAGAATTCCTGGGGAGGAGGGTAGCAGCAGACTGGATCAGACCCACTGCGTCCAAAACCGAAGCGATCCAGAGAGCACCCAGACCTGTAACACACAATGGAGCTGAATTCGTTCCTGGGGCTCCTGAACTATTTTGGTAACTTTCTTCCCAAATTGAGCATGCTGTTAGAGCCGCTACACGTGCTCCTACGCAAAGGTCACGATTGGGTCTGCGGGGACAGCCAGGGAAGGGCTTTTGATAGAACACGCAACTTGTTATGCTCCAACAAACAAGTTTCTTACACAGATCATATAACATTAACGTGCGATGTGTCGTCCTATGGGGTTGGGTGTGTTGCAGCATGTGAATGCCAATGGTCAGTTACAGCCAGTAGCTTATGCCTCCAGAAGTCTGTCCCAGGCAGAAAGAGGCTACGGGATGGTAGAAAAGGAAGTGCTGGTATGTGTATATGCAGTATAAAAAAAAAAAAAATGCATCAGTACCTGTTTGGCAGGAAATTTGAGATGGAGACAGATCACACAACCCTAACGTCCCTTTTGGCCAACCAAGGCCACAAATGCGAATGCATCGGCCCGCATAGAGGTGGGCACTTACATTAGCTGCCTATGACTACACAATTTGGCACAGACTGGGCACTGAAAACTGCCGATGCACTCAGCAGGCTTCCACTAGCTGCCACTGAGGGGGCAACTGAGCATGATGCTGAGATGGTCATGGCTGTTGAAGCTTTTGAAAGTGAAGGCTCCCCTGTGACAGCCCGTCAGAT
Organism: Pristiophorus japonicus; assembly: GCF_044704955.1. Lineage (NCBI taxonomy): Eukaryota > Metazoa > Chordata > Chondrichthyes > Pristiophoridae > Pristiophorus > Pristiophorus japonicus. The sequence goes on from NC_091992.1 coordinate 105,451,344, forward strand.
TAAAGTCTGGACAAAAAGACCTGCTACTGTCTTAAGTTAAGAAATATGTCAATGGGGACTGGGCAGCCCGCACAGGGCATGCCCTGAGGAATTTAAACCGTTTCATCGGCACAAGGATGAACTCTCAATTCGGGCCAATTGCCTACTGGGGGGAAACGGGTCATGCCCCAGATGGGCAGAAGTGTTTATCAGAGAACTTCACAATGAGCCAGGGATGGATGCAGACCTGGAACTTTGTGTTCGCAGGTGCAACACTTGCTCAGCTGGGCAACGCACCCAGGGAAGCCCCCCACTTAGCTCCTGGCCCGCCAAGCCATGGTCACACATCCATGTGGACCATGCAGGTCGTTTCATGGGAAAAATGTTTTTGGTTATGGTAAACGCCTACTCCAGATGGATTGAGTGCCATTTTAAATTCAAGCACATCCTCTGCCACGGTAGAAAGTCGACAGGCAATGTTTGCCACCCATGGTCTACCGGACGTCTTGGTCAGCGACAATGGCCCGTGCTTCACAAGCATTGAATTCCAGGACTTCATGGCCACCAATGGAATCAACCATGTCAGAATGACACCGTTCAAGCTGGCCTCAAGTGGCCAGGTGGAACGAGCAGTGCAGATAATCAAATGGGATGCTCAGAATCCAAGGGGTTCCCTACAAAGCCGCTTATCATGCCTCCTGTTGGCCAATAGATACTGACCACACTCGCTCACAGGTTCCACCTGCAGAGCTGCTAATGAAAAGAATGCTCAACCAGGTTATCCCTTACACACCCTATGAAAGAAATTGTTGAGAGCAGGCGTCCGTCACAATGTGACTACCATGACAGGAATGCGAGGGCGCGATGTATTGATGTCAATGACCCTGTTTTTGTCCTTAATTACACTGCAGGGCCCAAATGGCTTGCAGGCACTGTGATTACCAAAGAGGGGAATGGGGTTTTGGTAGTTAAACTTACCAATGGACAAATCTGCTGCAAACACGTGGATCAAACTAAAAGGAGGTTCAGCAACCCCGTAGAAGAAGCTGAGGAAGAACACAACGTAGAGTTCACTCCTCCACAGGTGACCCAACACCGGAACCAAGTGGAGGAGAGCCCAGTCACTGGGCAGTCCGGACAGGCCTGAGGCACCGCAGACACGCAGGCCAGCGCCCAACAACCGGAGCCCCAACTTGGGTGCTCTTCAAGGGAGCGTAAACCACCAGAGACTTAACCTGTAATCCCAATAAGACTTTGCGGGGGGAGGTGATGTCATGTATTCAACTATCATTGTAACCCATGTATCAGCTGACCTAAGTTGTACACCTTGAGAACATTGACCACAAGGGGTGAACTTGTGGGAGAGACTCCTAACCTGGACTTTCCAGTATAAAACTGGAAGCTCCACCTACCTTCATCACTTGAGGTCTTGGTAATAAAGGTAACTGGTCAGTGACCTCTCGAGTATGGACCTCGTGTGCATTTATACTGGTATATTAAAGACATAACAAGTTTTGCTTGTCATTTGCATATCACTGAACACAATCTTGCATGAACCAGCAAAATTTGGCAGCATTTTACAAAATTGTTTATCTTGCATTAAAAATATACTTTAATAGGAGTGGTAACCCGATGCAGCTTTGTTAATACAACAGAAATGTCCAGTCCACCTGGGAGTAACCTGACTTTAAATAACTGAAATGACTTTACTGTACACTTCTGCACTTTTTTTAGTCAGCTTTAGTAAATTCAATAATTTCAATAAAAGGTAGCTTGGTACCCTTGCACCAAAAAGAAATCAGCCTAATTTTAAGGGCATGTGGGTGCAATTAGTGAATTTGCCATGGTTTTGTGGGTGGGACCAGCTTGTGGCGCAAGTTTTTAAAAAAAACTAGCGCAAAAGATCACAAACTCAATTTGCATTTGAAATTTATATCTTGTGTGGCTGATTTTGGACAAATTAGATTTGGAAAAACCAGCACAATCTAGTGGATCTTTACCCACTGGGTCTTTTTGTTTTGAGCCAATTAACCTGAAGCATACTTAAACTTGCTATACAAACCTAGAAGTTAATAATTGAAATACAAAACCTCTACGGTAATCTCCAGATTGCTTCCAATACCATGCATTGGACAGATTGGGAGGGAGATTTTGGCAGGTCAGTTTGTGACTGCAATGCTGGTGCACAAGGGAACAAATCACTTTCTTGGTGCATTGCAGCAAGTTCTGAAATGAGTGAAGATGAGTGAATGAGCATGACATCACCAAATTGGCACTAATCATTTCAGAGAAGATAGTGTGACAGGGGTAGGGAAAGTTTAGTGAGCAGGATTAATAGAACTTGTCGAATAGAGACAAAACCATATCGGCAAGGAAGAAGTAGAAAGGGCAAGGGGCAATAAATTCAAAAGAAAACTAGGAAAGTATTAAAGGTCAAAATGCAGAAAATTGGAATCTGGGTTGAATGATACAGGAATATACATAAATTTGCAGCATTAATAATGGAGGAATATGATCTAGTTGCTGTACTGGAAATGTGGGTTATTGGACATAACTAAGAACTTGATATTCCTGGTATTTTCAGGAGCGATGGTGACAACTGTTACATTATAAGATTGTTCTAGGGGTTGTGTAAGACACAATCCATATGCATGGAGGAAGGGAAATTATACAATTCTAGATGTGCAATAGAGACTATCCCAAGATTAACCACATGCATTGTTTATTCTGGTCTATGTGGAGAATGCTTTTTGAAGTGTGTTCCAGGCAACTTCCCATTTGCTAAGCAAGGATAACCAGTAGGGCTTTTCTAAAGCCAACTTGTATTAAATTTTAGTCTTGTGATTTATAAATCCATGGGCATGCATTGATGTCATACATATGGATATTCAGAGGTGTCACAGGGCATATTGCAAACTTTCAGATACGGTCTAAGGAAATGTAGCTAAATTGTCAAGAAACAACAGGTGAAAATAGCTACTTCTCAGACTGCAAAATGTTTGGTATTGATGTCTACAGGGATCTGTGCTTGATCCAATTTTGTCCTGCATTGTTATGCATTTCGAGTCTGCCTTGAATATTCTCTTAGTGATCCAAGTCACTGAGTGGTCGGATGGTCTTGCATTCAGAAGTGTGCTTACACTGCCTATAACCCAGACCACCGAGTTCCCCTTGTGATTGGAACTGGATATCCTGTCTTTCACAAATGTGGTCATGTGTAATTGCATTTCTGAAGGTGGACTGCAATATTAGAGATGAGGCCAGATACAAATCTCTAAACTGCTTTATTTGATGGAGAGCAAATGAACAGACAATAAGAGATGTAACCAAATCTCACCTTGTTTGAAATAGCCACACAACCTTTCAATGATTAGATGCCACTTTGTCCCTGTTGGCAGGCTTGTGTAACTTTTCCTGGTCCGCCTTTGATTCTAACAATCTAGGCTGGAGATGGGCAAGCATCCCATTGCCGGGCAAGCATCCCATTGCCAGGCAGGGCTTCCTCCCCAGACCTAGTTGGTTGGCTGTGTCTTTGTCTTTGTTTTCCTTGTGTACCTAGCCAATGGAGGACTGTCATCTTTTCTTTGCTGCCTATTGGGAATAATCTCCTTTTCTCCTTCCTTCCCCACCCCACCCAAGTTAGCTTGGATACAGATTGAAAGAAAACATTGTGCTATTCTACATGAGGACAAGACATCCTGTAACTGGCTTGGGTTGAGACTATTTATTTATATGAAGCCTTTCACAACCTCAGGATGTCCCAAAGTGCTTTATTTATCCTCCTTGTATCTGAGATGACATTTCACAAACTGGATTGCCGAGCTGTAGTACATATTTTTAATGCCTATGGCTTTTGTTTTTTTTTAAAATATCTTTTTTTTTAAAAACCCAGCACTTCAACTTATCAATATGCCTTTTCTTGAAGACAATATCTTGGTGTGACAAGCACAATATCCTACTTTGCTGCTAACTCAGGACTGCAGAAGACTTTAGGGGGTTAGTGAAATAGTAGACATGTGACCTATGCAACTTTAATGAGAAGTGAGCATGCATTTTGAAGCTTGGTTAGACCACATAGTACTGTGTACACTTCTGGTCGCTTTTTTTAAAAAAAGGACACGCAAGCACTGGAGTGCAGAGGGTTTACAAGGATGATTCCAGAAATGCAAGGGTATACATAACAGGAAAAGATGAGGCTTTTTCTCGCAGGCTGAGGGGTGACTTAAGAGGTCTTTAAAATGATGGGTTTTGATAGAGGGGATAGAGAATGTTTCCACTTGTGGGCAAGAGCATAACTAGAGGCTGTCAATATAAAATGGTCACCAACAAATCCAATAGGGAATTCAGAAGAAACTTCTTTACCCAAAGAGCGGTGAGAATGTGGAACTTGCTACCATGGTGTGGTTGAAGTGAATAGTAGATGCATTTAAGGGGAGGCTAGACAAGCATATGAGGGAGAAGGGAACAGAAGGTTATGTTGATCGTTGGATGAGGAAAGACTGGCAGCGGCTCGAGTGGAGCATAAACACCCGCATGGCTGGTTGAGCCCAATGGCCTGTTTCTGTGCCTATGTAAAACTTTGTTTATCTTGCCCAGAAAAAAATACCGATCTGACTCCCAACTACTTCAGGTACCTCTTAAAATATGTTGGCTGTCAAAACAAAAGGTGAAATTGACATCTGTGCAACAGGATGACTATCTGACTCCCTAAATGAAATCAAAGGCAACATAAGGGTGATATTTCCTCCAACCCTTCTAATCCTAGATGCCTGCATCTACTTGAGCTTCTGCCCTAGGTTCTAAAGTGTGGATCACTTGGGAACCATTGAGTAGTTAAGGTTTGCACTGACTGGATGAACTGTTCTACAGTTGAAGATTAATCTTCCTGTGCCCTATTTTAAAATGTTGACAGACTGGAGGTGGATCCCCTTTCTCTCCTCCTTTGTCTGCAGCCTCAAAATACTAATTTTGAGGTAGTGGGGATTCCTGTAAAACAAATTTACAATATGCCCCCCTGATATGAATCTAAAATCTTCTGTTTAATTTTTTATCTCTCTCTAACTTGTTACATGGAGCCTGCCAATCTCTCTAACAAGTTTGAGATGACTCTGATTTGGGCCAATTAGCATAGTTGCCTGAAATCTTCAATTACTCCCAGCATAAAATAATGTATTATCAGGGAAGTAATAAGAAATCTTGGCTTTTTTTAGAAAGAAATCCTGTTTCTATGCCTGCCTTATTCCCCTCCTACTTCTCTAAGACTTTCTCGTGCAGTCCTTGTCTGATTGTTTCCTTATAAGTTGAAGTGTTTCTAAGGTGAATCATTCATTTTTTTCATAAATTAATGACTTGCTCTCATAATGAAGCATGCTTAAAGTATTCAGAATAGTTGCATTCCAAATCCATTAGCATGAAACCAAATGTTCTGTTTTATAACATTTCAGCATGTGGATGGATATGCCATTTTTAATGGCACAATTCAAAGGTATGCGCAAGCTCAATGATTTTCCCAGTAAAGTCAGGAAAAAAGCATTGTTTCAAATCAACAGCCACTGTCTCCAGGCCACATGTTTAGTTACTCTGTTCCTGCACTCTGCTGTTTTTTTTAATAACCTTAATTCTTTTGACTTCTTTCCCCATGCTATTGCAAATTGCTTGCCATTGTTAATGCAGATATATTTCAGATTTATATTTTTACAGCTGAGATTGCTAAATGTAGTTTACTTAATAATGTACTCTTGTAGATAGCTTTTTTAATGCTGGCATAAAAATACATTAATAAGATTCTTTAAAAGCAGAGAACATTGTCAGGAAAAATAGTGTTAAATGATATTCAGTTTTTTTAAATGTTTACCATACGGGTATTACAAATACGGGTAAGTTCCAATGTTAGGCTTCAGTAGAAGTTTATTAAGTTTGGTGGCTATCTGTGCCAAGAATGAAAGCAAAGTTGATGGTAAAATATTCAAACTGTTTGCACTGCAGTGTTTTAAAGCTTGTAGGCAGTGAGGATTTTCACCCAGTAACATACTGTGTGTTGCCTTTCAAAATCTCAAACCAATATAAACCTATCCTTGCATTGATTATGCAACTGATTTTTGAAATGCCACCTAATGGGCCCAAGTTTCCACATGATTCGCACCTGATTTTTAGGAGCAACTGGTGAACTGACTATTTTAGAAATTGCAATTCTCCTCTTTTCTACAGTTCTAGTTTAGAACAGAATTTTTTCTTCAAAACGGGGCGTGTCCAGCCACTGATGCCTGATTTGAAAGTTTCCACAGTGAAAATGTACTCCAAACTAAAGTAGAATGGAGCCAGTGAAGATTGTTGTAGAACTGAAAAAACCTGTTCTACACAAAAAAAAATCAGGCGCAGGTTACAAATTAGGGGGGGGGGGGTGGGGAGAGAGCGTCGGGTTGGGGAACAGGAGCGCGGGTCGGGTCAGGGGAAGCGGGTGTCAGGAAGAAGAGAGCGGGTCTCGAGGGGGAGGAGGAGGAGAAGAGAGCGGGTCTCGGGGCGGTGCGGCGGGGGGGGGGGTGGGGAGCGGGTCTCTGGTCTGGTCAGGCGGGGAGCAGGAGCTGGCCGTGGGAGGAGCCCCATTGGGCCAGGGCTAGGGACTGCGTGCTTCGGGCCCCTCCCACACAGTTCGGCGCCTGGAGCTACTGCACTTGCGTGCCGGCTGTAGCGCGCATGTGCAGAGGTCCCGGCACTGTTTTCAGCGCCAGGACCTGGCTCCGCCCCCCCCCCCACAGCTCGTGCTGACTGCGGCAAGGGCTAGAGGACCTGTAAGTAGGTGCAGACTACCGAGGATTTTTTAGGCGTGAAAAACAGGCGCCCAGCTCGGAGGGGCGCCCGTTTTTTTTCTTGTGGAAACTTGGGCCCTATAGTTCCACACTTAACTTTTTTTTTTAAATTACCTTGTTTTGTCCCAGCCTTGAGTCTCCTGATACTCCTCACTGACCAGAGATTGGCACACCTTCCTCTCCTGGGCCTCTGCAGCTCTTGAACTGGCTGCTGGAAAATGCAATAAATTTAATATTTTTTCTTGGTGGGGAGGGAGATATGGTTCCAACAAAGTGGAAATTACAGGTTCCATATCCTGGTCAGTCCACCATTCTGTCTTGTAGCACACTTTATACATCACCAACCTGTTAATTTCTAAAAGGGCCGCTTACTTATTGAAGCAAAATGCCATACAGGTTTTATGGAGAAGTTGCCCTATGGTTCATTGTCACTACCATGTTGTGGTGCATCCTGGGCATGATATATGTCGGTGGCTTGTGTTTGGTTGCTATGCCTGAAATGATTGGTTTTTGGTTCTTTAATGGATTTTTTTGGTTTCTGTTTTTCCCTAAACTTGCCAAGCCATGTGGTTTTCTGAAATTGTACTTGGGTTCTCCGTGTCCCTTCCAAAACTACATAACCTACCCTGTCCAATCTTTTTTTCACCCACACACTGCTAACCAGTTCACAAACCAAAAAGTAAAACACTGTTTTTATCAAGTTTTAAAAAATTTTCACCAAATTCTACCCCCCCCCCCCCCCCCCCCCAGCCCCAACTGAGTTTAATTTAGAAATGAAAACTGAGCACACAAAATTGGGATTTGGCATATCATTAACATTGAATAAAGTGTTTGTGGACCACTAAAAATCAAAGATAGTGGTAGAAAAAGGCATTTAACTAAATTTTTAGTTTACTGCTTGACTGCATATGTCAATTTTCTGGCTTTTATTTAAAGCTGATGTTTTAACGGTGGAGATGGTCAGCGTGTTTGACTGTATTAGCAATGTGGCTGGGACCCTAGCTGAGTAAGAATGGAACACGGAGTTCCAGGCACAGCATCACACTTGGAAAGTACAGCACTCTAATCACGACCTGACAGTGAGCAGGAGTCAAACTGCAGCTGAGAAATCAAATTCACCATATTGCTAAGCTTTTCTTGCTAGTTTTCCCCCCTGCAAAATTTTTTTTTACTCCAGTAAATATCTTCCTCTTTCTCCACACCCACCACCACCAAACTATCATAAGTTACTTGCATTGAGTTTATACAGTAACTGTCGTGATTTGATGAGGTATATCAGATTAAGAATTGTCTCTCGGAGGTGGTCCTTTTTCTGACTATGGTGATCAATGTCCATAAATGGCTCCATGAAGTCAGTCTGTCTTTCATTGCCTTCTGAACAAAGGGACTGAAACAGTCAAGGTTGAAACTGCTTATTTATAACACTGATCTATGTGCATTTGACAGACAAGTGTATGGTGGTGGTCTCCTTGAACGTCAAGCCGTTAAGACTGATCCATGGAGGATGTGAACATCTAAATGTTAGCACTTGCCTTGCTCTAGTTTGTTTATTTCTGGTAGGAGTTCCAAATCTCATGGGTGAATTAAGATTTGCATCATCAATGTACAATGTTTCTGGAAGATGTAGTAGCAGACAAGCCTGACTCTTCATCCAAAAGTCTTGTGCTTATTGGACTTCCCTTTTGAAATATGTTCTAAAAGGAGCATTAACCTTTTAATGTCATGTTTTTAAAAAAAAAAAGTCTTTCAGTTAAATGTCCTGATATCCTTTTGGTTTCTGTGTATTAATTAGCCTGTCAGTAAATCACCAAGTAGTTTAGCCTTTTGGCTTGGTATGTTTCTCTTTTCAGAAGAGACAGGGAATATGGTAAACATCTCGTGATCGCCAGTGAACAATGTTTGAGGGTTAATTGTTAAATCTGGGCCCTTGGACTCGACATATGGACATCACATTTTTGGCCTGAATATACTGGCTGAGCAAATTCTCCTTGGCACAATTCTACAGAATTTTATTTGTAACTCCCCTAAATATATTATTCAGTACACTTTTTAGATTGATTGGGTCAGATTTTCATGTTGCCTGCAGTAGACCATACACGAGATTCAAACAAGGTTTGACAAATGTCATTTTTCTGTAGTAAAACCAATCTGGATACTACCAACAACTTGCATTTATATCGCACCTTTAATGTAGTTAAATCATTATATATAAATAATTTGTATATTAGCACAGGGATATCAGAAGGTTGTAGGAGATTAGCAGGGTGAGGTCATGGAGGGATTTGAAGACTAGTGAGACTTTTAAAATTGAATCATTTCCTGAGCAGGAGCCAATGTAGGTCAGCAAGCAAAGGGATGATTGGTAAATGGGATGTGGTGCAAGTTAGGATATGGGCAGCAGTTTTGGATGAACCAGTTTATGGAGGGTGAAAGATTGGAGGCCAGCCAGGAGAGTGTTGGAATGACCAAGTCTAGAGGTATAAAGACATGGATGAGGGTTTCCTTTTTTAATAGTGATTCAAAACCCAGTGAGACACTGCCTTTTTAATACATTGTTCCATCCCCTTTTTTTTCAAATCGGATTTTATTTTAACTGTTTAATCTTTCTGCCATTAACTGTCGCTTAGTCTAGCTTATGTGGATAGTATCTGAAAGGGGGCCCTCACTCCCACAGCTCTGTTCTCTCAACTTATAATTTGAGATTGGAATTTATTAATGCCAATCACTATTGAAGCAGCTTTAGGTAATCGTACATAGAATGGATTGATGTACACAGTCTTCTCTGGTTTTGATGGCTCTTGGAGAAACTACATTTGTAGCAAAAACAAGCCAGTAGGAAGGTATGAAATGACCTTCAGCTGAACTCCAGTCTTTTTTACTGGGGGCCTGTGCTGTGCAACTAATGTGCAGTCCATCCACAGTTTATCTAAGTTGGTTTCTGAACCACATTCTCGGGTAGAGTTTCTGCTTTGGGCACGCATTATGCTAGTTTTCCAAAGTGAATTTGTTTTGGTTTTCTGTTCAAATTCATTTGCATATTGGCAAACCTAAAGGCTTCCATGCAGCGCATTTGTGCAGTGTTTCCAGAACATTTTTTTTCCCTTTTGCACCAGGTATATCAATATAGTTGAAAATGCTTCCTTTTTTTAAAAAAAAAACACCCAGCTCAACCTAGTTGGAACTCCTCTTTAGAGACTCAAAATAGATTAAATAGACTGTTGGCTTTAGCTCAATGGATAGCACACTCACCTGAGTCAGAAGGCTGTGGGTTCAAGTCCCACTCCAGGAATTTAAGCACATTATCTAGGTTGACAATTGTGCAGTACTGAGGGAGCACTGCACTGTACTATCGGAGGTGCTGTCTTTCAGATAGATGTAAAACCAAGGCCCCATTTTCCCTCTGGTGGATATAAGATTCCATGGCATTAAGTATCCATGGTGTCCTGGCCAATATTAATCCTTCAATCAACATAACACACAGATTATATCTGGTCATTATCACATTGCTGTTTGTGGGAACTTGCTGTGTACAAATTGGCTACCGTGATGCCCACATTACAACAGTGACTACACTCCCAAAAGTACTTCATTGACTAAAGTGCCTTGACCCATCCAGTAGTCATGAAAGGCACTACAGAACTGCAAGTATGTATTTTTTTTAAAATATGTTGCGGGTGGGAGAAGCAAAGGGAGAAGGAGGAGGGACAATGTTAAAATCTGTTTTGTGCCAACATCAATTTAACTTTCTGTTCATTACCTTGACATGAATCAGGAAGGGTATACTTGCCATTTCTTTGGGGGCTTGGGCAGCATGTAGTTGAAGGTGAACTTGGGTACAATGAGAACCCACTTGGTTTTTGTAGGTGTTAAGTGTGCATGAGAATTGCACTGTTTCTGTTTAGTTCTGTGTATAAAAGCATGACGCTGCTTAACATGTGCCAGCAGCAATCAATAAAGCTCATAGAATGAGGAGTTATGTTAAATCTGTGCTCGATTCAGACTGCAACTTGAGCTGTTGAGCTTAGTCACTGACACAGGAAATATTCAGGCCTTGGAGGCAGTGCAGAGAAGAGCCATGTGTCTGATCACCACTGGCAGAGGATTTTAAAATTTTGACATGGTATTAAATGATATAGAAAAGATCACTTATGGAGGGCCACTTCAAGGTCTGGCATGATGGGACAAATTCAAATGGGTGAATAATTTTAGGTTCTTTGGTGGTTTAATATTTGGAATGAGCATCTAGGCAAAGAAGCAGCATACAAAGTCTTAGTCATTTGGTGGTTATAATTGGATAAACTGTAGATTAAATGGATGAACTAAGATGATCCAAGTGGCCTTTGTCATCTGTATTTGGCCAGGAAGTGGTTTGTGCGCACAATCTGAAATTACTATGATTCAGCAAAATCCTGATGATGGGAGATGTTCTTGAGGTCTCATCAATATCCACTTAAAAGGGCACAGTGATCACATCCAACACCACTAAACTGATTTATCTGATCATTTTATCTCATTGCTGTTTGTGGCTATTGGCTGTCATGTTTTCTCATATTACAAAAGTAATTAAACTTCAAGTACTGCATTGGCTGTGAAGCAGTTTAGAAGGTGTGAAAATGTGCATCTCCTTTTCTGTCCCTCACTAGAGTTGAGATGTATTTGTGTGCATTCCAGTATATTTTCTGCCCTCTGCATTACATTAAACCAAATCCATATTTTCTTCCCACAAGTTTGAGCGTATGCCCTCTTGTACAAGTATTCATGATCATAAACATTGACTTTCTTCTTTTTAACAGTTAGACGCTAAGATTACAACAAGCTTTTGTTTCTCCAATATAAATGTTCCAGCTCTTTTTTTTTAAATTAACAATGTGGGTGGCATTGGCAAGACTGCATTTAGCACCTGTCCTGAAGGTTGTGGTGAGTTGATTCTTTGAACCAACTTCATGTGGTGGTGATGATGATATCTGAGAAAATTATACATTTTTGATGCAGTTGTATATGTGCAAGTCCTGATGTGGAACTTAGAGGGAATCTTCAAGGTGATGGTCCCTTTATTGCTGCTCTTGTTCTTCACTGTGGCAGAGGTCATGGAGCTGGGAATTGCTGGCTAAACAAGTTTGATGAATTGTCTTGTCGTCTTGTAGATAGTATAGACTGCAGCCACAGTGCACTGATGGTGGCGGGGTGGTTACTGAGTTCAATAATGTGGATTGGTTTGTCTTGGATGGTTGGTCGTCTTGTGTTGCAGTTACATCCACTCAGGCAAGTGAGTATTCCATCACTCTCCTGACTTGAGCTTCCCTGCTTAACTTTGGTGCCTAATTCCTGTTTGCACCTTCTCCAATGCCTTGCTTGCAATAATTGTGCATTGTACTCTAGGTAATGTTGATCCAGTTCCCTGTACAAACATTGCCTGAGATTTGTGCTCAATTCCTGTGGATATACAGCCCAGTTTCTAATTGATTTTATTTAGTACTGCAGTAATCATTGCTTATGCTTCTGTATTCTCCTGTTGTCTGTCATTTTTCACAATCTGCATAGATGTGAATTGCCCCACTTTGAATTGTGGAGCTATTTAGAAGTGTATCCATGACAGTATTTTTCTCTAAACTGACGAAATCTGAAAAATACCATTGTACAAGGATCACTAATTTTAAAAGCCTCCAACTCAAACAATGGACTTGTGTGTGAGCCTATTATCTGATCCATGATGAGAATACATCTCATTTTCTGCACAATCACCATTCTAAAAATAAGTATCTCAAATCCTCTGCCATTACAGCCTACAAGCATTTTGATTCAATAGCAACTTCCTCACATCCCAGTAGATTTAGTCTTCTGCAAATTGACGGTGAAATGTTGAGTTGAAGGCTGTTTACTTCAGTGGGTTTGCGAGATAAATCTGATGGTTGCAGAAAGTGGTAAAGGTTCTGTCAAGTTACATAGGATTATCAAGCATCTGAGTTAACCAAGTTTAGTTATATTAGAATCAGGGAAAATGTACAATGCAGTATGATTGTAACAGCATACAACTGTTCAAAGTTGAACCGTTCCAAGTCTGAAGAAAGCCAGACGAGCCTATTACGATGCCTTTTAAAACTGACCTGATTCTTGTTCAGTGCTGCTTCTGATTTCTCCATTGCTGTATTAGAGCAGGATCAATTGCAGCCAGGTATTTTTAGGCAAACGAGGGTTGATTGCTGCAACATTCAGCGGACTGGCTGATTCCTCTCTCTCGAGGAATGCTGGTTATGTTGGCAATGTGACCACTGCCCAATCCCAGTTATGAGTGAAAGATAATTTTGTCTGGGGATGTTGGAAGCAACAGACTAACTGGGATGTCTGAAATTTGATTGTTGTTTGTAGTTTGATGTTTCAAGAGATGAAATGTTAAATGAATCCAAAGATAGCATCCTTCAGATCAGTGTTTCGTGGGTCCATGCTGAGATTTGGATTCAATACAGGAAAATCACTGTTCATTTTGGGTAGGTATTGACTCTTAAGATTAGAAGACATGCAAGTGGTCAATACTACTATTCAGCAGTATGTAACTTTTTTTTTGTGGGCGTGGGGGAATATTGAAGGGCTTAGCCAGGAATTGGAATTCTATATCTTAAATCTGAGTTTTGAGTACTGTTGGTGCCTTAGGCTGAGGAACAGGTTTTGTTCTGCAACAATTTAAGTTTCTTGATCAGCCTGTCTAATTGACCATACAAACCATGGTCGTGTTGGCAGATACATGGAACTGATTGGGTTAAGAGAACTGGGAGTAGTTTATGATGAATGTGGATTAATGTTGTCAGACTGTCTGCCAGACAGCTCACTGGGTCTGTGACAACCCACCCCCCACCTCTTATAAATAGTTCATTCTGAGCCTCCTAGCAAATGGTTTTTCTCTTGCCATGAATAATGTTAGTCAAAATTATACTTTTGCCATGCAGCAAGAAACTTGGGATTGTACTCTTCCTGTGAGTCCCCAGACATGTGCAATGTTGCTGACCCAGCTGCTGTCAGTGTTCTAGATCGCTTACTCTATTGCAGGCTGTTCCAAACATTAATTATCAAAGCTGTCAATAGATGACTCCTTCCTTTCTAATCTGACACTATTTAAAATGTTGTAGAAATTTAAGTGAAATGCTTTTCTTGTGTTGCACACTTAGTTTTATCCAAGCTCCAATACATGCCACCCTAATGGATCTTTTGGGGTGGGGGGGGGGGGGGGGGGTGGTGGTGTGAGGAGCAAGTGTAGCACGTGATTGAGTGAACAATGTAAATAAAATTCGATCTTATTTCACTGACTGACTGGGAAAGGAGACATACATATTTTTTTAGACCTGAATTACATTGAGGCTGAATGTTTGAAGTCCAGGGATTGGAAGTCACACTTGGTTAATGAAATAGTTGAAAACTGTGCATTGAATGACTTCTATAAAAGCTGCAAATAATAAATGAGCTCGACTCTGGCCCAGTAGCCTTTAAGTACATTAAAGCTTCTCACAGATGCGGTTTCCATGAATTGGCTGTTTTGAGCCAGTTTATTTTTTTCTATCAAACATCTGGTGTGCATTGTGTAATGTCAAACATATATATTTGTCCTCCGGTATAATACAATTAGATCAAAACTTATGAAACAAATATATTTGGGGTAAACATTAAGCTGCTTTCTGTAGATGTCTGGCTTGGGCAAAGTGCTTTTTAAAGTAAGTAAATCTGTTTTGGAAGGTGTGAAGGTTGTATTATAAAAGTGGCTGTTTCAGCAATTTGCTTTGAATCTTTATACCTTGGGCAAAACAGTAGATGGCTAGAAACCAGATGTTCATTGTGAACTATTTCAACAATCGTTTCTATTTTGCTAGTTGCACCACATGGTTTTGATCAAACCTTTCTTCCAACCGGTTGTGGAAAATGATGTTAGTAATGGTGTAATATGTACTCCAGGTGTCTGTGCTGGTTCTATGGGAATTGTATTCATCTATGGTGTGACCAGTTGTATGTGTTAAGTATGACTGAGGATTTGCTTTCACTCATGATGATTTGCAAACTGCTGAAAAATACATTTTTAAAATGAGGATTGTGCAATTTGTTTAGAATAACCTACATTTCTCATGTCCAAGGTGTTCAGTTGTGACATGGTTATAACTAATTGCAGAATGTTGCACTGTAATACATGGAGTTTTGCCCTGAAAGGGGGAGGAAGCTGGAAATTGCAGCAGTTATAGGTCACTTCAGCAGTTAAAAGTTTTACTTTTCCTGAACATTAGGAAAGCTATATAAAGTAGTAGGGGGAAGACTTTGTTAAATTAACTTATAAATTTTTTTTTCAAAAGTTTGTTTTTCTGCTCTGGTGCCACTCCTGTGGCTCCAGCCAGTGCATAAGAAATAAGAGTTGGCCATATGGCCCCTTGAACCTGCTGCGTCATTTAATATGATGGCTGATCTGATCATGGAGCCAGATCTGCTCCCCATAACCCCTTTAATCATTTGTTGTTTAAGAAACTTTCTTTCTGTCTTAAATTTATTCAATGTCCCAGCTTCCACAGCTGAGGCAGCAAATTCCATTTTCCATAACCCTCAAGAAATTTCTCCATTTTTAAATGGGTGTCCCCTTATTCTAAGATCATGCTGTCTAGTTCTAGTCTCATTCTCCCCCCCCATCAGTGGAAACATCCTCTGCAGCCACCCAGTCAAGCCCCCTCAATGTTTCGATAAGATC
This sequence comes from Pristiophorus japonicus, assembly GCF_044704955.1. Taxonomy (NCBI): domain Eukaryota; kingdom Metazoa; phylum Chordata; class Chondrichthyes; family Pristiophoridae; genus Pristiophorus; species Pristiophorus japonicus. Next base: position 105,466,842 of record NC_091992.1, read on the forward strand.
CCCTCATTCATCTGAATTCCAATGAGTCGAGGCCCAACCTGCTTAACCTTTCCTCCGTTCAACCCCCTCATCTTTGGAATCAACCTTGTGAACCTTCTCTGAACTGCCTCCAAAGCAAATGTATCCTTTTTGTAAAGATAGAAACCAAAACTGCATGCAATATTCCAGGTGTGACCTCATCAGTACCCTGTGCAACTGTAGTGAGACTTCCCTGCTTTAATACTCCATCCCCTTTGCAATAAAGGCCAAGATTCCATTGGCCTTCCTGATCACTTGCTATACCTGCATACTAACTTTTTGTTTCATGCACAAGTACCCCCAGGTCCTGCTGTACTGCAGCACTTTGCAATCTTTCTCCATTTAAATAACTTGCACTGTTTTTTTTCTGTCAGAGCATGACCTCACACGTTCCAACATTATACTCCTTCTGCCAAATTTTTGCCCACTATGCCCTTTCGCAGATTTCTTGTGTCCTCCTCACACGTTGCCTTTCCTCCCATCTTTGTATCATTGGCAACCTTGGCTGCGTTACACTCTGTCCCTTCCTCCCTCCAAGTCATTAATATAAATTGTCAATAGTTGGGGTCCTAGCACTGATCCCTGCGGCACCCCACTGGTTACTGATTGCCAACCTGAAAATGAACCATTGATCCTGACTCTTCTGTTAGCTAATCCCCTCGCCATGCTAATATATTGCCCCCAACTCTGAACTTTCATCTTCTGCAGTAACCTTTTTATGTGGCACCTTGTCAAATGCCTTCTGGAAATCCAAATACTACATCCACTGTTTCCCCTTTTATCCACCCTGTATGTTGTACATTTTTTTTTTTGTACCCTGTAATGCTTTTAAATTCTGGAAAGAGGGGAAAAATGCATTTTTGAATTCCCTTAGCTGATGTAGAAATTACCAACTTGGGCTGCAAATACTGTGATTGGCAAATCAAATGCCTGAGAAATTGGCAAGCTCCAGTTAGAGGAGATAGTGGTAAGTGGTTAAACTAACTGGAAAAGTGATGAAAATAACTGCCCTTCTTGGTAGAACTGGGTCCAGCTTGTCCTTCCATCGGTTGTATGGTATGTTGTCTCTGTGCTCTACCACTATAAACCAAGTATAAATCTTGTCTGATCCATCAATAGAACTACTTGTTCAAATTTCATCCTTCCGATCATCAATGTGTACCTCTAATCTCATCCTGGTTGGTTTTTGCTATTTTATTTCTAGTATTCCCAATCTATATTAACATCTCTAGAAATTTGGTAGTGTTAACCTTTACCCTATGATCGATCTCCTCCTCTTGCCATTCAAAACATTGTCTTTGTATCAGTACTTATGAAAGCTGCTGTTGACTCTCAAATTATCCAACTTCAGAATACTGGTGCAATGCACTTGAACAGGCAACTGACATGGCCTCACACCAAAGCTATGTTCATGGCAATTGTGGTAGCCTCTGATTTCAAATAGAAATACCTTGTGTTCCCCCCCCCCCTCCCCTTGCCAAAGTTACCTCAAAGTTCTATTTCCTCCTGATCTTCCAACACTGAGATTCCAGCATCTGCTCTTTGCTTTGCCTACAAAACCCAAACCCTTGGATTCAGTGTTGCTATCCTCTGGTGAGGCCCTTCACTTTTTGGTTTGTCAATTCTTTTTTTAATAGTTGATCAGTTCAAAATAAAGGTTAGAATGATGATGAATGGACAATCTCTTCCTTTCACAGCATGTGCATAATTTTCCCTATCCTGATCATCTCCACCCAAGTTCCTATGTTGAGAATTGTTTTGAGCTCTGTTCCTGTGCAATTAAACTGACTCCATATAGGTGAAAGCTAAATATACTAACCTCAACATTGTTCCCTATCCACTGACTTCAGTCATTGCAGCTGAGATGCCTTTAGCAATCTGATATTTGCATCAAGCCAGTGGGCACACTACACAAGGATGAAGAGCAGATGTTGGCAATCTGAGCTTGGTGAGTACAGAGAAAGATCATCCCCCGTATAGGGAAACGGCTTGCGTCTGGTATCTTTGACTGGATGCCAGGACATGCACTTCACTGTTCTGTTTACTCTTTCCTTTTTCTCATCCACCACCTCCTTGAGGATATTCCTCCTTTTGATGACCTAGCCAAGATCGGGAATTGGCAGTGTTAGTTTGACAATATGCTGCACTACTTGTGCAGTATCTTAAATGAAATCTTTTTTTCTGTACACTTCTGCTGCCTGATGTGTCTAACCAGAATAATGCTCAATACTGCAATGTCGTTGGAATGTATAACTATTCCAAGTTTACTGTAGCCTCGGATATCCTACTTCACAGGGTTGGGTTTACTTTTTGTTTGACATGGGGAATGGTTTATAGGTAGTTAGTGGTTCCTCACCATTTGACAGAAGTAATTTGTTCGTAGGGATGACTAGCATCTGTTGTAAAACTGAAGCATGGCCATAAATGGAAATGTGCTTTGAGTAACACCAGTTGCTCTCTGAATCATAACTGAACAATATTCGTTTACTGTGATTTCACTTATTTTCTCGTGTGCCAGAAGTGCCTTTTTGAGGTTGGCACTTAAAGGCAGAATCCTTGAGTTTATCCAAAATAACTTCTGTTTTTTTTTCTAGGGGTTAGGCAAAGTCTAATAGAAAAGCCTCCTTATTGGTAAGCTGTGCAAATATGGTGACCACATCAAAGGGCTTTATTTCTGTTAAGCTATTAAGAGCTTTAAACAAAAATCAAGCTGCTGGATAATAATGTCTGGTTTACACCGTCTACATTTTGCTTTTCATTTTTGTAGGGGCATGGTCATCTCCTGAATGATGCATTGAAACACATTAAAGCCGATATATGCAATTTTTTGGGCTTTTTAATTTTACAAGTTGAATATAATTAGTATTTCAGATTATAACACAAGTCAAAAGGTTGTGGGTTCAAGCCCCATTCTGAGACTTGAGCACAAAATCAAAGCTGACATTCCAGTGCAGTGAGGGAGTGCTGCACTGTTGAAGGTGCTATCTTTCTGATGAGTTAAACCAAGCCCCTCTCGTGACATAAGGGATCCCATAGCACTATTTGGAAGAGCTGGGAGTCTTTCCTGGTATCCTGGCCAATATTTATCCCTGTCAACATCGCTAAAGCTGGTGATTATCGCAGTGCTATTTATAGGATTTTGCTGTGTACAAATTGGTTTCCTACATTACAACTGTGACTACACTTCATTGGCTGTAAAGCACTTTGGGACATCCTGGTGTTGTGAAAGATGCTACATTTATTTTTCTGTTCTGTGGAACAGGACACCAAGATTGAACTACACCACTCCCAATCAGATGTGGGCTGGTTGAGGGCTAGTCAGTGGCCATGAGTGGGGCCCGAGATGATGGCTTTAGTATTCCCAATGATCAGTTGTCAAAAGACAATGGCAGACAAGCACGTGCATTGGAGCGGTCAAGGAGGTACGGAATGGTTAAACTTGGTGTCATCAATGTACATTTGTTTAGATGAACACATATTTTGTTTAGATGAGAGGAGGGGGCCAAGGAAGAATGCTGGGGTGGGGCAGATATGCCATTGCTGGGATGTTTTGACTACAATTGGGTAGATGTGAGTAGAAATGAAGTGCAGGCAATCTCTGAGCTGGTCAATGGGGATGATGGTTCAGTAAACCTTGTTGAAAGCTAGAGGTCAAGAATATTGTTTTTGACTTTGGTTGGGAAGAAATCGGAGGGTAAAGGGGCAGTAGTTGGTTAGAAACATAGAAAATAGGTGCAGGAGTAGGCCATTCAGCCCTTTGAGCCTGCACCACCATTCAATATGATTTTGCATTTCAGTACCCCATTCCTGCTTTCTCTCCATACCACTTGATTCCTTTAGCTGTGAGGGCTACATCTAACTCCCTTTTGAATGTCTAATGAACTGGCCCCAACAACTTTCTCTGGTAGAGAATTCCACAGGTTCACAATTCTGAGTGAAGAAGTTTCTCCTCATTTCAGTTCTAAATGGCTTAGCCCTTAGCCTTAGACTGTGATCCCTGGTTCTGGACTTCCCCCAACACCGTGAACATTCTTCCTGAATCTAACCTGTCCGGTCCCATCAGAATTTTATGTTTGAGATGTCCTCATTCTTCTAAATTCCAGTGAATATCAGCATAGTAGATCCAGTTGTTCATATGTCAGTCCTGCCATCCTAGGAATCAGTCTGGTGAACCTTCGCTGCACTCCCTCAATAGCAAGAATGTCCTTCCTCCAATTAGGAGACCAAAACTGTACACAAAATATTCAAGATGTGGCCTTACCAAGGCCTCCCTGCTACTATACTCCAATCCCCTTGCTATGAAGGCCAACATGCCATTTGCTATCTTCACTGCCTGCTGCACCTGTATGCCAACCTTCAATGACTGATGTACCATGACATCCAGGTCTCATTGCACCTCCCCCTTTACCAATCTGTCACCATTCAGATAATAATCAGCCCTCCTGTTTTTACCACCAAGTGGATAACTTCACATTTATCCACTATACCGCATCTGCCATGTATTTGCCTATTCACCCAACCTGTTCAATTCACCCTGCATCCTTCTCACAGCTCACACTGCCACCCAGCTTAGTGAGGATAGTTGTGTAGGTTTGAGGGAAGTGATGACTGGTTTTGTAAGGATGACAGTACTGAGAAGGGGAATGCTTTACTATTGATACGCATGAGGCCAGGAAGAAGTTTGGTGACCAGGAGTGTAATGGAATTAGTTTGTGAGTAGGCACTTGCTCGCCTGGGTGAGGTGAGCATTGTGGAGAAACTAGAGATTCACTTGAGCGGAAAGGAGATTGGGGTGATCTGGTTTAGTGGGCAAGAGAGTAAAAGCCGACTGGGTGGTTTTGATCACTGATAAAGCTGAGTCCTTCACACTTGGAGAGGCAAAGATGGAGGAGAGATGGGCATAAGAAGGTGGTCTGTGTTTGGGTGGGAGGGATGAGGAGGAAGGAAAGCATGTGAGTCTGCCCTCCAGGATGAAGCAATGGATGTTTTTATTGGACAGCAAGTCTCCAAGCTAACTTGACCTCACACCAGATCTGGTGATGGATGACTAAGTGACCCTTCTCTTGGCCTTGATTGGGGCTGCTGCTGTTAGTGAGATCCAAAGTTTTTTGCTTGTCCTCCCCCTCAATGGCAAAACAAGCTATATAAATTATTTAAAATCTGAATGAATTAATAAAGACGGGGCCATGGGTGGGCAGTGTAGTTTTCTGTGAAAAATGAGACTTTCTTGAAGGAACTGTTTGGGGTGGGAGGGGAACCTTTTTTAAAAAAAAAAGCTGAATTATTTTCATTGCAGTGATGTCATACACAAGTGATGCAATTTGTCATCAGCAAAAAAAATTTGCAAGCACCATGCTCTTTAAAAATGTCAGTGCTCAGCCAGGAATTCCAACATACTTTACATGAGGTTCTGAGCAGGAATTTGCATTGTTCTAATTAGATTGTGAATCAGTAGAGAACTAAACAAAGCCTGATTTTGTTGTATTGTATTTGAGGGTAGTTATGAATATATAATTTGGAATCCTACATGTTGAATGTTTTCTAGCACACTTGCAGCATTCAGAATGTAAGTCAGCTGTGAGGATGGATAACAGAACCTGCCATTAATCCCAGTATCAATGCATTTTTACCAAGTGTGGTTTCATAAGCCAAACTGAGATTCTGTTGGGAATTACTTGGCCTTGGAGTACTACAGTAGTGTGTTTTGTGTTGGCTTAATTCTTTGACTGCAGTAACATTTCTGTATCCAGCATAATTTTGTTCACGGTATTTGAATAGATATTAAAATCCTCCTATGCTGTTTGGTTTTTGCACATTTTTAGTGAATAGCAGGTTTTTTGGGACAGGATATGAAATTTGAAATATCTACATTCCTGTCCAGCTGCTTCTGATCCTGTGATCCATATCTTCAACAATAATTAAATGTTCGTGTAGGACACAGAATTTTGCTCTGATCAAGTATTATCAGCTCGTCCAGGAGTTTCTGGTCAATGGTGACTCACTGGATGCTGGTGGTGGTAATGCCAAAGAGGTGGTTAGATGGTCATTGCTTGACACTTATCAGCCCAGGCCTCAATTATTGTCCAGCAATTGCTGCATGTGGACATTGAGGGAAAAAATCCCAATTGCAGCCATGTTAATGTTTATGATTTTAGGGGCTGCTGTGGGCCATGCTCGCTTGGAAATTGAGTTCCCCAAGTTCTGTAATGGAAGAAAATTCATCAGCTGAGCAACTGGTGAAAGACTTTGATTTATATAGTGCCTTTCACAACCACTGAACATCTCCAAGTGCTTTACAGCCAGTGAAGTACTTGAGTGCAATCACTTTGTTGTAATGTGACTGAATTCATTCCCTGGAAATTCTTGCACTGCTGTGAAGCGCCTTAGGACGTTTTACTACATTAAAGGTGCTTTACAAAATTGTTGTTGGAAATGGTATAAGGGAGCCATGTTTTTTTAACGACACTAACATAGAAACATAGAAAATAGGTTTAGGCGTAGGCCATTCAACCCTTCGAGCCTGCACCACCATTCAAACTGATCATGCAACTTCAGTACCCCATTCCTGCTTTCTCTCCATACCCCTTGATCCCTTTAGCTGTAAGGGCCACATGTAATTTCCTTTTGAATATATCTAACTGGCCTCTACAACTTTGTTGTAAAATTACACAGGTTCACAATTCTGAGTGAAATTTCTCCTCATCTTGGTCCTAAATGGCTTACCCCTTATCCTTAAACTGTGACCTCTGATTCTGGACTTCCCCAACATCACACTTTCTTCCTGCATCTAACCTGTCCAAGCCTGTCAGAATTTTATGCTTGAGATCTCCTCATTCTTCTAAATTCCAGTGAATAAAAGCCTAGTCGATCCAGTCTCATGTCAGTCCTGGGAATCAGTCTGGTGAACCTTCACTGCACTCCCTCAATAGCAAGAATGTCTCCTTCAGATTAGGAGACCCAAAACTGTACACAATATTCAAGGTGTGGCTTCACCAAGGCCCTGTACAACTGCAGTAACACCTCCCCCCTCCGATACTCAAATCCTCTTGCCATTTGCCACCTTCACCACCTGCAGGCAAACTTTCACTGACAACATACCATGGCACCCAGGTCTAGTTGCACCTCCCCTTTTCCTAATCTGTCACCATTCAGATAATCTGCCTTCCTTTTTGCCACCAAAGTGAATAACCACATTATACTGCATCTGACATGCATTTGCCCACTCACCTAACCTGTCCAAGTCACCCTGCAGCCTCTTGGCATCCTCCCCGCAGTTCACACTGCTACCCAGCTTAGTGTTATCTTGGAGATATTACATTCAATTCCTTTGTCCAAATCATTAATGTATATTGTAAATAGCTGGGGACCCAGCACAAACTCATGGAACCCCACTAGTCACTTCCTGCCATTCTGAAAAGGACCTGTTTATTCCTACTCTTTGCTTTGTCTGCCAACCAGTTCTCCATCCACGTTAATGCATGACCCCCAATACCATGTGTTTTAATTTTGAACATTAATCTCATGTGGAACCTTGTCAAAAGTCTTTTTGAAAGTCCAAATACACCACATCCACTGGTTCTCCTTGCCTAGTTATATCCTCAAAAATTGAAGATTTGTCGAGCATGATTTCCCTTTCATAAATCCATGCTGACTTGGACCGATCCTGTCACTGCTTCCAAATGTGCTGCCATTACATCTTTAATTGATTCCAACATTTTCCCCACTACCGATGTCAGGCTAACAGGTCGATAATTCCCTGTTTTTTTTTCTCCCTCCCTCATTTTAAAAAAAAAAAATGGCGTTACATTAGCTACCCTCCAATCCATAGGAACTAATCCATAGAACTGGTCATGTTGGAAAATGATCACCAATGCATCCACTATTTCTAGGGCCACTTCCTTAAGTAGTCTGGGATGCAGACTATCGGGCCCTGGGGATTTATCGGCCTTCAATCCCATCAATTTCCTGACTGATTTCCTTCAGTTCCTCCTTGCTAGACCCTTGATCCCCTAATATTTCTGGAAGGTTATTTGTGCCTTCGTGAAGACAACCAAAGTTTAGCTGGATATTTAGGAATTTGTGTAATGTTAAAAGCTCTTGTGGATAATTTGACTTACAGGTGGCACTTTGAGGTTCACTATCTGATTCCTGACGAGAAGAAATTTGTGTTGCAGTTGATCGATTGACCCTTTTTTGTATTGTGCAAAAATGTGCTTTTGTGCATTTATAGAAGTCAAAACATACATGCTGCTCATTCTAGTGTGCATGTGCAGTGTCGAATCCTGAGGTACTGAAGGTATTTTTCAATAAACTAGTGATTTTGGTGGTTGTATAATTTGCAAGTTGATGGGAGGTAAGCTATCTGTACTTGGAATTTAAAAACAATAGTTTAACTGTCCTAATTGTGAAAAAATTCAATTGTGCAATTAATGGGTCTCCTGCAAACACTTTGCAGAATAACATGGTTAGACATTTTATTAAGGTGACTGACAAGTGTGGTATTTATTTCATTAGAAGTATATTGTCAGTTCTTGATCTTGTCGACATTGGCAAGTGCCCAACAAATAACTGTTAATGCTGCATTTGCAGGAGTCCATTACTGGGCTTTAGTTGCATTCTGCATTTATTAATTGAGTTGTAATTCTTTTCCATTTAAATATTAACATGTTCATGATGTCTCTGCAATAAAAGGGCCCTTTTTAGATTGGCTCAAAATCCCCCTCTATAGAATGTGGAATGTAGTGGACTTCTGATACCATAATAAACCATGGAATCACTCCAACCAAAGACAGAGCAAGCTCCCATTTGGTTCAAAACAAGATTGGCAGTTTTTGGATCCAAAATTGGCAGAGGCAGGAAGCAAAGGGTAATGGTTGACAGGTGTTTGTGACTGGAAGGTGGTTCCCAGTGGGGTTCTGCGAGGCTCAATACTAGGTCTCTTGCTTTTTGTGGTGTACATATATCAATGATTTAGATAATGTAGGGGGTATGATTTAATAAGTTTGCAGATGATACAGAAAATTGGCCGTGTGGTTGAAGAAAGCTGGACTGCAGGAAGATCTCAATGGACTGGGTAGAACAGTGGTAAAGGGAATTCAATCTGGAGAAGTGAGGTAATGCATTTGCTAATGGAGCAAGGAATACACAAGAAATAGTTGAACACTGAAATGTAGGGGAACAAAGGAATCCGGAGGTTATGTCCACAAATCCCTGAAGGTAGATAAGGTGGTTAAGGCGGCATGTCGGATACTTGTCTTTTAGCTGAGGCATTGCATATAAGAGCAGGGAGATTAAGCTTGAATTGTAAAACACTAGTTAAGCCACAGCTAGAGTACTGTGCAATTCTGGTCACTGCATTACAGGGAGGATGGGCGGATAGAGAGGAGATTAACAAGGATGTTGCCTAGACTGGAGAATTTTAGCTGAGGAAAGACTGGATAGGCTGGGGTTGTTTTCTTTGGAACAGAAGAGGCTGATGGGGAACCTAATTGAGGGGCTTGGAGTGGATAGGAAGGATCTATTTCTCTTTGCAGAGGGGTCAATAATCAGGGGGCATAAATTGGAAGTAATTGGCAAGAGGTTTCTAGGATTTGGGGAGAAACTTTTTCATTCACGTGGGTGTGGAACACACTGCCTGAGAGGGTGGTAGAGGCAGAAGCCCTCGTAGCACTTAAAGTACTTGTAGATTATGGCACTTCCAAGTACCTATTCAAGGCTGCAGATCAAGAGCTGGATAGCTTGTTGGTTGGCAAGGACTCGATGGGCCAAATGGCCTCCTGTGCTGTAAAGTCACATAATCAGAAATTAACATCCGCAGCATAATTTGAAGCTCCAACTTTGAGGGCCGATAACTTCCAGGTACAGTTTGATTTTAAGTAATTGAGTAATGCTATAACTCCACTTAGTGTCTATATTTAAATGCACTGGAAGATGTGTCTTCCTGTAGTGAACTGGACAATGGCAGGCAAATTATTCAGTGTGCTCTTAAAGCTGCATTTCTGGGTGTTGTTTGGCAGTGTCTGGTGTTTATTGAGCAGTATGTTCCTTTTTGTCTGGCAGGATCTCTTGTTCAGTATCGCACTGTTTTTGTATCAGGTTAGTTTTAGGGTGCTGCTGTAGTATCTTTTGCTGCAAAGCAGTTTTCCCAACTGTCAGCAGTGTAAAAGAGACTCTCTCTCTTCCAGAGCTAGCTCTAGCTCCTGCTCCAACTCCACATCAGTTCTGTTGGCTTTTTCTTTCTCTGCTCTTGTTAGCTCGTGCTGTCCTCTTCACTTGTACGTGCTTGCTCTCTCCTCACTTCATTATGCAACAGAACTCCAGTGGGATCCCAACAACTACTTGTGGTCTATTGGCACTTTGTAATGTGAAGCTGAGATTTATTATTTTAAATCTTGTGTAGCTACTTCTGCCTATACCCAAAGCATTTATATTTATTTAAAAAAAAAATACCATTGCACAGGTAGCATCTTATGAATATCTGCTTTGAATAATGAACAAATTGTAAATGATTGTGTAATCACCTGGGGGAAGGGGTGCAGTATAGAGGGAACAACCAACTATAAATAAACAATGGAATGATTGATTGGGAGAAGAATTTTAAGAGCAGATTGAATTAGACCTATCAAATGAGCCATAGGTATACCTTGAGTAGACTGGTCTGCTTTTAATTAGAAACTCAAGTACTCTCTTTTTAAATATTGCATGATCATGTACAGGTAGATACCAGAAAGCGCTTAGACTTTAATTGATTTTAACAAGTAACCTTTCTTTATCCTTGGATTGTCACACTAGCCTTTATTCTGATTTTGTGACTAAAGGCATTTGTAAAGGTTGGGAGCTTGGAGATGGAGTAGAGGTGAAGGAAATGTACTCTGATAGTTGAATGTGACGAGACAGTTTCCAGAGATCTGTACTGGGGCCTTTGCTTTTCATTGTGGGTATCAGTGACCTTGGAGGAATGTATCCAAGTTTGCAAATGACCAGCTGGAAGACACTACATTGTGTAGATGCGAGCAGTTACAAAGGGACAGATTAAGTGGGCAAAAGTATGGCCGATCCAGTTCACACATGGGAAAGTGTGAGGTCACCAACTTGGGATCAAAGACAAATGTGGAATTTAATTTAAAAAAATTAAAAAATTGTGACTATGATCTGTGGAGGAGCACAGGGATTTGGGTGTCCAGGTGCACATCACTCCAAGTTAATGAACTAGTGCAATGTTGATTGTTATGTCATGCAGGAATACAATGGGGAGGAAGTGATGCTTCACAATCCCTCAGGAAGGTTCTATTGACCTTGCATTTCAAATAAGAAATTGTAGTCTTTATGGTTGATTTTCTAAGATATTGGAGGATGGTTATTATCAGAGATTCTGTCTTCAACAGATAATTCAGTCATGTGTTGATTGAGCATACAGTACTGAAACATTCACATACAACCACACCTGACGGTTGGAACTCGTGCATGAGTTTAAAAGTGTAAGCGAATCAACCCCTTGCAAATCCAAGCACTCAGTCACTTATCCTGCATTTCTTATCCTGACAATTTGTACATTTCTGCATTACATGATGCCAAGTTAAAGTACAAGGAGAAACTAATTGGACAAGAACCTTTGATAATTGGTGTCCTTGATTCTGGACCAGCCATCATTGATTGCCCATCAAACATTAAAAAGGATGATTCCCAGATGTTTTTCCTTTTGCAAGACTAACTTTTGTCCTTTGCTCATTATCTGTGATCCCTGTGGCCTAGGAACTGGTGTGTAATGGTACATCTTTATGTTCCCACATTAAGTAGGTGATTCCTTCACTAACTGGCCATTGCTGGAATGTTGCTCCTTGTACAAATGTTAATTGGTCATTTTAAATTGGATCATATATTTTAATGTTAGGTGTTTAAAGAAATAACAGAAAATCAATAGTAGTCTTGGGTGAGTGTGTTGTCATTCTGATTAACCCTTTCTTTACAGGAGGGATAATAAAATATTGTAACATTTAGCATGTTATAAAGTGTAAATACAGAACTTCAGTAAACCAAAACATTTCCCCCCCCCCCCCCCAACGTGTCGAATTGATTTTCATTTGATATATATTTAAAAACCAACCATTACTTAAGATTAAATCTTTTCTTTGTCTTAGTAATTCATGGTATTGCTGTAGCCAAGGACAATGGCCAGTATACTTCTGAGGTAATGGAGATAAATAGCAGGAAAAGATTGAGTTGAAATGGGTGCACAAATGTTCCACCAAGCAGATACAGAAAAATCTAATTTATTGACGCCCTTCCTCCTGGAAGACCAGAGTCCCTGATTTCTCCACACTTGGATTTCAAAGTTGCTGGATAAAATCCCATCTACAGGACAGCCGCAAACTGATTTTGTCCTCAGTAAATTAAGTACCAGTGGAACACCATCCTCCGCTATGTCAAACTTCCTTTCTTTCTTTCAAAAAAAAAGCCTAGTTATTGCATCGTCCTGGAAATCCTGTGCGGCCTGAGGCAAAACTTCAAGTTTCAAAGCTGTCAATTTTTGTAATTTTTCAAAGCTCAATTCTCTCAGCTGGTTTCCATGTCACTGTAGGACAGCCGTCTGTTCTGAGGTAATGCTTCATAATGAGTTTAAAGCATTTTGACAGTTAAAACAAGGGTCTGATGCACTAATTGAGGGTCACTTGCTGCCACAACCAAAATATTGAATAATAGGCATTCAAAGCTTTGTTATAAAGGCCGGAGCCAGCATTGAATGAAGAATGGATTGAGTTCAGTTGAAGTTCACGGCACCTGGGCATTGCTTGAGGCAATTCAACCAATTTAAGGACTTGCTTCTACATTGAACTCTGCACAAATTATAACTTTTTCCCTTCTACAAACTTATTCGAGCATATGTATTGAATTTTGGTGGTTATGCCAGATATTTTTAAGGAAGCATTAGATTGTTTTGAGTTCCTGGACATTGAGGGGCTTTAGTTTGGAATGGCTAGATGAACTCAAGATTTGTTTTCAGTCCTGTGTTCATTTTGACTTATGAAATGTTCTTTTGAGATGGTGGAAAATGCCTTCCCACAGCTCACTCCAATAATCTGTTATGATGGATGGGGAGGGAAGAAAATTGGAACCGAACAACAATTGGGGAAACTGACCAGATTGAGTGCAATGTCAGTTTTGCACCTGCCCAATTTTAATCCTATATTGACTTCAATGGAGAATAAGATGGGATGGGGTGTAAATCCAGCCTTGAACCCAATCCTGGCAGTTTCCTGTCAGGTGAGTTTGGTTAAAATTGCCTGCATTGTGTTTGCTTGTTTCTTGAATTAATAAATCCATTACATCTACTGCTAAACCTTGCCTGGTGATAGCTACATACTTCATAAAACTAAACACAAGCTGACTTTCTCAGTATGCCAGAGGCTGGGTTTGTTGCTGGCAAAATTGCAATACTAAGTCTGCAAATTTTTGCTGATTTTTCTCAAGTAAAACTGCTCTTGCATCTTGAGCATGATTGTAGCGATTAAAACTGAACCTATTTTTACTCCAGTCTGAAATTCACATCCTTTGTACCGCAGTGTGTTGATATGATGATCTGCTCCACGTGTTGCCAATGGAAATTAAGCCATTAGTTTGAGGAGTTTACTACATCTGCTTGCATTTATTTAACGCACCTCCTGTAAAAGAATTCCTTGGAGTGCTTCCCTTGTCAGTTTTTCAGCACAGTACTGTTGGAAACTTGAAACCAAATGCTACACTTGAGTGTCAAAGGAAAGTTGGAGAAAATCTTCTGTCTAATCACAGCAGAGTCGAACGGGCCAAGGTTTATGACAAAGATCACCTTCTATTTAAGGCAACACATTCTTTCCATTCATACCTTTCTTATCCATTAGTAATGATTCCTCGAGAAGGAAGTGGAAAAAGATGAATGGAAAAAGTTGGTGCTGCTTTCCAATTTTGGTGCTGTGTAACTTTTTGGGGCAGGAGGAGGGAGCACTTCTGTCCCAGCAGACTGTCCACAAACAATGGTAACTATGCTTGTGTGCTGGTTGCATCTAATTTAAACCTTGCATCTGTCTCTCTCCCTTGAGGTAATCTTTAATGAATGCGTGTTACTTGTAGCCCCAAGTATTTTCTTTAGTGCAGCAACAGTACTTGGTTGGGGGATGGGCAGTGGGCTCGGGTAGCTGCCCTTGCAGCACAGGTTTTAGGGGTAAGGGAAATGCACCCACTATTAGGCTTGAACAGTGGGGAGGGGAGAGGAGTAAAGGATGGCAGCAGATAGCCAGAGGGAAATTTTTTTCACGGAGAGCTCCCTAGGGAGCTGCCATGTTCATGCAAGCAGTGATCCTGACCACCAGATCCACCACTGACCCAATCCACAGCTGGACCAGAGTCCAGCAGGGCAGCGCCAATGCTCCTCTCTCTCTCTCTCTCGCTGCAATGCTCCACCACGTGCTCCAAGCTCCACTGGAGTGAAACAAAACTATTGAACCAATAGCAACCTGTTCAATGTTTGTCACCTCCAGACTAGAAATATAGAAACTAGGAGTAGGCCATTCTGCCCTTTGAGCCTGCACCGCCATTCAATGAGTTCATGGCTGAACATGCAACTTCAGTACCCCATTCCTGCTTTCTTGCCATACCCCTTGATCCCCCGAGTAGTAAGGACTACATCTAACTCCTTTTTGAATATATTTAGTGAATTGGCCTCAACAACTTTCTGTGGTAGAGAATTCCACAGGTTCACCACTCTCTGGGTGAAGTTTCTCCTCATCTCGGTCCTAAATGGCTTACCCCTTATCCTTGGACTGTGACCCCTGGTTCTGGACTCTCCCAATATTGGGAACATTCTTCCTGCATCTAACCTGTCTAAACCTGTCAGAATTTTAAACGTTTCTGAGATCCCCTCATTCTTAACTCCAGTGAATACAAGCCCAGTTGATACAATCCTTCTTGATATGTCAGTCCCGCCATCCTGAGAATCAGTCTGGTGAACCTTTGCTGCACTCCCTCAATAGCAAGAATGTCCAAGTTCGAAGAACAAAACTGTACACAATATTCCAGGTGTAGTAACACCTCCCTGCCCCTGTACTCAAATCACCTCTCTATGAAGGCCAACATGCCATTTGCTTTCTTAACCGCCTGCTGTACCTGCATGCCAACCTTCAATGACTGATGTACCATGACACTTGGGTCTCGTTGCACCTCCCCTTTTCCTAATCTGTCACCATTCAGATAATAATCTGTGTCTCTGTTTTTACCACCAAAGTGGATAACCTCACATTTATCCACATTATATGTCATCTGCCATGCATTTGCCCACTCACCTAACCTATCCAAGTCACTCTGCAGTCTCATAGCATCCTCCTCACGGCTCACACTGCCACCCAACCTAGTGTCATCCATAAACTTGGCGATCCTACATTTAATCCCTCGACTAAATCATTAATGTACAATGTAAACAGCTGGGGCCCCAGCACAGAACCTTGCGGTACCCCACTAGTCACTGCCTGCCATTCTGAAAAGTACCCATTTACTCCTACTCTTTGCTTCCTGTCTGCCAACCAGTTTTCAATTCACTTCAGCACATTACCCCCCAATCCCATGTGCTTTAACTTTGCACAATAATCTCTTGTGTGGGACCTTGTCGAAAGCCTTCTGAAAGTACAAATACACCACATCAACTGGTTCTCTTTTGTCTACTCGACTGGAAACATCCTCTCAAAATTCCAGAAGATTTGTCAAGCATGATTTCCCTTTCACAAATCCATGCTGACTTGGACCTATCATGTCACCTCTTTCCAAATGTTCCTTAATTGATTCCATCATTTTACCCACTACCGACGTCAGGCTGACCGGTCTATAATTCCCTATTTTCTCTCTCCCTCTTTAAAGTGGAGTTACATTGGCTATCCTCCACTCCATAGGAACTGATCCAGAGTCTATGGAATGTTGGAAAATGACTGTCAATGCATCTGCTATTTCGAAAGCCACCTCAAGTACTCTGGGATGCAGTCCATCAGACCCTGGGGATTTATTGGCCTTCAATCCCATCAATTTCCCCAACACTATTTCCCTCAGTTCCTCCTTCTTACTAGACCCTCTGACCCCTTTTATATCCAGAAGGTTGTTTGTGTCCTTCTTAGTGAATACTGAACCAAAGTACTTGTTCAATTGATCTGCCATTTCTTTGTTCCCAGTTATGACTTCCCCTGATTCTGACTGCAGGGGACCTATGTTTGTCTTTACTAACCTTTTTCACTTTACATATCTACAGAAGCTTTTGCAGTCCATTTTAATGTTTCCTGCAAGCTTCCTCTTGTACTCTATTTTCCCTGCCCTAATCAAACCCTTTGTCGTCCTCTGCTGAATACTAAATTTCTCCCAGTCCCTGGGTTCGCTGCTATTTCTGGCCAATTTGTATGCCACTTCCTTGGCTTTAATACTATCCCTGATTTCCCTTGATAGCCATGGTTGAGCCATCTTCCCTTTTTTTTAATTTTTACGCCACAGGGATGTACAATTGTTGTAGTTCATCCATGCGGTCTCAATGTCTGCCATTGCCCATCCACTGTCAACCCTTTAAGTATCATTTGCCAATCTATCCAAGCCAATTCACACCTCATACCTTTTAAAGTTACCCTTTAAGTTCTGGACCATGGTCTCTGAATTAACTTTTTTTCATTCTCCATCCAAATGTAGATTTCCACCACATGGTCACCCTTCCCCAAGTGGCCTTGCACAATGAGATTGCTAATTAATTCTCTCATTACACAACACCCAGTCTAAGATGGCCTCCCCCCGAGTTGCTTCCTTGACATATTGGTCTGGAAAACCATCCCTTATGCACTCCAGGAAATCCACCTCCACTATTGCTTCCAGTTTGGTTAGCCCAATCTATATGCATATTAGTGTCACCCATGATAACTGCTGCACCTTTATTGCATGCACCCCTAATTTCCTGTTTGATGCCCTCCCCAACATTACTACTGTTTGGAGGTCTGTACACAACTCCCACTAATGTTTTTTGCCCTTTGGTGTTCTGCAGTGCTCCCATATAGATTCCACATCATCCAAGCTAATGTCCTTCCTAACTATTGCATTAATCTCCTCTTTAACCAGCAATGCTACCCCACCTCCTTTTCCTTTTATTCTATCCTTCCTGAATGTTGAATACCCATGGATGTCGAGTTCCCAGCCCTGATCATCCTGGAGCCACGTCTCTGTAATCCCAATCACACATCTGTTAACATCTATTTGCAGTTAATTCATCCACCTTATTATGGATACTCCTTGCATTAAGACACAAAGCCTTCAGGCTTGTTTTTAACATCCTTTGTTCTCTTAGAATTATGGTGGAGTGTGGCCCTTTTTTGTTTCTTGCCTTTGTTCACTCGGCCTTCCACTATTGCTTTTTACCTTTCTATCATCTGTTTCTGACTCCATATTACTTTGCCCTGTCTCGCTGCATAGGTTCCCATCCCCTTGCCATATTAGTTTAAACACTCCTGAACTGCATTAGCAAATGTTACCCCCAAGTGCAAACTGTCCCTTTTTTGTACAGGTCACACTCCTCCTTCCCTAACTGGTTCCAATGTCCCAGGAATTTGAATCCCTCCCTCTTGCACCACTGCTCAAGCCACATATTTATTCTAACTATCCTGCTCCCTCTACTGATTAGCACATGGCACTGGTAGCAATCCAGAGATTCCTACTTTTTAATTTAACTCTTAGCTCCCTAAATGTTGGCTTGGAGGACCTCTTCCCGCTTCTTACCTTTATTGTTGGTACCTACATGTACCATGACAACTGGCTGTTCACCCACCCTCTCCAGAATGCTCTGCAGCCGCTCCGAGACATCCTTGCACCAGGGACGCAACATACCATCCTGGAGTCTCGGTTGTGGCCGCAGAAACTCCTATCTTCCCCTTACAATAGAGTCTCCTATCACTTGCTCCCACTCTTTTTCCTGCCCTTCTGTGCAGCAGAGCCACCCATGGTGCCATGAACCTGGCTGCTGGTGCTTTCCCCTGGTAAGTCATCTCCTCCAACAGTATCAAACGGTATATCTGTTTTGGAGGGAGATGACCGCAGGGGACTCGTGCACTACCTTCCTGCTCTTGCCTTGTCTCAGTCACCCATTCACTATCTGTCCTAACCCTTACCTGCGGTGTGACCCACTCACTAAATGTGCTATCCACAACATTCTCAGCATTGTGCATGCTCCAGAGTGAATCCATCCGCAGCTCCAGTGCCGTCATGCAGTCTGTCAGGAGCTGCAGCTGGACACACTTCCCACACAGTGTCCCTGATTTCCCACATAGCACAGGAGGTGCATGACACAGGTCAGAGCTCTTCTGCCATGACTTAATCCCTAAATTAATTTACTTAAACACCAAACAGCTAATTAGTAGTTCGCTGCCAATTAAACCAGTCTAAAAGAATTATACTTACCAGCTTGGCTGTGACATCAATTTGATTTCGCACCCCTCTATCTTTGTCTGCAGCTAGTTGGGCTGGTCTCTGGGCCTCCATCTCCTACTCTTGCACTCTTTATCAGCTGCTCTAGTGTCAGCACTGATTGGAAAAACAAGACAAAACCAAACAGCACTTGTCGCCTCCACTTGCCTGAACTCACCCACTTAAAAACTCACGAATGCCACTCTATGCTGCTGCTTTCCGTGCTCTGCACGAGCTGCCTCTTTTTTTTTTTAAACTGTATCTAGGTCAGATGACTCACTACTGGTCAGTTGTTTACAGAACTGGTTTTAACTAGCTGCTAATTGCCTCCTGGAGAGTTACCTTGTTTGTCTGCCTAAATCTGAAAGATTCCCAACTGGTTAACTTTTCCCCTTTAAATTAAACTGCTACTTACTTAGAAGCTACTGGCAATTGCAACTAACCATTTACTCCAGCCTCAATGGTTTAAAGAAAATAACCCTTAAAACTCACCCACTTGCCAAACTCATGAATGCCACTCTATGCTGCTGCTCGATCCATGTTCGTCCCATCCTCTTGAACTTCAGAGGCCGAACGGCAAGCTGTCGTCTGCATCTTCACCGAGGCATACGGAAGCAGAGGCGTTACACTAAACATCCACAAGACAAAGGTCCTCCACCGCACAGCCCACCCCGGGGTCATCAAAATCCATGGCATGCCTTGGACAACGTGGACTACTTTCCATGCCTCTGGCACCTACTATCTGCAAGGGCAGACATAGGCACAGAGGTCCAACATCACCTCCAGTGTCAGTGCAGCCTTTGGTCACCTGAGGAGTGTTTGAAGATCAGGACCTCAAATCTGACACCAAGCTTATGATCTACAGGGCAGTAGTGATACCCACCCTCCTACATGGCTCAGTTGTGGACCATATACAGTAGACACCTCGCATCGCTGGAGAAATACCACCAGCTCTGCCTCCAATATCCTGCAAATCCACTGGAAGGATAGACTTGCCAATGTCTGTTCTCGATCAGGCCAGCATCGAAGCACTGACCACACACGACCAGTTCCGTTGGGCGGGACATGTCGTCGTCTGCATGCCTGACACGACTCCCAAAGCAAGCGCTCTACTCTGAACTCTGACACAGCAAGCGAGTCCCAGGAGGACAAAGGAAATGTTTCAAGGACTCCCTCAAAGCCTGATAAAGTGCAATGTCCCCACCAGTACTTGGGAATCCCTGGCCCAAGACTACCTTAAAGTGGAGGAAGAGCATCCAGGAGGGGGCTGAGCACCTAGAGTCTTGTCGCCGAGAGCATGCAGAAACCAAGCGCAGACAGCGGAAGGAGTGTGGCAAACCAGACTGCCCACCCACCCTTTTCTTCAATGACTGTTTGTTTTACCTGTGACTGACCAGTCCAATACAGGAATTAGTCACTTGAGAACTAAGTGGAAGCAAGTCTTCAATTTGAGGGGCTGCCGATTTTTGTAATGGAAGTAAAAACACACTTGTAGATTCCTAATGTTCGATCCTAATATTTGATCCAAACCTGTGCATATAGCTGTTGCTATTCAGTGCTCTGTGAATGTGAAAAGCACTGTAGAATTGACTAAGCTTTTGGTCCACCGTCTGAATCTCGTGTGGCGTTGTCAAATTTTGGTTTGTCATTCCTGTGAAGTGCCTTGATTTACTATAAAGGCACTTTGTAAATGCAAATTGTCCTCACACACACATTTGGCAAAACTCAAGGTTTCAACAGCTTGACAACCATAATGTGCTTAAAATGAAAAATGACACGCCTTCTCCATTGAAAGTTTTCAATTATGGCTCAGTAATGCTCAATTGTACAAGATTTTAAATTTTTATTTAAAAGCTTGATTCATCAAGTAAAATGAGAAGTCTGAACTGCTAATAGGAAGAATGTTCTCAGGATGCCAGTGCTCCAGTTTAAATAAATATTTGCAGTATTTGTCCACATTTTGATAGTGGTGGTTTTTAAATTGCAACTTGCAGTTGTTTCTGGGTTGAGTTTACCACAATGCACCACTTTCTTTGGATTCAGCCTGCTGCTTATGTCTTGCCAAAAGAGCCTTTCACAGCACTGTCAAATGCAATAAATAGGGTCGGTGCTTCTAATTAGTGCTGAACATATTATGCTGTCAGCATTTATGGTATGGAGGGTTAAGTTAAAACTTGCATCAGTTTTAACATGTAGTTTTCAAATCGACCAAAATGGTGGTAGACACAAAGCCAGTTGTCACTGGCCTACTTTGCTTAGTAAGACCATCCTTTCAGTTTTTCCATATCACATGACTTGATGTGAAAGTCAGAAGGTTAATGCTGCAATGCTTGGAGCTTTACAAACTGTTGGCATATAAAGATCACTGCCACTTCCAACTGTCCCAAAAGGCTGTTTCTTTGATCTCTTTTTAATAGAGATCCTTGTCATTAACAGCTGTCTTATTTTCCCAGCCTTCCTACTATTCTTTAATCGGTTGTCTGAGGAGGGCTGCCACTGAAGTGTTCATTTGAATTTTCATCATCCTGCTGTTCGATCTAAGATAGGCACACCATTTGTGATGGGATCCCCAACCGCACAAACTCCTGCAGGTGTTGCAACTGATGTTCTGCAGGGTTCATTAAAGCCCTGGTGGATCTTTTTTTGATGGTTCCCTATTTAACATTACCCATTTGTTGTCTTCTAGGCACCAAACAGGAAAGCTCTAATACTTAATCCATCTGTTGTGGTGCATGTTTCTTAAATAATTCTGCCAATTTCTGCAGTTCCAGAGCCTGGCCAGTAAACTTGCAAAGTCTGATTTTGTAGGCTGTAGTTATGAATGTTTCAATCACCATACTATTGAGCCAATATAGTGTATAGAGCACTTGTGCATGATTTAGGCAGCTTCATGATTCTGGATCGGAACCCCAGTCAGGCTCCACTACAGTGTAATTGTGGGATGTTTCACATTTGGTCAGGGGTGATCCATGTGCATGTGCCTCCAGATATATTTTTCAAACTTATCTGGATCTGGGTGTCACTTCCAAGGCCAGCGTTTATTGCCCATCCCTAGTTGCCCTTGATTTGAACTATTGCAGTCAGTGTGCTGAAGCTACTTGCACAGTGCTGCTTGGTAGGGGGTTCTAGGATTTTGACCCATGGACAATGAAGGAATGGCAATCTATGTCCAAGTCAGGATGTCATGTATGTAGACCATGTATATGAACTGTAGTCACAAGGTGTGCCACCAGAAGGCACTGCAGTGGGAGACCTGAGGGTCACCTTCATAGGTGTGCAGGGCCCAGTATAAAAGGCTGCCCACCATGCGTGTTCCTTACTTTAGAGTTACCATAAATGGGACTACGGTCACAATAGCTCAAGTACAATACTAGACCTCCATGGAGTCAGTCATAACAGTATTAATGATAGGATGGTGTGTGACTAAAGGGGAACTTGGATGCAATGTTCACATACATCTGTTGCTCTTGTCCCTTCTAGGTCCTGGAAGTCGCGGGTTTGGGAGGTGTTGCCAAATAAGCCTTGATGAGTTGCTACAGTGCCTTCTGTATGCATATGCTGCCTTCCTAATGTCTTTGAAAGTGGATACAAAAGTATTAAATCAGCGAGATATTTTATCATTCATTTGAGGGATGTCAGCTGATAAAACAGGCATTTATTGCCCATCCTTTGTCTCCAAGAGAAGGTGCTGATGTACTGTGTGTTCATGAACTGTTATAGTGGTTTAATACAACTGAGTTGCTGGCTAGAAATAACTTTTTTAATGGTTATCTCTGGTCACTTTAAATCAGGTTAGAGTGCACACCACTATGATTAGATTGTTCAGAGTTTAAGATGGGGGAAAAAAAACACTAGTTATACAGCAAAAACATATGACTGACGAGTAGCTGAGAGCTATCCAATCAGACAGACGGTTGGCACATGTGAGCAGCTTCTCTCCCTTTTTTGTATAGAGATGATATAACTCCCTCATCATCCTCATCTAGCAAATTACTCCATTCTGAGATTGTTTACATTGACTTCCCCCACTTCCTTCCATTGGAAGTCTTTCTATAGCACTAACTTTTACTTATTTTTGCAAGCACTTCTGTTAAGCTAACTTCAATTCTTACCAAAGCATTATAACTGGATTGTTGTTAATAGAGCTTAGTTGGTTAAATTAAAGATATATAAAGTTGAAGTTTTATTTTGAAAACAACATTGTATATGGCTCATAGTGCAGAATGGTATATCAGGGAACCAAAACATTAGCACTTCTAAGCATCTATATATACTGAAGACTTGTCTCCAGCTCTAACACCATGTAGACACAGCCTTCTTTGTGTCCATTTTAGTCACTGTTTTTAGGTATCCCTAGTTTCTAACATGTCTTGCTAGGCCACATCAGAGAAGTTAAGGCGATCAAGAGCTGTTTGGTTTTAATGGGAATAAAATGCTGGTTGTTGTACTAAGTGCTTCATTCTAAATTGCAGTCCTGATGGATTCCTAAATGGGATGTTTTGAATTTGAGCAGTTTATGTTCACTTTTTTTTTTGAAATTTGTAGCCAATCGTTCCAATTCTTTGTCAAATCACAAACGCCAGAGGTCACCTTGCACACGCCAAGGATCACTCTGCGCCAATGCTCTTAGCCAAAAGGCCTAGAGCCACTGCACCGTTCCTGGAAGTACTGCAATACCAGGTTCGTGCCATGGAGGTGGATGGGTCAAACCACCCCACCCACCTCCTTGTGTTCACATTGCACAGTAGAACTTCATCACTGATTTTTGTTAATCAGAAGAATGCTAGAAACATTGACCTGTCTATTCTCAAAGGTCCTGATTGTGTGTGTGTGTTTTATTAGCAGTTTTTTCTTTTGACCGTATGATCAAATTGGGGATGGAACAAAGACAAATGCAGTATTATACTTCAATTGTAATACATAAAAACCTTTCATTTATACAGCACCTTCTATGACCTCCAGACTTCCCAAAGTGCATTGCAGCATCGTCACTGATGTAATGTAGGAATTGCAGCCACTTTGTGCCCACAGTTCCCACAAACAGCAATGTGATGACCAAATTTGTTTGTGGAAGGATGAATATTGACCAAGACACTGGGGAGACCTCCCTCACTGCTCTTAAATAATGTAATCGGATCTTTTGCGTCCATCTGAGTGCAGAGATTTACAACAGCAGCTCCAATAGTGCAGCACTACGTTGGTACTGCACTGGAGTGTCCGCCCATATTTTTGTGCTTCGTCTCGTGGGACTTGAACGCACCACCTTTTTGATTCTAGCAAGTGCTTCCAAGTGAGCCACAACCAACACAATGTCCTAGGTTCCTTTTTTATTTCCAGATTTGTCGAGTCCACTGCTTACCGTTTGCACAAATTTAATAAACTGGCAAGTTGCCTGAAATTATTTCTTATCTCCTTGGGTGCAGGGAGAAGAGAAAGATGCTCCTTTCAAAAGTGAGCACATTTAAGTATAGCTTGTCCATCAGACAATACCTGCAAACACGTTCTGCTTGAATCTGATTTTATGCCTTGAATAAGATTTGTGTTTTCAACCAGTTATTTTACTTTCATGGGTGAGCTGAGCAATCGTGCCTGTGATTTGGAGAGTTTTCAGTAAGTTTCCCTTCATTAAACTCTAAAGCTACAAGGTCACTTCTTTAACTGGATTGATTTTCAAAATGAAGGTACTTGAGCTGTGGCCTTGCTATAAGCACATGTGCTACCAGCTGAACTTGTCAAATGTTTAACCAAGGTGCAGATCAAGCACAAACTGTACTTAACACAAGTGCAAGAGTACCTTTTTTAAAAAAATGGCATAAATATTAATTACTTTGTCTGCTAATCCTTTTTAAGTGATCTTTGCACAACTGACTTTGCTTTCTGCCATACAACTTAAATGTTAACTGCAACTGTGTATGGAGAAGTAGAAACACAAAACTTTGGAAGAAATGGGGAGGCCTGAACTGGGCCAACTCAGATTTTTAGCTTAAAAAGGATTAAGTATTGGGGAAATTACAGCAAGGGGGCCCCATCACCCATCTCCCTGCTCCAGTTTTAATTTCCTGGTCTCATCAGTCATCTGAATCAAGTGGATAAGTCAACCTGGTCTGTTCAGATTTCAGAGCTCACATTGGCGGGTATCTGGGTTCTTGCCGAAGATATGGCATTGTGCAAGATGCAGAGGGCGTGATTAGCAAAACCTAGACTGATTGTGCCTGTCTCAATCATTGAGTACTTTTCCAAAGGCAAGGCAGCAAAAGTATCTGGTCACAACTGACTTGCACATTTAATGTTTAAACATGTATAATAGGTGGAATTGTTCCTGTGCTTGTATTGTAGGTTGATTTTTAGGTTGACATATTTTTTTCCATGCTGTACACAGATAGCTTTACCTTTTTTGTAACCAACAGGATGAGAATTCAAATTGCAATGCTGTTTACACAATCATTGGTGACATTAACGGCAGTGCTAATTTTTTCCTTGTGCTTCATTTTGATATTAAACTTTTCTAAGGAGCTGCTTTCTCGTTGCATACTGTCTGGAACTGATTCTTGTTTGCATAATTCCTACAGAAAGCTATTAACAAAGCATGTTATTCACAGCAATCTGCTTCATTGCTTTTCTGTACCAACATGACATCCATTTCCTTTGTACTGTAATTCATTTGGCAGGTTTGTACTAGCTGTATAAAATGATGGGATGCTTGAGGAGCAGCTGTCAAA
This sequence comes from Pristiophorus japonicus, assembly GCF_044704955.1. Lineage (NCBI taxonomy): Eukaryota > Metazoa > Chordata > Chondrichthyes > Pristiophoridae > Pristiophorus > Pristiophorus japonicus. Next base: position 105,492,023 of record NC_091992.1, read on the forward strand.
CTGATTTGAGGTAGTGGGATGAATAGGGTTCTGGATATGGAGAACTAAATAATTGTTTGTAAAATGTAGGCCTTTTCAGCTGTGGTGTTCTGACGTTGTTATGGTAGATGTTCTCAATTATTTCCCCCATGGGAGAGATGCTGTTTGTGCCAGTGCTGCTGTTAATGGGGTTAGAGCAATGGAGTGAGTATGTTCCTGCAGGTTTCACTCTGGCTGCAGTGAAGAGCAGAATATACACCCAGCATCACTGTTTATACTGTGCTGTGTGTCCTTGATCAAACCTAAAGAGCTAAGCATGCACATCAAAGAGAAGCTGTTTGTAATCTTGTAAGAGTTCTGATTATAATGTTTAGTGGTGAATGAGTTGTTGAGCCTTGTAATGCATTCTGCTGCTAGCTGGAATTTATATAGCACTTTTCATGACCTCTAATGTCCCTTTTTAAGACAGTGAGTCTAAATGTTAAATAGTAGTGGTGCTGGAGGATTACAAATGTTAGACCCCTGTTTTTTTTTTTAAAAAAAAGCAGAGGGATAAACCCAGCAATTACAGGCGAGTCAGTCCAATGTAGCTGGTGGGGAAACTTTTTAAATACAATAATCCTAGATGAAATCAAATCATTTGGAAAAAAATGGGTTAATCTATGTCAGCATGGGTTTATTAAAGGCAAAATTGTGTTTGACTGACTTGATTGCATTCATTGATGTAACCAAGAGGGTTGAAGGTAGTGATGTGTATATTGGCTTTCAAAAGTAGTTATAAAGTACTGCATAATGTACAGAACAAAATTCAAGCTCTTGGATTAAAGGGGCACTGATGCCATGGATTTTGCGGAGGGACTGGTGAACGGTTGTTTCTCCGACTGAAGTATACAGTGGTGTCCCCAGGGGTCCGTATTGGGACCACTGCTCTTTTTTTGATAGTCATTGTTATATATGTAAACCTGTAAATGCCTTGTTTAACCACCAGAGGGCTCATCCCCCTGGAGTCCTAATGGATCCCATAATCCCTTGGGAGTACCTGTAGTTAAGGAGGCCTCACTGGCTTGAGGCACTCTGGAGACCTGCAATAAAAGACTACAGTCACACTATACTTTGACCTCACAGTATCTGGTCAGACTATTTGTCATACACTACATTAATGACCTGACATCACTGCAGGTAATGCAGAACTGGGAAATGTAGTAAATAGTGACCAGGATTGAGACAGGCTGGTGACAGATGCTAGATGGAATTTAATGCAGTGAAGTGATGCATTTTGGCAGGAAGATTGAGAGGCAATGCAAACTAAATGGTACAATTTAAAGGGGTGCAGGGACTGCCTTTTCCAATGTTAAACTGTGAATGGGCTGTGTACCCCCAGAAATTAGGGGGAACATTGCTCGATACCGTATAATTTTGTAATTGAGAGCTGCTTATGTAAGTGACGTAACTCAATTTGTCATCTGCCTCATTTCTGAAACCTGCTGAAAGGGCGGGCAGGGATCTGGTCTCTATAGTGAGCTTTGAGGAGTAATGGTTGAGGTACAGACTCATTGAGGCTGATTTTCATTTGTTTTATGCCTTTAATGGATAATTACTTGGATATAGTGAGAGAATGGCATGAAGTAGGGATGTATTGATCAGCGTCCAGGAGAAATGTGGGCAGGCCAGTGTGATTTGTGAAGCACTGGAATGCACTTTGTCAGAATGAGATCTCCAGAATTTCTATTAAATTTCAATATTGGACAAATGAGTTTGTTCATGGGGCATGCTTGTACTGCAAATGGGACATTTTTTGCATTTTTTTTTGTTGCAATCATGTACCATGGTCCTGGTGGAAATCAAACTTCTCCCACTCTTGAGTGCCCTCCCATTGCAGCAGTGTGCCACTTCCAATTTACAGCACTGTCATGATCAATGCTCACTGCATCTGAAAACTTGACGACGTCTGTCCTTTTCTCTTGTGCCCCTGTGCAAGCGCAAGACACTAGATCAGCGGACTGCACCAGGGCTTAGTTGATGTAATTGAGATACATGTGGTGGGAAAGAGATGATTTTAAAATGAACGCCATGAATTGGCAATAACTTAAAGCAGTGAATGAGTAACATGTTGGCAACTCAGTCAAGTGTTTTGAAAATCTGTTGGTAAAATGTCTAGTCTGTAGCACTATTGTGTCCCAACCAGGCAAATCCGTGCCACTGTTTGCAACATCCATTAGTTCATGCATCAACTTTTAAGTTTGTCCTCTTTGAATTCTTGGGGAAAATAGGATTGACAGGAATTTAAATTTTCAATTTTTTTTGGTGCCTTCTCTGGACCCATCTTGTCTCCTAACCCCACTTTTTTTTTTTGTGTTGCACCATATCATTTAATCAGTCCTGCCTCCTCTATCACCTTTTTTCTTTTTTTTAATCCTTTTCCTGCACTTGCTTTAAAAGCTGTTCATCTCCATAGTCCAGTTCTGATGACAGGTGATTGACCTGAAATGTTATCAAGTTTTCTCAGTGCTACCTGACTTGCTGAGTGTTTCTACCATTTTCTGTTTTACTTTTCCCCTTAATTGAAGTCTGTTATTACAGTGCTGGTTTGAAGGATAGAGCATTTTGGAAAATCCACCTTGTAAATTATTCTATGCTCTACTGTTCCCATCCCCCACTTAAATCATTTCATGTGGAAACTTACACAGCATCATTCCCAGTTCTTGCTAGCACTGATAAGAGTGACATGGCTTGAAATGTACTACATCTCTGGCTGATGGCCCAGCACAGATCAGGAATGTGTTATGTTGGGAATTGCAAGAACCCACATCCTGTAACCATAGGCAACTTTGGATTTATTAACAATGGAGATTACCTTATTTCAACAAGATCCAAACAAAATTCAAATCATTTAGCAATTCTTCTGTAGATGACTAAAGCTGTATTTGCTTTAAAATTGCAGTTAAGACTTCCCAAGCCCACTTTCAAAGTTTCTTAAATCTCTCTCCCCTCTTCCTTGGGTCACAACACTATATAATAAATTGTAAGCCAAACCAGGCCAATCGGTTGGATTTTTGGCTGGGTCGCTCTCTGCCAAATGGATAAGATGAATGTAGCAGTTGACAAGTCAAAGGTCTGAAAGGGTAATGCAGATAGACTATTCCACCAATTTATAGCTAGACTTTACTGTCACTGCCAGCCTGTTGGCAAGTACATAATGAAGGATGCATTTTATTTTTCAGGCCACTGCACTGTAGCTAGTGTTCTATTGATCTGGTAGCTAATTACTAGAGCCAAAACCGAGTTTTATGTATGCTTACTCAAATTAAGATGTTACAAAGTCTTGTCATTGGTCTTAATTTTCACACTCTACTTACTTGTCCTCCTGCTCTTCCTCTCCCTTCCCCTTGAAGGGGTTAAGTTTTTAGAATACCATTCCAATGGCCCCAGTTGCCTTCCTATTTACCTTGGTTAGGTGGTCTTGTGTTCATCAGCCTTGATGACTGTTGCCCTGCAATTGCCTGTCATCTGTTGAGTCTGATCCTGCCATTACTGACATGCACATCTATACTCATCCAGCAGGGTGCCATGGATAGTAATCAGAATGGGAAATTTGGCTGATCTCTCCTCTCCATATCCTGGGGTGCTAATGCCAATACTTCTATTCCTACAGTTGCCATGACAGACCTGTTAAATCTGCCTAGACTGATAATTGAATCTGGGACTTTGAAGTCTGCATGAGTCACTCTGCCTTAAACTGGTAAACCACCTAGTGGAGAGATGTGAAGTGGTGGTCAGTTAATGTAATGCATTTCTATAGCTGAGCACAGTTTGCCTTTCCAGTCAGCAACTTCACCAACTGAGCTTGAATAATGCTAACTAGCATTTAAAAATGTGTCCTGGGTATATTGCAAGGAACAGACTTGTGTGATCGAATGAGGGATGTCTTTTCTTCGTACAGGTATGACCGTGTCAAATGCCAACTGTTTTTGTATAGAAAACATTAACATTGCAATCCAGCAATTATTAAATCTCAACCTACCTTGTTATAGCATCTCTATCCTAAGATTACTGAAGCTTATTGTTCAGTACTTTTTACTGACCCTGTATGCATTTTGGGATGCTCAGTAAATTGCCATCTCATAATGGATACAATGGATGGCTCCTGCAGACTTTTGGGGACAGATTGTTTTCAATTATTTAATGCCTCCTTATGCCATGCAAGATGAGAGATACTAAAGAGCTGGATGGGTAAAAGTGGTCCAGCCAGTAGATCAATTTAATGTCCTGAAATTGATGGGTCAGCTTTTTGACTCCCTTGAAATTGCTTTTCATATTGTGGGGAAAGAAAACTGAATAGGGAATCAAAAGATATGGCAGCAAACCATGACTGAATTTTCCTCTTTGCTTCCTCCACTATGTAAGGGGCTCAAGTTTCGGACTCACGCTAGAACGGCGCATGTCGGAGAGGCCCGCCTATTTTGTAGAATAAAAATTGCGCCGAATACTTACCTCGTGATTCTCCAATAGCTGTAGGCCCATTTCTAGCTCGGCGCTGCACAGCAGGAGCTGCTGGGGGTGGAGCTACAGTGCCAGCAGGTGCACAGTAGCTCCCAGCACATCCCGTCTCCGGGCAATGACCCTATCTCAGGCCGAGTAGCCTGACACATTTTGCCTCGTGGGCAGGGCCCGAAGACGACGCCGGCATCTGCATGCGGCCCCACCCGAAGTCTGTCGTCTGTCTGTCTCTCCCCCGGTGCTGCAGTAGGAGAGTAGAAATAATTTTGAGTGATTTAAAACATTTTTTGATTTCATTTATTATTTAAAAAAGTGAAATGTTTGTTTTAAACCCCCCCCAGCCCCATCTCAATCCCTACGCCTGATTTCTAAGTGTAGGTAAAGTTTTTGAATACAAAAATCTACACTTACTCCAAACGAACTTCGAATTGAGTAAGTTTTCGCTGCCTAAACTTGCAAAACAGGTGTAAGTGGCTGGACATGCCCCCTTTGAGAAAAAAAATCTGTTCTAAAATGAAACTATTCTAACTCTCGAGAGCTGGAGCAAACTCAATGCCAAAAATTACAATTTCTAAGATGCTCCATTCTAAACTAGTTGCTCCCAAAAAATAGGAGCAACTCAGGCTGAAACTTGAGCCCAATGTGTGGTGACCATCCAGCACTGTCTGCTCCACAGTACAGGGAGGTATGCACATAGGAGGTCCAGTGCAAATGGATGAGTGTCTGGCCTTCACTCAACTCTCATCAGCATAGTTGAGATCCAGAATGTGGGAAGTCTGAGTGGTTCCTTGCCAGATCACCGTGCGAAGTATTCCTGGGATGGGGATAAAGTGTGGCTACTGTTCAAGGGACTGTATATATAAAAGTTGAAAATTGATTAGGTGTGGACATGGCTAAAAGGGTGGAGAAGAATTTGGTTTGTGCTTATTGACTTTGCCCTGACAGTGCAGTTCAGGCTGAGCTCAGTGCATGGGGAAATGTAAAGTTGCATCCTATCTCTCTCCATGCAGCAACAGAGCTTTTTGAGAAACTAATGCATGTATTTTTAATGAAGTCATGGTTCAGTCCATCCCAACTCCAGTTTGTTGCTTTCTAGCCCTCAATAAATATTGCCATAAAAATGACATTGGAGATGATGGCCAGTATTTGCCCTATGCTATTTACTGTTTAGCACATTACAATATTGTCCCCTGCCTGAGGTGACTGTCACTCCACCTTTAATGCTGTGCCAAGGGCAGCACATTCCTCAGTCAAAGTTGTGGCTTCAAGTCCCGCTCCAGGGACTTGAGCACACAAATCCAGGTTGACAATCCAGTGCGATACTGAGGGTGTGCTGCATCTTTCGGATGAGGCGTTAAACACCAGGTGGACTGAAAAGATCCCATGGCACTATTTTGAAGGAGTTATCCCTGGTGCCCTGGCCAGTATTTATCCCTCCAACAAAAAATTGTTTGTGGGAGCCTGCCTTGCGCAAATTGACTGCCGCGATTCCTATATTACAACAGTGGCTGCATTTCAAAAATACTTAATTGGCTGCAAAGTGCTTTGGGATATTCAGTCGGTCTGTCTTGCAGTTCATCTGACCAGAAGTGACTGAGTTTTCTTCAAAGACATTGATCTAACATGTCATTAGTGGCAGTATTACTAGTATTTATTAGGGAAGTGGTATTTTGTGGCATTTTTCACTCGCATGGTTGTCTTTTCAGTGGCCATGTACTGCTGCTGGTGTACGTGCTGTCTGGCAAAACTCTGGAACCTGGATTTAAGAGTTGATGGAGCACCATTGATTGCTGTGGTCACAGGTTTCTTTAATTACAAATTCATCTATTTAGATTGGATGGCTGTGATTTGTACCTGTGTTCTGTTCAGCTGAAAGCACTTGCTAGAAAATCTGGTTACTTTGGGAGGGAGTCAGTAGTTCTTGCTGCTCCAGCTGAATGTTAATGTTGACTTGACATTTGAACCCCCTCAACCTCCTGGAGATTGAAGTGTTCTGATTGAACTAATGTTTTGCAGAGCCATTTGTTGTGTGAAATCGTGGATCCGTGATCCTAATGTCCTGCCTCCCCATCTTCAATCAGAAGTGTGATGTGCACACTGAGACCTAAAGGGGCAAAAATCTAAGCTTAAGGATTCTAAAGTCACTTCTGAATAACAGCACTTAAATTAGTGTTTCCAGAGACATGAGAATTTGCTGCAGTATTTAAATCCAAGAACAGTTCATTGGATACAGGCCAGGGGGCCAGATGGTGCCCTGTCAAGGTTTGGGATATTGATTCCAGTCAGTAACAAGGTGGAGGTCTCCTCTCCTCTCAACTGTAGTTGTCCTACATAAAAGGCATTTGGGCAACGTCCATCCATTTCTTGGTGGATGAATCTACACGACTGATCTGTGCAAATTTGTTTGTTGCATAATTGCTGTGGCAAATGGAAATAACATACTGGTGTAAAGGAGCTTATTTAAAACTAGGGCAATGTGGATGGTATGTACCCAACTCTGAATCTTTGTGCCTACACTGATTACTTGGTGACACTAAATGCAATAGATGGAGGTTGGTGGAGTTCATGTCGTTCTGACCGCCCTCTCCTTTCTGAACATAATGTTACCATAAATTTTAACAGGAAATAAAATATGCTTTGCCATTGCTGAGTAGACAAGTGACAAACCAATCTTGAGCTTCACCAATGCAGTTCTGTAATGCAACATCAAAAGCAGAAAAGCACTCCAGATTTACGATCCTTTGACATTCTCCTCCTCCCCTCCCTCCCTGAAGGAAGCTCTTCCTCCATCAGGAATTTGCCATGAATGATTCCAATCTACATTTTATTGTATGGCACCACTAAGCTGCCCACTTCATTACAAGAATTTTAGATTCACTTTCCGATTGGAGTACATTTTCTCCATCTATTTGCAAAGCCAGATGTGGGGCTGTGAAGGATGTTTATGATGCTGCTGCACTTTCTAGACTAGTAATTGTTCCAATTTTTAAAGCAAACTTAAAATGAACCCAGATGTACAGCAATGATCAGTAACTATGCTGTGACTGCATATGTACATTTCTATGAAATTTGCCTGATTACCTTTAATCTTTTATGACACTAAAACCCTATAAATGGATGATTATTCTTCAAGCCTCTTTGCTGGAAGCCAGAAAGTGTGCTTGCTGATTTTCAAGGCTTGGGAAGGGAAAGACATTTCTATCTCAAATTGGCTGCAGACTTTGACGGGCAAAACTTGCAGTCCTTGAATGGACACTTGTAAATCAACATTGTTTGGTTAGTCTCTGGCCAAGGCACCTGACTATGAAAATGTGTTTCTCCAACAAATTCATAATTTCCATGTAGCTCCAATGCCATTTCTGATTGGATATAGCATTGCAATTTGTAACATGAGCATAAAAGTACCTTGAGGGCAGATAATTCTAATTTAGTATCCTAGGGCCCAAATTTGCCCAAGAGTTGCTCTTATTTATTTATTTTTTTTTTTGGAGCAACTTGGTTTTTCTGGAGTGTCTTAAAAATCCCCATTCTGCACATTCAATTTGCACCAGTGTAAGTGAGTTAGGGTTTAGTTTTTTCAAGAGGGCATTACCAGCCACCTATGCTCATTTTGGCCATTTTTAAGCCACTTTGCATAGCTAATAGTTGCTCCAAACTAACTTAGGCCAGCGTATGTGGCCGCACAGAAAACCCTTGCGGAGAGTTAAGAAAACCGTGCAGGTAGGTACTTAATGACAAATGTGAATAGAATCAAATGGCTATACAAGACATGACAAACTTCACAGTTAATTTGCTATACAACAGAAGCATTCATGGAAGCTTAAATGACAATATATTTACAATTTTTTCAAAATATCCAAATAAAAAGTATCCCCCCCCCCCCCCCCCCCCCAAAATCAAAACTCTCCTCGCTAAACAAAGCACAACCATAAATAAATAAAACTCAAGTCTTACCTCAGCCTGGGAAGTCAGCGGGCCGGTGCGGGAGGCCACTCTGCCGGGATTAGGTGTGAGACCCCATGACTTGCAGCAGCCCAGCGAGTGTCGTGAGGCCACTCTGCTTGGGATAGGGCCAGGACATTGGATCTCGTGCTGCAGAGGAGCTACTGCACATGTGTGAAACCTCCAGTGTGCATGTGTTGAGCTGCAGGCACTCAAGTGCAGGGCCCTAGCTCTGCCCCCTAATTGAATTGCCAAGCAATGGGAGGCCAGAATGTGGGAACAACTTTTGGCACTGTTTTTAATCCTAGGAAGCCTAGCATCTCAGTAGTGCGCCAAAAAAACCGGGTGGGCCCAATTTGGGCCCCTACAGTGTAGAAATTGTCTTGACTCCAACATTTACAAATGTGTTTTAAAGGCAGAGGATTGTACACTAGTTCTCTAAGATCACTAATCTCATGCAAACAAAATCAAAAATTAGATGGTCCTAATCAGCCCATAGTGCATCTGCCCTTTGTCTCCAATTTTGCTTCCTGCACCAAATTCTGTTTTTAGTTTGGCTTTGGCAGCACACAATCACCAGTCATGGACTTGAGCATTACACTCCGATTTGAACACAATCTCAACAATTCTGTTTAGTGCTGAAATGGCTGCATTGTCTGAGGATAAGGGGTAGGCCATTTAGGACTGATGAGAAACTTCACTGTTAACCTGTGGAATTCCCTACTGCAGAGAGTTGTTGATGCCAGTTCATTGGATATATTCAAGAGGGAATTAGATATGGCCCTCACAGCTAAAGGGATCTAGGGGTATGGAGAGAAAACAGGAAAGGGGTACTGAGGGAATGATCAGCCATGATCTTGGTGCAGGCTTGAAGGGCTGAATGGCCTACTCCTGCACCTATTTCCTATGTTTCTGTTTGTCAAAGTTGCAATGTTTTAGATGAGACATTAAACCTACTTTTGTCTGCTCGGGTGTATGCAAAGGATCCCATGGCATGATTTGGAGAGGGTAGTTCCTCTGGTGTCTGGTCAACAACTATCTGTCAAATAATACTGCCAAAATAGATTGGGGTAGAAATTGGACCTCATTGTCAATCTTGGAAAATATTTCCAAATCTTTGCATTTCTAACGGACACTAGAAATCAAAACGGAATAGCCACTTTACTACAAAGATTTTAGTCTGTTCTAATGAACGGTCTCCTGTGAAACAAGAACCATAGGGCCCAAGTTTCGAGCTGCGCCTAGAACGGCGCAGTCCCGACCTGGACGCCTGTTTTTCACGCCACAAAGTGCGCCTAAAAAAAACTTCCAGATTCTCCAGCTCCCCGCAGGTCCTCTGGCCCTCGGCGTTGCGCAGCACGAGCAGTAGGGGGCGGAGCCGGATTCCTGCGATGAAAACAGTGCCGGGACCTCTGCACATGCGCGCTACAGTGGGCGTGCATGTGCAGTAGCTCCAGGCGCCCAAAACTGTGGGAGGGGCCAAAGCACGCAGCCCCTAGCCCTGGCGGAATGGCCTCACTGGGGCTGCGTGAATAAGGCTCCTCCCACTGCCAGCTCCTGCTTCCACCCGACTCGACTTTCTTCCCCCGCTCCCGCTCCCCCCCCCCCTCCAATTCCGACACCGACCCAACTCCCGCTTTCTCCCCCCCCCCCCCCCCCCCCCCCCCCCCCCCAGGACTGGACCTGACCCGACTCCCGCTGCCTGGACCTGACCCGACCCCAACACTGACACCAACCCAACTCCCGCTCCCCCCCCCCCCCCCCCCCCCCCCCCCCCCGGACTGGATCCGACCTGACCTCCCTCCCCCCGAACCGACCTCCCTCCCACCGCTCCCCCGACCTGACCCAACGCCACCCACCTGTAAATCTGGTACTGGGGACAGGCCCTGCCTGAAGTCTTGGGGCCTGGCCCGTTCAGCCTCCCTCCCCTTCTCCTTTCTTCCCCCCCCCCCCCCCCCCCCCCAGATAGACACAGATAGTGACACTGACAGAATCACGTGGGGGGGGAGGGGGCATCCCAGCTCACTGTTGGAGGGCTCCCGGTGCTGCAGTCGGTAAGTAGAAAATGTTTTGTTTTATTGATAAAAATTATTTATTTTTTTGATTTATTGATGTATTTATTATTTATTATTGATGATGGCTCTTTATTTGTAAAACTGAAGTGTTTAATGTTTGTAAACTTCCCTTTTAAACCCCCCCCATTCCCTACGCCTGATTTGTAACCTACGCCTGATTGTCTAAAGTGTAGACAAGGTTTTTTTGAGCGTACAAAAATCTTCACTTACTCCATTCTAAGTTAGTTTGGAGTAAGTTTTCACTGACGAAACTTTGAAATCAGGCGTAAGTGGCCGGACACGCCCCCTTTTGAAAAAAAAATTCTGACCCAAAGTGAAACTGTTCTAACTGACTAGAACTGGAGCAAACTAAACGGCGAGAATTCCGATTTCTAAGATACTCCGTTCTACACAGTTGCTCCGAAAAATCAGGAGCAAATCATGTCGAAACTTGGGGCCATTGTTTCTCTCTCCAGATGCTAATTCACTCGGTTTCCATTTTTGGCTTTTATTTGAACTTTAAATGCTTTGAGGGGAAAAAATGTAAAATATTTATGTTTACTTAAAATAGATTGTGTATACTACCAAGGAAAAACTCTTGTACTTGGCTAATAAACACATCCTAAAACAGTAACTATAATTAGAGCATTCCCTATTGCACTAACCAGTTCTGTTACACAATTAAAATTGCTGTTCACTGATGCCAATTTTAAGCTTTTGCAAGACAACTGATCTAAGTTAATGGTGCAAAGGAATGTGATTGGATCATTGTGTGCTGTAAGTTTGGATTTTTTTAATGCATGTAAAGTTTTTTTTTGTGCTGTTGCTTATTTTAATTGACCATTAAACTATGAAGAGCAAACTAAATCTGCAAGTACCCTCTGAGGAGGCACAACTAATCTATAAAACACGAGTCTAATCTAAGAAAAGGGAAATTTATAAACCTAAATCATAACCTCCATTGTCCTCCTCTACCAGACACACTTCCTTGTGCTGGTTGTGCAATGACCCAAGTGACCTGTGGACATTGCATGCTTCATCTCCAGGGCCATCCAGGCAGGGGGAAAAAAAAACAGGCAGCTAGTCACCCTTCCCATGGACCCATGAATAGTTGTCTCTGCCAGGCCCGGGAGCAGACTACAGAAGCCCTCGGCACCAGGTGGCCAAAGATCAGGAGTGTAAAAGTTGAACTGCTGCTGCAACCACTGAACTACATAAATATGAAGTGTAATTTCAACCACACGGATGTACCATCTGAAGCAGTGGTTAATGGCTTGCATTTATATAGCATCTTTAATATAGTATTACATCCAGAGGCACTTCACAGGATAGTTGTCAAACAAATTTGACACCAAGCCACAAGGAGCAATTAGGACAGGTGGCCAAAAGCTTGGTCAGAAGTAGGTTTGGCAGGTGAAGTTCAGGGAGGGAATTAGAGTTTGGGGTTTAGACAACTGAAGACACTGCCATCAATGGTGGAGCAATGAAAATCTGATGTGCAAGAGTATAAAGATCATGGTGGGTATATGGTTGGAGGAGGTTAGAGATGGGGAGGGGTGAGGTCATGGAGTGATTCAGATTGAGGCGTTGGACCAGGAGTTAATGTAGGTCAGTGAACACAGGTGATGGGTGAACAGGACTTTGCAAGTTGGAGTATGGGCAAGAGTTTTGGATAAGCTCAAGTTTACGGAGTGATACGTATGCTTATCACTATAAATGAATATCACATGGCCCATTGCTGGAGCTGATCACCTTGTGACCTTTAGGTTTAATGTAAACTCCAAAAGTGAAACCTGCAGGAAGAGCCTGCTTTTATATAGGGAGGCAGCACAAGGTGCAGTAATGTGTGCCTCCTGGGCTTTCCTCTGTTGGCTGTTACATGTAATTGCATGGTACAGAGCATGGCTGCAAATATGATGCAATGTGATAGGCCGGCTAGATCATTTGAAATAGTTAACTTTCATTCAAGGTCACTGGGGAAAAATCTGTCTCTGGTGCTGGCTGATCTGGCAGAATCTTGTGAAGATTTGCCTTTCCAGCAACCGCATTCTCGTAATCAGTTATACTTTCAGCTGATGCCCTTGGTTTGCATCTGTTAATAGGGTTGAAGTTGCAGCCTTAGCCTTTATTGAATAATATAACTTGATTCCTTTTTCATTCAATGTGATTAAATATTTTAAAAGCTATTGGATATTTTTAGTTTACATTTTAGAAAGCAATCCTCCAATTTAAAGCGTAGTTTGGTTTCTAACATAGTGCCGTTTCAAGTGTCTGGTATTTTAAAGTGAAACTGTTCCGAGAAGGTTGCAGTAATAGAATACCAATTTTGGAGTGGAGGTTTGTTGAACATTTTAAACGGGCTGTGGATGAAATTTTGAAATCTTAGGCACTGGATTCCTAGGAATGCTGGAATACACTAGTGTTTCTGTGTCCAAAGGTCTACATGCAGCTAACTGAGGTGCTTTGGGTATTTCCTGTTGTTGAAGCTAATGCTGTTATAAGCTATGGCCTATTTTCCTGGATGTGGAGGGTTATCCTAAGCTGCACAGGTCACTAGAGCATAAGGTTTAGGTTTGAGATGCCTTTTTTGTTTTAGTTAATCCTTTCTCTAGTTTAAATGAGTGAGTCTCTCCATCTTGGGGTTTGAAGTCTGTGTCTTGGTCTTTCCTGAACCTTCCCAAAGCATCAATATTAAATGATTTTTAATGCAATGCTGTATTGAGAAAATATTATAAACTTGGATTTACCTATGGGTGGGAAGTCAAATAGTTCCTTTCTACTTGTCAAATGATAGAGTAATATTGCTGTAAATTAGTAGCAGCTTTTAATTAATTATTTCAGTGGTCTTTATTTAACCCATGTACTGAATTTTCTTGGTTACACAATCTCCCCAACATTGGTTGCTTGGCCTCGTAATATGGGATTAGAAGCCCTCTCCTGTTGCTCAGCGATAAGTGACCAGAACAGATGACTGGAAAATTCCACTAGTCACTGCCCTTGGAGTTTTATCTGAGGCTGGATTTTCAAAAACAGCTCGAGATAAAACAAATTCTGTACAATGCTTTGGGCTACAGTGTACAAGTGAGCTAAGTCCCAAACCAAAAATGTATTACATGGAAGAGATTTATGTTCTCCGGTGGTGTAAAACTATCGGGTAGATTTTTTTAAAGTTTAGATAACATTTGGTTTCAAACAACTCATTCATTTTGAGTAAACTTGAATTATGCTGTTTTTAAATGGCGTTTTGAATGTGCATCATGGAGTTGTTAATGCATGTTCAGTCCCATCATGAATTTAAATAGCTGACGACTCTTTCTGTACCCCTGTTTTGATGTATTTATAAAATGGTTGCATTTCATTCAGTCTTAATTAGGGGGGAAACAAGTCTAGAAAATGAGTGACATTTCATTTTGGTTCTGCGAAGATAACAAATGCCAATGCTTGTGTTTTGAGTGGACAAAATGCTGGCATCGGTAAATACTGAACTTTTGGAATACTGTAATATTTTGCATTTCCCTGCTCGTCGTCAATGGCACTTTCTAAGCCACTTGGATTACATTACTTTCATTTAAAATCTTGGTTATTCCTGGCAAGTGAACATGCAGCAAGTATTTTTTTCTAAATATTGTCACTTGATATTGGCCTGGTTTGGAGCTTACTGTTTTAACCTTAAATTTGTGTCTTTTTTTTGGTCAGGAAGAAGATGAAGCAGAGGTTGCCAGCACTAAAAAATCCCTTCCTGATGAAGACAATGGTAAGATCATGTGGCAACATAATTGGTTTTCTTTTATCCTACAGCTTTTAATGTATCGTGTCTAATGAGTGGTTCACATTGAGAAATATAGGCAATGCAGAGTTAAAAGGCCACATTCTTTACTGACTCGTGGTTGATGTTTTCTAAACGCAGTGAGATGTAGCATGTAAAACTTTGACATGGTACTGCCTTCCAAGAGACCACTAGTGTGTTCTTTTTTTAAAAAAAAACCTGGCAATCCATGTTGAAATGCAGGTCACCTTGAATATTATGGAGAATGAAATTGTCAGCTTTAGCTTAATTCAATATCCTTGTTGTTTGAAATGATCTGGTACTCATCAAAATATACAAGCCCTTCCTTGGATGCAAATACACAAGATTACAGTATTTGGTACATAATGAGATCATATTGAAGTGGCTATCTTTTATTCATTCTTGGGATGTGGGCATTGCTAGCAAGGCCAGCATTTATCACCCATCATTGAATTCAGCCAAGGTTTTTGCTGCTGATTGTCACGTGGTCATTCCCTGTAAGCAGGAGCACGAGTAAAAGCACAGTTGTTCTGGACATGCTCTTGTGATTTGTAATGTCTTTTGAGTGACTTTTATTGGGGAGAGCTTGTGGAATCACCCTTTTACGGCAAGTATTAATGTAGATTGCAATTTGTGATTACATGTTTTTAATTTAAAAAAAAAAAAAAAAATCTTTTGTACAACTCCGAAGCCTTGATTGCAGTCAATTTCTTTTAACCAAATTCTAAGGTGATTTCTCCTGGGAGCTTGCCTGTTCTGTAGTGCTGGCATCAATGGGACCTGTCTGTTTGGAGACTGATTACAATCTACTTGCAAATTACTTTTTAAAAAAAAAAACAGCAATCTGTTTTCCCTGACTGATTCCACTTATCATATTTATTAGTGGACACATTTCCAGGTAAATCTTTTTCAGTTGTCTTCATTCCAAAGAACAGGTGATGTGGATGGCCTGAACAACCCTGCTTTACCTATTCATAGATGTAATTTATGTTTAAAATTTGTTTGCTTCCACAACAGCTTCGTGGTTGGAATAATTTCTAAATTAACCTCGGGAGGGAGGGATTGTCTGTGTCTGTCGAGGAAGCAGCATGGTAGACTGCCTTTTATACCTGCTTGTCTGGGGTGGGCAGATGACCCTTGCATCTCCCACAGGTGCATCCCCTGGTGGCAAGTTTGACACTAGTAGTTTACATACATAACATCTCTCTTCCCCCTCCCCCAAAGTCTTAGATAAAGTTGAGGCAATCCAGGGCTCTACGTTCCTGGGTTGATGGCCTGAGTTGAAGTCCTGGCACGGGTGAGTCGGTCAGATCATTGCTGTGCTGCAGTGTGACTGGTCTGATCGGAATGGTGGGTTCATCCTCGTGTTTGACCACGAGGTCGATTGCTGGTTGGGTGTCTGTTGGTGGATCAATGATGTCCTCTTCAAACTGTTCTTGGTTGTCAGTGAATCACAGTTTGGTCTGATCCAAATGCTTTCTGCACATTTGTCCATTCAATAGTTTGACTATAAACACACTTTCCCTCCTTGGCTAAAACCATGCCAGCAACCCATTTGGGACCATGACCATAATTAAGAACAAACACTGTCATTAACCTCAATGTCACGTGATACAGCCATGCGATCGTGGTACAAGTTATGCCGGTGAAGCCGGGTTTCTACATTATCATTGAGATCTGGGTGGACTAAGGAGAGCCTGGTTTTGAGTGCTCTCCATTAACTCTTCTGCAGGGGGAACACCAGTAAGCGAGTGGGGTCGTGTCCGATAGCTGAAATAACCGGTCTGCAGGGAACCGTCCATCACGCGTTTCAAGCTCTGCTTGATAGTTTGGACTGCCTGTTCCGCTTGACCATTGGATGTGGGCTGAAATGGGGCAGACCTGACCTGCTTGATGCCATTGCGGGTCATGAACTCATTGAATTCCGAGCTGGTGAAACATGGTCCGTTGTCACTAACAATGACATCTGACAAACCATGGGTGACAAACATAGCCTGGAGGCTTTCAATGCTGACAGTGGAGGTACATGTTATACACTCGATCCATTTAGATTAAGTATCCACTGCTACTAAGAACATCTTTCCTAGAAATCTGTGTGGACCCTGGACCATGGTTTGGAGGGCCATGACCATAGACTCTGGGGCCTCCCTTGGTGCATTGCTCAACTGTGAGCAAGTGTAATATTGGTGCACACATGACTCTGATGCCGGGCCACCAAACGTGCGACTTGGCGATGGCCGCCATGACTGGCTGGGTGGGTACTGTGTAGGTCGCGTATAAACGTTTCCGTGTTTTTTTGACAAAACTACACGATTCCCCATAATCAATGCATGGACATTTCAGCCTTGTCAGTAAAACTGCTTAATTTTGTCTTGCATTTCCCTGGGAACCACTGACGACTCCCATTTACGAGTGATAGCACAGGGTCTTGGCTCATCCAGGTCCTGATCTGGCAAGCCGTGACTGGTGACCCCTCGCTCTCAAAAGCATCCATTACAAGAAGCAAGTCTGTGGGTTGTGCCTTTTCTACCCCGGTGGTGGGCAATGGTAGTTGACCGAGGGCAACAGCACAGTTCTCTGTGCCTGGTCTGTGGTGGATTACATAGTCATATGCAGATAATGTTTGTCCCACATCCAAAGATGGGCACTAAGTTTGCTTTGAGAACAGCAAAATTAACAGTTTGTGGTCAGTTTTGAGCTTGAACTTGAGTCCAAATAGGTATTGGTGCATTTTCTTAACCCTGTATACACACGCTCATGCTGCTTTCTTAACCATACTGTAGGCTCTTTCAGCCTTGGTTAAACTTCTGGATGCATATGCAACTGGTTGCAATTTGCCTGACACATTGGCTTGCTGTAACACACAACCGACCCTTACAAAGATGCATCACAAGCTAGTACTAAACGGTTACACCAGTTATACAATATAAGTAACTTGTTGGGACATAGCAGGTTTCTGGCCTTGTTAAAGGCTGTTGAGATTTACCCCAAACCCAGTCATCACCCTTGCGTAGCAATAAATGCAATGGTTCCAGCAAAGTGCTCAACCCCAGTAGAAAGTGACCCAAATAGTTGAGTGCCAAGAACAAATGCAGCTGTCACATTCTGTGGTCTGGGTGCCGCCTTGATGGCCTCCACCTTGGAGTCAGTGGGTCTGACTCCATCCGCCGCAATCTTTCTCTCAAAATTCGACCTGGCGTGAGGAAAACAAACTTGGAGCATTTCAGCCCGAGTACCACTCTGTCCAGTCGCTTTAGTATCTCTTCCAGGTTGTGCAAGTGTTCGGTGGTGTTGCGACCAGTGATCAGGATGTCATCTTGAAACATTGGTGTGTGGAACTGATTTCAGCAGACTCTCCATGTTCCTCTGGAAGATGGCAGCAGCGGAACAAATCCCTAAAGGGCATCAGTGGTATATGAACACTCCTTTGTGCATGTTGATGCACGTCAATTTTATTTTTAAGGTTCAGCCAGCTCCTGTCTCATGCAAGCAGAGGTTACATCCAGCTTGGTGAACGAGTCTCTTCCCCCCCCCCCCCCCCCCCCCCCCCCCCCAGGCAGTGTTGCAAACCAGTCATCCACTTTGGGTAGTGGGTGATGGTCCTTTAACGAGACTCAGTTGATCGTTACTTTGTAGTCTCTGCAGATTCTGACTGTTCCATCGCTCTTCAACACCGGGACAATTGGACTGGCCCACTCATTGAACTGGACTGGTGATATGATCCCCCTCTCTGAAGTCTGTCCAGCTCCATCTCGACCTCAACTTCCCCCTCATCATATGGAACTGCTCGGGTTGTGCATTAGGGACTAGATGGATCTGCACTTTGGAGCCTGTGAAGTTGCTGATGCCTGGCTCAAATAACAACGGGAATTTGTTTAGCACTTGGGCGCACAAGGCGTCATCCACTGAAGACAGTGCTTTTGATGCTGTCCCAGATCCATCGGATCTTTCCCAGCCAGCTTCTGCCAAACAGCGTTGGGCCATCGCATGGTACAATCCAGTGATAAATCATGGATAGTTCCATCGTACGATACCTTCACTGTCACACTGCCAATGACTGGTATGAGCTCTTTGGTGCAAGTGCGCAGTTTCGTGTGAATCTGGCTTAGTTTTGGCCTTTGTGCCTTGTTGCCCCACAGTTTCTCAAGCCTTCTGGCTCATAATTAACTGACATGCCCCAGTGTCCAATTCCATGGAAACTGGAATGCTGTTGAATTTGACTCCATTATCGGAAGACTTTTGGTGGTGAATGTGTGTACCCCAAACACTTCCTTTTCAGCCTCTGAGTTGCCTCTTACTCGTTCAGTGTGATCCGTGCCAGATTGGTCATCTGCTGACTCTGCCATGTGGTGAGTCGCAACATGTTTGCACATTCACTGGAGGTGCCCCATTGTTCCACAGCCTTTGCACACATATTGCTTGAATCGACATTGATGGGCTCAATGATTATCCCCACAGCACCAACATGGTGTTAATGGATTTGCATTCATGCCCCACAGTGGATGGAGTCATCCTAGGTCTGGCCTTGGCATGTGTAGGCTGTGCCATGTACAGTTCTGCCTGCTGAAGGTGGTGGTTTATGCACAGTAATTGCTGGTGAGTTTTGATGCTGCAGTGATATGTTTAGTGTTATCATTCGTGGACATGAAAGCCTGGGCAATCATGATGGCCTTGCTCAGATCTAGGATTTGGCAGACGGCAGTTTGCGAAGAATGACCTCATGGCCGATTCCAAGCGCGAAAAAGTCCTGCAACATTTCCCCCAAAAATCCAGCAAATACACATGGTCCCACAAGGCGTCTTAGGTCAGCGACATAGCTCGCCTCGTTTTGGCCATCAGAGCAATGGTGCGTATAAAAGCGATACCTGGCCATCAAGATGCTCTCCTTCGGCTTGAGGTGTCCCCAAACCAGCATGCACAACTCTTCACATGTCTTCTCCATTGGTTTTGTCGGTGCAGCAGATTTTTGATGAGGCCATATATCATGGACCCTCTAACGGTGAGGAGACTCACCCTGTGCTTGACCATTCTCTTCCGTATCCAACTCGTTGGCCACGAAGTACTGGTCAAGATGCTTAAAGGCTTCCCAATCAGCACCTTCAAAAAAAAAAACAAGAATACCCATGACTGCCATAACTGAAAATTTTATGTTGCTCATCACCAATTATGTTCAGAATAACTCACTGTACTGTAAGCTCAAACTGTTGTGATCTTTGTCTCCAATGTAACTCTAGTGATGAAGCAGCATGGTAGACTGTCATTTACACCTGTTTGCCTGGGGTATGCAGGTGACCCTTGGGTCTCACAGGTGCACCCCCTGGTGGCAAGTCTTGCACACTAGTAAAGTTTACATACAAGTCTCGGTCTCTGTCACGTGCTCTCGGGGGATTACACAACGGAGTGGAATCTAAGTACTGTACATAGCTGCCTCACGTCTGAATTGTGTGGAACAAACATCGGCATGGATCACTTGGGCTGAATGGCCTGTTTCTGTGCTGTAGATGCTAACATCTGGATGGAGCAACCATAGTAGACCAGATGGTCTTTTATTATTCTGTTTGTACAACAACGTGCATTTATATAGCGCCTTTAATGTAGTGAAGCATCACTGGAGTTGTCTGGCAAAATTTGAGACTAAGCCACGAGACATTAGGGCAGGTAACCAAAGCCTGGTGAAAGTAGGTTTTGAGGATTCTCTCTTTGAGGAGTTAGTGGCAGATGTTACATAAGAACATAAATAGGAACAGGAGTAGGCCATATGGCTCCTTGACCCTGCTCTGCCATTCAAAAGATCATGGCTGATCTGATCATGGACTCAGCTCCACTTCCCTGTCTGCTCCCCATAACTCCGTATCCCCTTTATCGTTTAAGAAACTGTCTCTTTCTGTCTTAAATTTATTCAATGTCCCAGCTTCCACAACTGAGGCAGCGAATTCCACAAATGTACAACCCTCAAGAAATTTCTCATCTGTTTTAAATGGGCGGCCCCTTATTCTAAGATCATGCCCTCTAGTTCTCGTCTCCCCATCAGTGAAAACATCCTGTCAAGCCCCCTCATAATATACATTTTGATAAGATCACCTCTCATTCATCTGAATTCCAATGAGTAGAGGCTCAACCTTTCCTCAAGTCATCCCTGGAATCAACCTAGTGCACCTTCTCTGAATTGCCTCCAAAGCAAGTATATCCTTTTGTAAATATGGAAACCAAAACTGCATGCAGTATTCCAGGTGTGGCTTCACCAATACCCTGTACAACTGTAGCAAGACTTCCCTGCTTTTATACTCTATCCCCTTTGCAATAAAGGCCAAGATATCATTGGCCTTCCTGATAACTTGCTGTACCTGCATACTATCCTTTTGTGTTTCATGCACAAGTACCCCCAGGTCCCACTGTACTGCGGCACTTTGCAATCTTTCTCCATTTTAAATAATAACTTGCTCTGATTTTTTTTTTTCTGCCCAAGTGCATGACCTCACTTTCTGACATACTCCATCTGTCATTTTTGTCCACTCATTTAGCCTGCCTATGTCCTTTTGCAGATTGTGTTCAGGGAGGGAATTCCAGAGCTTGGCCGAGACAGCTGAAGGCATGGCCACTAATTGTGGTGCAAGCATAGGGCTTGTGCGAGTTAGGATATGGACAGCAGGGTGAGCATAGTCTAGAGGTAACTGAGGCATAGTGCTTTAGCAACAGCTAGGCAGGAGTGGAGATGGGCATGATTACAGGTGGAATAAAGCTGTCTTGCTGATGGAGAGGATTTAGGGTTGGAAGCTGAGCTTGGGATTAAATGGGACGTCACAGTTGCAAACAGTCCAATACTGGATGTCGGACAAGCCATATGACCAATCAGTGGAGGGGTCGAGAGAGACGGTGTAGTAGTGAGGTAGAGCTGGATGTTGTCGGCATACATGTGGAATTTGACAACCTCCAGGGTTATGTCACTTGGGCAGCATCCTTGAGGGACTCCAGATAATGAAATGGGAGCAGGAATGAGACTCCATTACAGGATGTTCTCTGGCTACCACTGGATGGGTAAGAATGGAAGCAGGTGAGGACAGTTGCACTTGGCTAGATGTTGGAGGTTGGTGTGGCCAACTATATGAAGACTGCAGACTGGTAGAAGGATGAGGAGGGAAAGTATACCATGGTCACCATCGGATTCTCATTTTCTCTCTCTACCAGGATAGAGCTGCTCAGATTAAACCCCTTCTACACTCTTTGCAGATGTTAGAAACATGCAATGAGTTTGTTTGGAATAAACCTTCTGTAACTTTAATCCAACTGCCCAGCTACTCTTCAAACAAATCATGTGATGGGAATCATTTCCATTTGCCCTTAGTACTGATGTGACTGAGCAGTCATGCATAATAAATATAATGCACCAACTTTTGCTTCCTTCCATCCTCTCAATCCTCCCACAATGTACTAATAATAAATGTGAATTTATGTTGCAAGATTGGGAGGCCAGTTAGATTTTTTTTTAATCTGTACAATCTTGATAGATGCTGTCTTGACTGACTTCATTCTTCTCTTCTCATTATACATTTATTTCCCCTCAATACATGGCAGCTTCCAGCCTTCAAGATTAAATAACACTGCTCTGTACTGGTCCCTTGGGTGGCTGTCTGTAAAACTTGCCTTGTCTGCAGTGTCTCTTTAATTATTTCCTAACAGACTACTAACTTAATGCTTTTCTAGCTCAGTGTACTGAAATTGTCTCTTCCTTGTCGATTGCTATGTAATTATTGCATTACCTCCTTGACTTGCATAATCTATTACTTTCATTTGTGGATATGCAAACCATGTTCTGAGATTTCTAGAATAAATTGCCATGACTTGTACATTTCAGTTTAATGTGTTGGAAAGAAGAATTGCTCAAGAATGTGACCTTACACCAACATAAGGAAGATTCATTGTTTTTTTTAATACTTTCTTGCAGAATCATTTATTAAAATCTGTCCAGACTAGAACATTAGAAACGAGTGGAGTGTATCCTGGCTTTAATATCTTGAAAGATTTATTTTATTTCTGTATCTGATTTCTTGGGGTTTAAAGGTCCAAAATTTACTTGCAAAGATGAATCTAAATCTGATTATTCTAATTAAAACCTGAGTGTTAGTTCTTTGATCCTCTCAGTTGAGGGAGGGTGTGAATGAACATTGTGGGTAAGAATGCTGCTGTTTACAGTTGGATTCTTGAATCTGACGAGTGCCCCAATCATCTGACAGATTTCCGACTGGAATGCTGGGTCTTGCATCCATACCTTGTCCAGAATGTTGTGTTCCCCACCCACTTTCCTCCAACCATATCTGGGTTTCATTGTTAACTAGCTGGTGTGTTCTACAGTACTTCAGTCAAGTATTGCAGTATGTGAGGGGTGGGGGGAGAAATTATGTAATTTCCCCTTGCCATTTACTTTAAATCTACTACCTCTAGTTAGCACTGACAGAGAACTTTCTCCTGACTTGCTCTATTAAAA